>NW_004524624.1:5279766-5292392 GCF_000260255.1 Octodon degus
TTTTTTTTGCGGAACCGGGGATTGAACTCAGGCCCTTGCGTTTGCCAGGCAAGAGCTTATTCTACTGAGCCATCTCCCCGGCAAGGAATATGGCAATTTCAAGCCCAGCGTGGGCAATTCAGAAACCCAGAAAGACCCTATTATTAAAGGGGGTGGGGTGCAGTGGAAACAGGGATATAGCCCTGGGTTCATTGCTGAGTACCACCATAATGGTTTGTATATGGGTGGGTGGGTGTGTCCCAGCCCCAAGCAGTCAGGGGGCCGTTTTTTGGAGTTTGTGATTATTGTGGGTGTGGATGCTGCACCTACCCTAGGGCAGGTAATCTGAATTATAATGTAAAGGTGGGGAGAGAAGCTAGGGACTGGCTTGAGAGTTCTCTGGGCCCTTGGCTGTTGTGGTCTGCCACTGCCATGAAAGGTTGCTCTGCGTTGTCCCACTCTGCCTTGGAGCCAGCTGAATATGGACTGAAACCTCCAGTAACTGTAAGCTAAATAAACCTTTCCTTCCCTAATTTGAGTGTTGGGTATTTGTCCCAGCAACAAGAGAAGAGTAACTAAGACAACCACCAAAAATAATAACTTAAGCCAAATTCATTCAGGCATCAATCACTTTGCGTAGGGGCCGGTGAGATGGCTCAGTGGAATAAGTGCTTCTCTGGCAAGTGCAAGGGCCTGAGTTCAATCCCCGGCTCTGACAAAAAAAAAGTAATAATAATAATCATCATCATCACTTTGCATAGTCTTTCTGATCATAAAACTTTTTCTCAACATTTAAGAACCTAACCATCCACCAATTCCTATTTAGCAATGGCTGTAATTGGTTGTACAATGGAATCCACTGGGGTTTTTAGTTTGGTTTGGTTTTTGTCTTTTTGAGACAGGGTCTCACTATGCAGTTCAGGCTGGCCTTGACGTTACTTTGTAGCACAAGCTGGTCTTTTTTTTTTTTTTTAATATTCATTAATTTATTTATTTTGTGTGTGTGTGTGTGTGTGTGGCCACCTCAGCCCACCAGGGGGCGGGGCTGGCTGCATGTGGTGCTGGGGGATTGAACCGCGGTCCCTGTGCTTTGCTTAGCTTAGCTTGTTCTAAGCAGGTGCTTTAGACCACTGAGCCATCTCACCAGTCCCCACAAGCTGGTCTTGAACTCACAAGGATCCTCCTGTCTCAGCCTTCTGAGTGTAAGCGGAGTGCAACCAGCATGTGCCACCACACCCTGCTTCAGCTGAGTTTTATAAATAACAAATGTAGGGTAAGAAAGATAGTTCAGAGGCATAAGCACCTACCTGGCAAGCACAAGGACCCAAGTTTGATCCTCACCCACATGCCATGTGGTCTCAGCACCAGATCCCTGGGCAAGCTGTCTTGGCCACTATCTTGGCCCAGATGTGGGTGCCCAGCCCACCAGCGAGCATGGTGGCATACACCTGTAATTCCAGCACTCGGGAGGTTAAGCCAGGAAGATCTCTGCAAGTTCAAGACCAGCCTGGGGGCTATAAAAATGAGCACAAGGCCAACCCAAACTGCATAGTGAGACCCTGTTTCAACAACAAAAAATAACAAATGTTTGGGCCAGGGAGACAGCTGAGTAGAATAAGCACTTCCCTGGTAAGCGCAAGGGCCTGAGTTCAATCCCCAGTTCTGCCAAAAAAAAAAAAAAAAAAAAGCATCAGATGCCTAATTCCCCCCACCCTCTCACAAAACTAAGACTGAGTCAGTACATTAGTACATAAGATGGATCTTTTAGTACCTAATTTGTTAAAAGGTCCATGAATGCTTCTACTAAAAGGTCAAGGCTGAAAACACAACATATTTGGCAGTTACTATGTGGTCAAAATTAAAATTTTGTTTATTTAGATTAAGATACAAAAGTCTAAGTGATAGGATCATCACCCATGTAACTGGTAAATTTACTATATATACACCAAAAAAATATATACACTTCAGCTGTTCACCATATTAATATCTGGAAGCTAATGGCTACAATTTAGAGCACTTCTCATAAGAACCCTAAGGTAATCTTTTAAACTTGTGATGTATTAATACATCTAGTATTAAATTATTTCTTTTTTTTTTTTTTAATGTATTTGGTACAGGGTCTACTGGGTCTCACTGTGTAGATCAGACTTGAAGTAATTCTCCCATTTTCAGCCTCCCAAGCACTGAGATTACAGGAGCGCCACCACGCCCAGTCTCAATCACTGTCTCACCACACAACCACCACCACCAGGTGAAGCGGGGGCAAGCCAGCACAGCATGCCAGGGATTGAACCTTCTCCACTGAGCTCTGCCTAAGCAGGCTAAAAGCTTTATTCTGCTGAGCTACTTGGCCAGCCCTCTAGTATTAAACTTTTTCTACAAGTTTTTTTTTTTTTTTTTTTTTTTTTTTTTTTTTTTTTTCTGCAGAACCGGGGGTTGAACTCAGACCCTTGAGCTTGCCAGGGAAGCACTTATTCCACTGAGCCATCTCCCCGGTTCCAGTTTTTCTTTTCTTGATGCATACACTTTTGTGTCAATGTATATATTTCAATATCAATTTCACACAGAGGAAAAAAATATATAGAGAGATCTATCTATCTATATATATAGACATATATGTATATATATTAGATACCTAAGTGGCAGAAACTATCAGGAACATTCAGAGAAATAAAGCAGGTACTAAGCCCCTTGTTATATGCATAAGATGTGAAGCACCTAAATGGGAAATTAGCCAGCCAAACATCAGACCAAGCTGTCAAATTAACTAACTAATGCCTGTATTCTTTCCAGTAGATCACAATAAAGAAAATCCTGGCATGGTGGCACATACCTGTAATCACTGAGTTGGGAGACTGAGGCAGGAGGACTGTCGTAAATCCAAGGCCAGTATGGGCAATATACTACGGCCAACTTTGGGACAAATTGGACCTTGTCCAAAAAAAAGAAACAGTGGAAAGACAAAATCAGCAATCAGTGGGGCCGGGGAGATAGCTCAGTAGAATAAGCGTTTGCCTGGCAAGTGCAAGGGTCTGAATTTAATCCCCAGTTCCACAAAAAAAAGAAAAAAAAAAATCGGACTCAGCCTTAGTTTTGGTAACTGTAGTTAACCTTGACAAAATAGCCTTACACATAAGACTGGTTTCCTTCCCATTTTTGTTTTCCTTCCCACTTTTTTCCCCATATATCACACCAAATTACAGTGTCTCTACCTCAGTCAAAGTACTATATTTTACAATTAATTGGTTTAGCTAATCAATTCACTTGGACTTCTCAACATCTTTTTACTCAAACTCTACCAGAGAGGCAGTTTACAAATTATGTTCCTCAGAAATAGTATTGTAAAGGGCCAGCCTGATAGCTCAGCAGATTACAGTACCTGCTTAGGCAGAGCTCAGTGGCCGGGTTCAATCCCCAGCCAGCGTGCAGTACTGGCCCCACCCCCAGGGAGCGCAAAGACAGTGATTGAGACTGAGTGTGGTGGCACATGCCTGTAATCCCAGCACTTGGGAGGCTGAAGACAGGAGAATCACTAGAGTCCGAGCTGGGTAGTGAGATCCTGCAGACCGTGTACTAAGTATAAAAAAAGGAGAAATAGTGTTTTAGAGTCCCTCAGACACTAAAAATGAAAAAAGATGGTCACTCCATACCCAAAGCAAAGCGTTCTACTTTTTTTTTTTTTTTTTTTTTTTTCTCTCCAAATGCCTTCAGGGCAGGTTTGGCTGGCTTGAGTTGTGGGGATCGAACCACAGCAACCCGAGTCTGACTGCTTTGTTGAAGCAGCCACTTAAAGAACTGAGCTAAGGAGCAGGCCCCCCCTTTTTTCTACTTTTACACTTGGTATCTTGTATATGATTTCATCTGAAACTAGCAGAGTATAGTAGGTAGCACACATCTGTAGTTCTATCACTTAGAACACTGAGGCAGGTGGAACGCCATCAACTCAAGGATAGTCTGGGCTACATAGTGAGTTCAAGGACAGACTGAACTGCATAGCATGACTGTCTCAAAAAACAAACAAAAAAAAAACATGTTGGGCATAGTGGCACACACCTGTAATCCAGCACTCAGGAGGCTGACGCAAAATGACGGATGCAAGTTTGAGGCCAGCCTAGACAACACAGTTGAACTATACTGTCTCAAAAAACAAAGAAAAACAAGAAAAATTTCTGTCTCAAAAAACAAAGAAAAACAAGAAAAATTTCATCTGAAGCTATAGCTCAGTGGTCTAAGCACCTGCCTGGCAAGAGCAAGGACCCAGGATCAATGCCTGGTACCACATGGGGTATGCTGTGCCAGCCCCACACCAGGCCAGCCACTGAAATGAGATGTCATGGTACATGCCTGTAATCCCAGCACCAGGGAGGCTGAGACAGGAGGATCACTACGAGTCCAAGCTGCACAGTGAGACCCTGCACAAAATTAAAAAAAAAAACAAACAGCTGGGCACAGTGACACAGGCCTGTAATCCTATGTGTGGGAGGCTGATGCAAGAAGAACACAAGTGGGGCTGGTGAGATGGCTCAGTGGTCTAAAGCACCTACTTAGAACAAGCTTAGCAAAGCACAGGGACCGCGGTTCAATCCCCCAGCACCACATGCCAGCCAGCCCCGCCCCCTGGTGGGCTGAGCTGGCCACACACACACACACACACACAGAAATAAAAAAAAAACAAAAACACAAGTTTGTCTCCCATCCCAGCATGAGCATTTAGCAGGATCCTGTCTCAAATTCTCAAAGGGGCAAAGCAGTGGAGCCCAGAGTGAATGTCCTAAACTCAATACTCAATACCACAGTAAATAAATGAGCACAATGCCTGGTGGAACACACCTATAATCTCAGCACTTGGAGGCTGGGGAGATGGCTCAGTGGAATAAGCACTTCCCTGGCAAACGCAAAAGCCTGAGTTCAATCCCCGGTTCTGGGGGGGAAAAAAAAGAAAGAAAAAAAAAAATCTCAGCACTTGGAAGGCTGATGCAGGAGGGTTGCAGGCAAGAGGTTTGCTGTTAAAGTTCAAGTCCAGCCTCAACTAGTTAGTTCATTGCCAGCCTGGACTCCACTGTAAGGCCCTGTCCCAAAAAAACAAAACAAAAATAAAATGACCGGGGAAAACCTGCTCAGGCCCCCTCTTGTCCCTCTCTCAGATAGGAGCTTTCTTTCCCTCAATAAATATATTCTGTTCATAAAAAATAAATAAATAAAATGATGAACCAATGAGTTAGTGAAAGAAATGTCCAACTTCCTAAGATTACAAATTAGGCCCTTGCTAACTTAACCCTACTTATCCATCCATACATAGGGCCTGTTACCACCAACCGGTATCTTGCCAACTTATATTTTGCAGTTACACGTAATTCTCATACTACCATATCCCTATGCCTGACTCTTCTTTTCCATTTATACTATGCTTCCTTCTTCCTTTGCCTGGCTAATAGTTATTTAGGCTGCAAGATTCAGCTCCAGGGCAAGACATGCAGCTGAGAGGCACTTGCTTAGCATACACAGGGGCCTAGGTTTGATCTCCATTCACTTACTCATAAAAAACAAAAATTGGCCTGGTGTGATACCAGCACTCAAGAGGCTGAGGCAGAACTGCTACCAAGTTCGAGGCCAACCTGAGTTACAAAGTGAGACCATCTCAAAAAACCAAAAGCAAAAACTTAGCTCTAAGTTCCTCCATTGGTCTCCCTAATACCAAGGCTCTACACTTCTCACTGCATGTCTCTGACACATTATATTGATATTAATATCAGACTTGAATAGTCCCAAGAATAGGCAAAATGTTTTTCATTCATTTTTATCTTACTTTGTGAACTCAAAATACCTAGTAGATCCACAAAAACAAAAACCCTTCAATCATCCACAAACTTACAGCACAAATGTTCAATAAATTATCCACTAAATTAATATTTTTAGCTTGTAGATATAAGTATATATCTTGTATATATACTCGCTTATGGAACAAGATACATACAAGGTTAATCACTAGAGTAGTAGGTGCAACAGCAAAGACGGAAAACTAAACATCCACCACTAAGGACTAGCGATAAATTATGGCACATACTGTAATTTAGTGATTTATTCTGCTGCTACAAAAATAAATGAGGCAGGCTGGGGACATAGCTCAGAGGCACAGCACTTACTTGGCAAGCTCAAGGATATAAGTTTAATTCCCAATACCAAAAATAAACAAACAAAAATAGGGGCCGGTGGATGACTCAGTAGAATAAGCACTGGCCTGGCAAGCCTAAGGGCCTGAGTTCAATCCCTGATTCCACTAAATAAATAAATAGATAGATAGATAGATAGATAGATAGATAGATAGATAGATAGGCAAGTCAGGTGTGATAGCACACCTCTAATTCCTGCACTCAAAATGAATTGGAATTAGAACCCCTGGCCTGGGCTGGCTACATAGTAAACCTGGGTAATTCCAACAATGGAAAGACTACTATGAGTTTGAGGTTAGGCTGGAACACAAAGCAAGACCTTGTCTCAACAAAATGAGGGTACCTGTCATGGAATCATACATACCTTCAGATATCTATGAAGTGTGCGGAGAAATAAAAAAAAGTTCTCAAAATACATTCTCAAGTACTCACATAAAACATTAAAAAAAATTTAGGGTTGAGGAGATAGCTCAGTGGTCTAAGCGCCTGCCTGGCAAGCGCAAGGACCTGGACTTGATTCCCAGTACCACATGCCGTGCTGGCCACCCAAACTAGGTGTAGTGGCACACACCTGTATCCTAGCACTGGGGAGGCTGAAACAGGAAGGTTACTAAGAGTCCAAGCTGCATAGCGAGACCCTGTACCAAATAAATAAATAAATGTTCTCAAATATAAAATCTAGAGTAAGGGCCGGCGATATAGCTCAACAAACTAAGTGTGTGCTTAGGTAAGCAAAGGGGCCAGGGTTGCAACCGAATAGGCCCCACCCACCCCTGGATGAGCTGAGCCAGTGATGTGGCCTGGCATGGTGGCACATGCCTGTAATCCCAGCACTAGAGGCAGAAATCAGGAGGATCACTACAAGTCCGAGCTGCACAGCGAGACCCTGCACGCGCACACACACACACACAAATCTAGAATAAATCACTAACACATGGAGTTCAGTATGAAAGGGGGACATTTAAAGCAGGAAGATAATCTAATAAATGATGCTTGAAAAAATAAATAAAAAAAGATGCTTGAACACTAATTAGCCTTTTCGAATAAAATACAAAACAGAAAATTCCTATATGGCTGAACAGGACAGCACACACCCCCAATCCCTGCTACTTTGGGGCTATAGCAGAAGAATCACAAGTTCCAGCCCGGTCTGAGCAATCTAGCCAGACCTTGTCTCAAACCCAAAATGCAGGGCTGGGGAGATGGCTCAGCGGAATAAGCGCTTCCTGGCAAATTAAAGGGCCTGAGTTCAACCTCCGGTTCTGCCAAAAAAGAAAAAGAAGAAGAAAAAAAAAAAAAAAAAAAAAAAAAAGCAGGATTAGTCCAGTGGCAGATGCCAGTAATTCCAGAACTCAGGAGGCTGAGACAAGAGGACTGCCATGAGCTCACGTCCTGCCTAGACTACATAGTAAGTTCAAGGCCAGGTTGACTATAGCAAAACCCTACTTCAAAAACAAAACAAAAAATTTAATTTTTTTTTAAATGCAGAAAGGGCTAAAGTATGTAACTCAGTGGTAGAGACCTTGGTTGGCATATGGCAGGACCTGGACTCAATTCCAGTACTGAGAAAAAACACTATATATAGTAAACATCTCAATATTAACAAAATTTTAATGAAAAGATAAAGGTGAAAAACATTTATAACACTAAGTTGGTGAAAGATTTCAATAAGGATTTTATAACAGAACTCTTAAGTATGGTATTATAATTCTATAAGTCTAAAATTTTCTGAATATAGTGAAAAATCATCACAAAAAAATGGAAGTGATGATTCACACCTGTAATCCCATAGAGAGACTACAATGGCAAACTTAAAGTGAGCCTGAGCAAATTTAGCAAAACTGTCTCAAATAGGGGTGAAGCTGGACGTGTGTATGCCCGTAATCTCAGCACTAAGGAGGGCCAAAGCAGGCTACAGAGTAAATTCAAAGCCAGCCTACCTAGTGAGACCTTGTCTCAAAATAAAAACAAAAAAAAATTTATGCCACCATGTCTGGTCTCAACTGCCGTCTCAGCACGCCTCAGGGGCAAGGTCAGCAAGGCAGGCCCAGGGAACCAGGGCTCCTGAACCTGCCTGCAGGATAAGCCCTGGATTCAAAGGACTTTGTGTACCAAATTCACCATGAGGCCCTGGATTCAAAGCCTGGTACTAAATAACCAAAATAACAACAAAAAATCCTTAGTGAGCCTATTTTTTTTCTATATTTTTTTAAAGCAATTTCTTTTGTTTTTACAAAGATAGCATAATCAAATATAGTCTGATCTACCAATAAGAACAGACAGGAGGGGCTGGGGAGATGGCTCGGTGGAATAAGCACTTGCCTGGCAAACACAAGGACCTGAGTTCAATCCCTGGTTCCACAAAAAAAAAAAAAAAAAAAAAAACAGGAAAGAATAAGATACAGGGGCCGGGGAGATGGCTCAGTGGAATAAGCGCTTGCCTGGCAAAAACAAGTGCCTGAGTTCAATCCCTGGTTCTGCCAAAAAAAAAAAAAGAATAAGATACAGAAGTGATGTTGCTGGGCCAGGGAGATAGCTCAGCAGTCTAAGTGTCTGCCTAGCAAGCACAAGGACCTGGTTTGATTTCCAGTACTACATGCCATGCAGGCCCCAAAAACAGGCATGGTGATCCATGCCTATCTCAGTGCTGGGGAGGCTCAGACAGAAAGATCACTACTGTGTAGTGAGATGTGTACCAAATAATTTTTTTTTTTAAGTGATGCTAAGGGGCTGGCTTAGTAGAATAAGTGTTTGCCTGGCAAGTGCAAGATCCTGAGTTCAATCCCTGGTCCCACAAAAAGAGAGAGAGAGAGAGAGAGAGAGAGAGAGAGAGAGAATGAATTGCAACCTATAATCCCAGCTACTCAAGAGGCTAAGGTAACAGGATCCCAAGTTAAAGGCCAGCATAGGCAACTTAATGAGAACCTGTTTCAAAATTTAAAAAGGGGCTGGGAATATAGCTCAGTGGTAAAGCACTTGCCTTACAAGCCCTCGTTCAATCCCTAGTACTATTAAAACTTGAGTAGCTAAAAAAAAAAAAAAAAAACCTAGAGTAGCTGGGCATGGTGGCATACACCCCTAGTCTTAGGAACTTTGCAAGCTGAGTCAGGTGAATTCTTAAGCTCAGGAATTCCAAAATATTAATGCCACCCAGGAGGAATATATGGTGAAATTATTTTTAATCATTTTTCATGATAAGCAAGATACTGTAATCAACCATCACCAACTGCCCAAATAACAAAAATATATACTTCCATAATTTCAAGATCCATTCCACATGAAAATGATCTACTTACCTTACAACTGAAGCCCTTTTCTATAAAATGATTTAAAGACTTTGAGGGACCAGGGAGATGGCTCAGTGGAGTAAGTGCTTTCCTGGCAAGCACAAGGGCCTGAGTTCAATCCTCGGTTCCGCAAAAAAATAAAGACTTTGAAAAATAAACACTTTTAGAGGAACTCTGAGCCTAAGTAGACAATTAATTCCAATTCCAATTCCAATACTTGGAGGCTTAGGCAGAAAGATCACTGTTCAAAGCCAGTCCAGGCTACAAAATGAGTTCAAGGGCAGCCTGAACTGCATAGTGATACCCTGTCTCAAAAAGACAAAAAAAGAAAAATTAAATGGTAGCAACATGCCCAAGGAATATTGTGGAGACTTAATCCTTTTATGAATCTTATGATAAATGAATGTATGGAGATGGAAAGTAGTGGACAACAGAATACTGGAATGGTAAGACTATCAGGAAATAATATGATCAGGTTGGAAGCCTTGTTTTTTTTCTATTTTTCTTTTTGTACTGGGTATTGAACTCATGAGAGTGCACTTATCAGGCAGACACTGTGCCACTGAGCTATATCCTAGGACTGAAACAAGTTTAAATGATTGTTTAGCAGAGAAATCCAGGCTGCTCTCCAGAGCTCTAGCTTCAGTATAACTGAAAATTGCACGATACATATCCATTTTGTTGTTTTTTTTTTTGAGATAGGGTCTTCCTATACGGACCAGGCTAGCCTGGAACTCATGATGATCCTCCTGCTTCAGCTCACAACCACCCAGGGCTGGGATTGTAGGTATGGGCCACCATACCCAGCCATATTTTCATATTAAATCTGTAAAGCTTTCAAGGTTTTCTGTTCATTTTGTGTTTCCTTTTTTTCTTTTCTTTTCTTTCTTTTTTTTTTTTTTTTTTTTTTTTTTTTTTTTTTTTTTTTTTTTTTTTTTTTTTTTTTTTTTTTTTTTTTGTGGAATCAAGGATTGAACTCAGGCCCTTGCGTTTGCCAGGCAAATGCTTATTCTACTGAGCTATTCCTGGGCCCTTAAAATATGTATTTTAAAGGCATCTTGAAACCAGGCAATGGGGCCGGGGAGATGGCTCAGTGGAATAAGCGCTTCCCTGGCAAGCGCAAGGGCCTGAGTTCAATCCCCAGTTCCGCAAAAAAAAAAAGAAAAAGAAAAAGAAACCAGGCAATGGCAAAATACTACAATCCTAGCTACTTGGGAGGCAGAAGCAAGAGAATCATTAAGTTGAAGGGCAGCTTTGGCAATTAAGCAAGATGCTCAAGAAGGATCACAAGGGACCAGGGAGATGGCTCAGTGGATTAAGCGCTACCCTGGCAAGCGCAAGGGCCTGAGTTCAATCCCTGGTTCTGCCAAAAAAAAAAAAAAAAAAAGAATCACAAGCTTGAATACAACCTATGCAATTTAGCAAGTCCCTGACCACCACCACTACCATCACCTCCACTACCCCCAAAAAGAGAAAGGACAAGGGGAATGGGTATATAGCTCAGTGCCAAAACTTGAGTAATTCATTCCCAATACAAGGAGGAAAAAAAAAGAAAGGACCACCTTAAGAAAATTAAAGGACTAGCCAGATAGCTCAGTGGATTAAAGCCCCTGCTTAGGCAGATACAGAGACCACAACAGTTTGATCTGTTTGATTGCTGCTGTGCCAGCTCTGGGGTGCTGAGACAGCAAATGAGACTGGGTGTGGTGGCACACCCCTGTAATCCCAGCACTTGGGAGGCTGAAAACAGGGGCATCACTAAGAGTCCAAGCTGCATAGTGAGACCCTGTAACAACCAAATACACTGAATGAATGAATCAATCAATCAATCAATCAATCAAATCAGAGAGGAAAATATAGGCATCTGTTGGTGTGAAACCTTGCACAGGTTCTCGCTCACCTGGATATAAACACACAATCTAATACTAAATTGAAAACAGAAGAGAACCAGGTATGATAGAGCACACTTCTTAATCCCAGCACAGGGAGCCTGTTCAGGGACCAGGGAGATAGCACAGTAGAATAAGCACTTGCCTGGCAAGTGCAAGGGCCTGAGTTCAATCCCCAGTGGGGGGGAGGGGGGGGGATCCCAGCACTTGGCTGACTATCTGAGGCAGATCATTGCAAGTTTCAGGCCAGTCAGGAGTACACAACACCAAGCCTAAAAGACAAATGGGAGGAGAGAGCTGAACCCTCAATGTTATGATTCAACAACACAAAGTTAAAAAACTATACTAGTGTCTGCTAACATAGCCTAAAATGGCCTTTTAATCCTTCTCACCCACTATCAACACCATTTTTCTAGCCCTTTAACCCCAAATTAACACTAAACTTTGATGTCAGCAGCCATATCATTTTCTCTGGGCAGCCTCTCTAACCATCTGACTAGATTGGGTCTCCTCAGGATATACATGCTCAAAGTTCACAACAGTTCTATGCCTTGTCTTCAAACCAAGAACACTTACTAAGTTCTCACTTTTTTTTTTTTTCTTTGATGCTTTGGAGACAGTCTCACTATATAGTGTAGGCTAGTCTTGAACTGGCACATGTACCCCAGGGTCCCTCCCAAGTGCTATTACAGGCACATGTCACCATGTTCAGTATCAACCCAGGGCTGGAGAAATGGCTCGGTAGAATAAGCGCTTACCTGGCAAGCACAAGGGCCTGAGTTCAAAACCCCAGTTACACCAAAAAAAAAAAAAAGTATCAACCCATTTAAAACTACAGCCTGGGAGCTGGGGATATAGCTCAGCAGCATAAGCTCCTGTCTGGCGAGTGCAAGGTCTGGAGTTTGATCCCCAAAACCAAAACAAACAAACCCTACAGCTAGGCCAGACATGGCGGCACATGCCTCTAATCCCAGCACTCAGGAGGCTCAGGTAGGAGTATTGCAGAGTTTGAAACCAGCTTGGGCTACAATGTGAGCTCAAGGCCTGAACCACACAGTGAGACCCTGTCTCAAAAAGACACTCCCCCCTTGAAGAAAAATTAGACCACTGCCAAAGGCTAGTTTTGTTTTTTGTTTTTTTGTACCAGGGATTGAACTCAGGACCTTGTGCTTGCCAGGAAGGTATTTATGCCACTGAGCTATATACTGGCCCTCAAAAATTACCTATTATTATTTTTGTTTTTTGGCGGAACCAGGGATTGAATTCAGGCCCTTGCACTTGCCAGGCAAGCGCTTATTCTA
>NW_004524624.1:5293231-5297425 GCF_000260255.1 Octodon degus
AAAAAAAAAGTTAATTTTAGGGGCCGGAGAGATGGCTCAGTGGAATAAGCGCTTCCCCAGCAAGTGCAAGGGCATGAGTTCAATCCCCGGTTCCGCCAAAAAAAAAAAAAAGCTAATTTTATAATTAGCAGTGCAAGACAGCACATCTATAATCTCAGCACTCTGAGAGACAAATGCAAGATTACAAATTTGTTCTTTTGTTTTTTTGGGTTTGTTTTTCTTGGTGGAACAGAGGATTGAACTCAGGCCCTTATACTTGCCAGGGAAGTGCTTATTCCATTGAGACATCTCACCAGCCCAAGATTACAAGTTAAAGTCCAGCCTAGGCAACTCAGCAACTTAGCAAGATCTGTCACAAAATTTAAAAAAAAAAAACCTAGGACTGTAGCACTGTGCAAAGACCCTGGATTCAACAACTGTGCACATTACTACTCTAATATATACACACAGAGACACACAGACACAGACACACACACACACAAATTTTTTTTTTTTTTTTTTTGCAGAGCCAGGGATTGAACTCAGGACCTTGTGTTTGCCAGGGAAGCACTCATTCTACTGAGCCATCTCCCTGGCCCCTTCAAATACATATTTTTTTAAAGATAGGGTTTCATTATGTATTTCAGGATGGCTTGAACTCATTATATAGCCCAAGCTGGCCTCTAATTCAGTGATCCATGTGTCTCAGCCTCCCAAGTGCTAGGATTACAGGAATGCACCACCCAGCCCAGCTCATATTTTTTTTTTTGGTACCAGGAATCGAACTCACAACCTCACACTTGCCGTGTAGGTACTGTGCCACTGAGCTATAACCCTGGCCAATATTTAGATTTTTAAACTTTCAATTTCAAAATATGGAACTTCAAGTCACTGAAATGAAAATGTAAACTATCCTCACATGAATATTCATATCACAAATACACTTTTGCTATAAAATGCAAATAGGACATAACACTTGGCACTCCAGACATTTTTAAACGTTACCCTGAATGTTAATATTTTAGATGCCATACAAAGCAACATTTTCAAAGTGATTTAGGGCTGGGCAAATAAATAGCTCAGCAGATTAAAGCGTCAGGCACAGGAACCAAGGGTTCAATCCCAGGGCACGCTGAGATGGCGATTTGAGACTGGGTGTGGTGGGCCAGGGATATAGCTCAGTGGTGTAAGCATCTGCCTGGCAAGCACAAGGTCCTGAGATCGATCCCTGGTACTGCCAAAAAAAAAAAAAAAAAAAAAGACAGAAAGAGGGATGCTGGTGTTTCTTAAAAGAAAAAAAGAGAGACTGGGCATGGTGGCATGTGCCTGTAATCCCAGCTCTTAGGAGGCTGTAAACAGGCAATTACTACAAGTCCAATCTAATAGTAAGACCTTGAGCACCCTATAGACCCTTAACATCTCTCTTTCTCTCTCTCTCCCCTCCCCCTCCCTCTCCCTCTCTCTCACTTATCCCATTATCTCTGCCACTTTTTGAAGCAGCTCTGCATCCTATTCTGAGTCTTTACAAGGGATGAGGGGGCTGCCTATTAGCTCAGTTGTTTAAGTGCTGCTTAAGCAAAGGCAGTCAGGGTCAGGATACTGTGGTTCAATCCCCAGATCCTCATGCCTTTCCAGACCTGCCCTTAAGGCATCCTGAGCCAGCCAAAAAAAAAAAAAAAAAGGACAAAAGAGATGATCAAAAAATACTATAAATGGTACTGCTGAGTAACATCCAAGAGAAAAACTGGCTCATAAAAACACTGAAAACTAGCAGGGACCAGGGAGTTGATCCCTAGCCTGCTGTGCTGGCCCCACCCCCAGAATACACTGAAACTGCAATTGAGACTGGGCATGGTGGCATGCCTGTAATCTCAGCTCTTGGAAGGCTGTAAACAGGCAGATCACTACTAGTCCCATCCAGTGGTGAGACTCTGAACACCCTATAGACCCTTCCCTAAAAATTTAAAAAAAAAAACATTGAAAACCAGCCAGGAGGGGCTGGAGAGATGGCTCAGTGGAATAAGCGCTTGCCTGGCAAGTGCAAGGGCCTGAGTTCAATCCCTAGTTCTGCCAAAGAAGGAAAAAAAAAAGAAAAGAAAACCAGTCAGGACTATCACTCAGTGTATACATTCTGGGTTCAACACCCAGTACCATAAAACAAAAAGCTAATTTTATCTGTTTTCTTTTTGGTGGAACCGGGGATTGAACTCAAGCCCTTGCCTTTGCCAGGTAAGCGCTTATTCTACTGAGCCATCTCCCTGGCCCCCAAAAAGCTAATTTTAAACATTTCTGGTAAATGCAAACTATATACTGGCTACCCAACTGTGAAAATTAATAATCTTGGTCAGGTCTGACATAGTGACACGTTCCTGTAATCCCAGCACTTAGGAGGCTGAAGCAGGATGATTACCAAGAGTTAATAGCCAGCCTGGGCTAGAGTGAGGTGAAGGCTAGTGCAGACTACATAATGAAACCCTGTTTCATATAAAAAAGTCCTCACCCACCTTATTCACCAAATCAGCAACCATGAAATTTCTGGTTCTTTCCCAACATCAAAACAACCATGAAGGCGGCGACCTGGCGCGGCGGTCTCGGCGCCAGGCCGCGGAGCGCGAGGTCGCCGGTTCGCGCCCCCGGCCCAACTCTTTCTCTTGGGCTGGTGAGATGGCTCAGTGGTCTAAAGCACCTACTTAGAACAAGCTTAGCAAAGCACAGGGACTGCGGTTCAATCCCCCAGCACCACATGCCAGCCAGCCCCGCCCACTGTTGGGCTGAGCTGGCCACACACACACACACACACACACACACCCCTAAATAAATAAAATTTAAAAACAAACCAACCATGAAACATCAATATTTTAGATTCAGGGCATGGAAGCACAACAGCACAGTAAAGGATACAAAAGAAGACTTCTAGAACTGCTTCGGAAATTGTCAAGAATAAGATAAATGTGTTCAAAGCAAATTGGAATACTTTGAAGGGAATTAATGAGAATGTCTTTTATTGTAATAAATGTTTTCAAACATTCACTGAATTTTTCAATCATACCTTGCACCTCACTGGTAGAGCACTTGCCTACCAATTGTGTAGTCATGGCTTCCCTCCTGCAGAGGGAAGAAAGGAGAGGGATGAAAGCAGAGGAAGAGAGGAAGCAGAGGAAGCAGAAAGAGAGGGAGAGAGGGAAGGACGGGAGGGAGAGAGGGAGGGAGAGGAAAGAAAGGAAGGAAGGAGCGAAGTAGGGAAGGATGGAATTAAAAGGAAAGCAAGCAAGCTAGCTAGCTGTCAGTAAAGGTACTTGCCCTTCTAAGGCTTTCAAAATAGTGATTTTCTTAAATGTGCTATCAAATTTTTTGCTGCTCACCACTTTAATTACAAAATATTAATCATCATTGTGGACATACTCGCCAAAAGAAACAAAATAAGGATAAGCTATTAATTCTCTGACTTAAAAGGCAGATAGGGGCTGGTGAGATGGCTCAGTGGTCTAAAGCACCTACTTAGAACAAGCTAAGCTAAGCAAAGCACAGGGACCGCGGTTCAATCCCCCAGCACCACATGCCAGCCAGCCCCGCCCCCTGGTGGGCTGAGCTGGCCACACACACAAAAGAATGAATAAATAAATAAATAAATCTTTTAAAAAAAAAAAAGGCAGATAACTATTTTGTACCATGCTGCTTTGATTATATAACTTTCTCCAACTGATCTGCTCAAGGGCAAGATCCTACTTATTTTCCTTTTACTTTCTTTTTCTTTCTTTTTTTTTTTTTTCAGAACCAGGGATTGAACTTGGGCCCTTATCCCTACTTATTTCAATTTAATTTCTAAAATATAATTTTGTTTTTTATTCTAGAGAAGGACCCAAGATTTGAGAAATTACTTAAGATATTTATCTCATAGAATACTCCACTCTCCCTGCAAATACTGCTTACCTATTCTTCAGAAAGTATGCTAGTCCCCAAACTACAAAATAAAGAAAATCCAATCCAAAACCTAAAATTGTATGACCTTGTGTTTTTTTTTCTTTTTGGCGGAACCAGGGATCAAAGTCAGGCCCTTGCGCTTGCCAGGGAAGAGCTTATTCCACTGAGCTATCTCCCCGGCCCCATATTTTTTTAAAGACAAGGTCTCAGGCTGGGGAGGTGGCGGCTCAGTAGAACAAGCGCTTCCCTGGCAAGCACTTATCAATCCCCAGTTCTACCCAAAAAAAAGAGAGA
>NW_004524624.1:5298060-5299268 GCF_000260255.1 Octodon degus
AAAAAAAAAAAAAAAAAGACATAAAAAACCACCATGACAGCATACAATTTGTCTTCTTACCAAGAACCAAGAAAAAGCAATAAGAGAAATCCTGACCAAAATGATTTAAATACCCTTCCTTATAACCAGGAAAGTTGTTTGGTAGTTAATTCAAAAACGAAATTATAGCCTCCAAACAGGCACAGGGGCCAGGGGTTCAATCCCCAGGGCATGCTGTGACGGCAAGTGAGACTGGGAATGGTGACTTGCACCTGTAATCCAGCACTTGGGAGGCTGTAAACAGGAGAATCACTATGAGTCTAATCTAGTAGTGAGACCCTGAACACCCTGTACATCCTTCCCTAAAAAAAAAAAATTATAGGGCCAGCAAAATAGCTCAGCAGACTAAAGTGCTGCTTAGGCAAGGTTAGGGACCACACTGCAATCCCCCTGTACCACTGGGCAAGGCCCACCTCCAGGGTGGGCTAAGCCAAAATCAGAGTCCAGGTGCAGTGGCGCACACCTATAATCCCAGCAGTGGGGAGGCTGAAAGTAGGAAGATCACCACGAGTCCAAGCTGCATACGGAGACCCTGCAACAACCAAATAATTATTAATTAATTAATTATAGCAGAGTGTGATGGCACACGCATGGAATCCCAAGACTAAAGGCTGAGTCAGGAGGATTCCAAGATTTGAGCTTTGGCAATCTAAAGAAACTCAGCAGAATAAGCACTTGCCTGGGGCTGGGGAGACAGCTCAGTAGAATAAGCGCTTGAATAAGGGCTTGCCTGGCAAGCGCAAGGAGCTGAGTTCAACCTCTGGTTCTGCCAAAAAAAAAAAAAAAAAAAAAAAAAAAAGCCAGGTGTGCCTGGTGGCACAAGTCTGCAATCGCACTCTGAGAGACTGAGGTAAGATCACAAATTCCAGCCTAGCACAGGCAACTTAAAGACCTAGAAAGACCCTGCCTCTAAAGTTTTAAAGTGAAGGCTGGGACAAGAGGATTGCTTTGCATTGGAGACCAGCCTGGGTTACAAAGTGAGCTCAAGGTCAGCCTGAACTGCATAGTGAGATCCTGTGTCAAAAGGACCCAAAAAATATAAATAAATAAAATAAAAAGGTCAAAGGTATAGCACAGTGCAAAGGACCTGAGTTCAATCCACAGTACTGTAAAATAAATACATAATTTTAAATGTTTTTAAATATACAATATACGGGGCTGGCGAGATG
>NW_004524624.1:5300967-5302296 GCF_000260255.1 Octodon degus
TGGGGGCGGGGCTGGCTGGCATGTGGTGCTGGGGGATCGAACCACAGTCCCCAAGCTTGTTCCAAGTAGGTGCTTTAGACCACTGAGCCATCTCTCCAGCCCCTCTAATTCATGTTTTGATGCCAAATTTATATGCAGACAAAAATTTTTCTTCTCATTTTAAGTTTCCATTTACAAGCTTTCACTAAAAATATAGTTTTTATTGAAAGCTGTTCTCTTTTGCAACAGGAGAGGCAGCAGAGCAGATGACAGATGCTCTAAAGGCAGATGGCCTTCACTGGAACAGCAGCACCATCACTTGGGCAACCACTTAATCTCTATGTAGTATCAATTTTCTAATGTGTAAACCTGTAATAATAGTTGTACCTAGCAACTCATGGGCTGTTCTGAGACTGTCCTGAGGTAATACTTATGTGCTTAGTACAGAGCCCAGCTGACTAACATATGTTTCTCAATACTGACAACAGTAGCCAATACCCACTATGTGCCATGTACTGTGCTATGATTTCATTTTTAAAACATTTTATAGGGGCTGGGGAGATGGCTCAGTAGAATAAGCACTTGTGTGACAAGCAAAAGGGCCTGAGATCAATCCCCAGTTCCGCCAAAAAAAAAAAAAAAAAAAAAAAATTTATATATTGAACCTGAGGTTGAGGATCTGGGCACACAGCTCAGTAGTACAGCACTTGCCTAGCATATACAATGCCCAAGTTTGGTGCCAAGCACCACAAGGGGGAAAAAATGCTATCTTCAGGCCAACAGATGAAAAAATGTGCAACAAAATCTAACGTTGTTCATTAATAAAAAAATATAGTCCTCAGGGCCTACCAGATAGCTCAGCATATTAAAGTGCCTGCATAGGCAGATGCAGGGGTCAGAGGTTTGATCCCCAGCCTGCAATGCTGGTACCACTGCTGGTCCCACCCCCAGGGTGCGCTGAGACAGCCACTGAAACTAGGTGTGGTGGCGCACACCTGTAATCCCAGCACTTAGGAGGCTGAAAAACAGGAAGGATCACTATGAGTCCAATCTATGTAGTAAGACTCTACAGACCCTGTATTAAATATATAGTCCTCGACAAACATAGAAAGGTTCCGCCTAAGTCTCATAAGAGGTACATATTAAAAATTGTACTTTTTGGCCAGTGTGGTGGCATAGTTTCATAATCCAAACACTCAGGAGGCTGAGGCAGATGGATTACAAGTTCACAGATAGCCTAGTCTAATGAGTTCAAGGCCAGCCTGAACTATAGCAAAAACATCTGAAAAAAAATTCACATATATCTTCTTTTTTTTTTTTTTTTTTTTTTTGCGGAACCGGGGATTGAAC
>NW_004524624.1:5302959-5306948 GCF_000260255.1 Octodon degus
AAAAGAAAAGAAAAGAGAAGAAAAGAAAAGAAAGAGAAAAAGATGGGATGGGGCAAGGGTCTATACAGTTCAGGATGACCTTGAACTCACTTGCCCTAGTCTGGCCTTGAACGCATATTGATGCTCCTGCCTCACCCTCCTCAGTACTGGGAGTACAAGCATGTACCACCACACTGAGCTAGAAGATAAAATTTTCAAGAATCAGTAATAGCATGTAGGTATTGCTCAGTGGTCGGGCACACAAGACCCTGAGTTCAATTCCCAGTACTGAAAAAGCAAGCACATATGAGATAATATGCAAATATAAACTGTCACCATGCAATAAAAATGTTTAAAAATGAAATACTCTAGGGTCAGGGAGAGAGTTCAGTAGAATAAGTGCTTTCTGGTAAGCACAAGGTCCTGCGTTCAATCCCCAGTACCACAAAATAAATAAATAAAAATAAAGATGGAATACACTGATGTAAAATTCCAATGACAATTACTAGTGTTCTATTAATGTCTAGTATTATTATTGGCATATCACTGATTTTCACCAGGGAGCTCTGGCAGCTCCAATTACAGCATCAAGAGAAATTATAAATGACATAGGGAATACATCCTCATAATTCACAAAGGAAGATTACCTTCAGCTTCTTACTGGCATATGAGAGGATATTATATAACCAGTAATTATTTTAAATTTAATCTAACATGTAAATATAATTGTTCATCCACCAAAACAGATTTTTTTCCTAATATAAAAACCTATTATAGGGGCCAGGGAGATGGCGCAGTAGAATAAGCACTTGCCTGGCAAGCGCAAGGACCTGAGTTCAATCCCCGGTTCTGCAAAAAAAAAAAGTAAAAAAAAAAAAAACCTTTTACGGAGCTATGCATGGACCCACACCATCAATCCCAACACTCTGCAAAACTAAAGCAGGACTAAAAGTTTAAATCAAGCCTAGGTAATTTGGTCACCTAATAAGACTCTGCCTCATAATTTAAAAAAAAAGTCTGAGAATGCAGTTCAGTGGGAAGGCCAAACACAGATTCAAGAGAGTGAGGTGTGGTGAAAAAATTACAGTATTTTTATGCAAGGTTACTGGAAATGTCATGTAGTAACAGCAACAAACACTAAAATCTTCCAATCTAAGACCAAATCATGGGGGCCGGGGAGATGGCTCAGTGGAATAAGCGCTTCCCTGGCAAGCACAAGGACCTGAGTTCAATCCCCGGTTCCGTAAAAAAAAAAAAAAAAAAGACCAAATCATGTACGCATTTTATTAGTTCTCTTAACAGATTTCCTAAAAATGCAAACATTTAAAAATTTTAAGATTTTTGGTCCAGGGAGATGGCTCAGTAGAATAAGCGCTTCCCTGGTTAGCACAAGGGCCTGAGTTCAAATTACAAAATTTTGAAAAAAAAAAACTTGTAAGATTTTGTTGCTGTTTTTCAGTACTAGGGTTTGAACCCAGGGCCTCTCACATGAGCCAAGCATGTCAGCACTGATCTATATCTCCAGCACTTGTTTTTTTTTTTAATGGTATGGAAGACTGAACTAGGTCTTTCCACTGAGCTATAATATCAATACTTTTTTACTCTAAAACAGGATATTAGGCCCTGGTGAGATGGCTCAGTGGTCTAAAGCACCTACTTAGAACAAGCTTAGCAAAGCACAGGGACCACAGTTCAATCCCCCAGCACCACATGCCAGCCAGCCCCGCCCCCTGGTGGGCTGAGCTGGCCACACACACACATACACACACACACACACACACACAAATAAATTAAAAAAAAACAAAAACACCAGGATATTAGTAAATTGTTCATTTCCCCAGGCTGCATTCTAATTTACCAATCCTCCTGTCTCAGCCTCCCAAAAGGCTGAGATTACAGGTTTGTGCCCCCATACTCACCCCAGACACATTAAAAAAAAAAAAGTTGGTTAGGAGTATAGTTGGCTGGGGGATGGTGAGATGGCTCAGTGGTCTAAAGCACCTACTTAGAACAAGCTTAGCAAAGCACAGGGACCACAGTTCAATCCCCCAGCACCACATGCCAGCCAGCCCCGCCCCCTGGTGGGCTGAGCTGGCCACACACACACACACACACACACACACAATAAATAAATAAACTTTAAAAAAAAAAATTAAAAAAAGAAAAAAAGGAGTATAGTTGGCTGGTAGAGAATATGCCTAGCACATGTGAGGCTCTCAGCTCAACCTTCAACACCATCAAGAAAAAGATAAACATGCCATAAACATATGACCCACCAACTGCACTTCTGGACATCTATCCCACAGAAGTTAAAACTTGTATTTACCCAGAAACCAAATTACAACTGTGCAACCACTATGGAAATCAGAGTGAAGATTCCTCAAAAAACTAGCACTAGGGGCCAGGGAGATGGCTCAGTGGAATAAGTGCTTCCCTGGCAAGCACAAGGGCCTGAGTTCAACCCCCAGTTCTGCAAAAAAAAAAAAAGCTATGGGCTGGTGAGATGGCTCAGTGGTCTAAAGCACCTACTTAGAACAAGCTTAGCAAAGCACAGGGACCGCGGTTCAATCCCCCAGCACCACAAGCCAGCCAGCCCTGACCCTGGTGGGCTGAGCTGGCCACACACCAAATAAATAAATACTAGCACTAAATGGCCCATTTGATCCAGGTTCTTCCCTGCTGGGTATTTTCCTGGAAGAATTAAATCTTCACACCACAGCATATATGCACGCTCATGTTTATAGTAGTAGTTTCTAAGGTCACAAACAGCCCAAATGCTGATCAGAGGCCAGGGAGATGGCTCAGTGGAATAAGCGCTTCCCTGGCAAGCGCAAGGGCCTGAGTTCAATCCCCGGTTCAGCAAAAAAAAAAAAAAAAAAAAAAAAAAAAAAAATGCTGATCGATCAAGGAATGGATAAAGATGTGGGATTTTTACATAGTGGAGTGCTACTCTGCCATAAAGAAGGATAAGTCTGAGACATTTCTAAGTAAACAGATGCACTTGAGACCATATAATTAAGTAAAATAAATAGGACACAGGTGTAAATACCACATTGTTTCTCTGGTGTGAGAAACCTAAAGTGTAAATAAGGATCAAAATATATCTTAGTTATTGTGAAATAGGAAGAAAATGTTCAAATGGGAGAGGAAGGGGCTGGGGAGAGAGCTCAGTTGAATAAGCATTTGCCTGAACGCAAGAGCCGGAGTTCAATCCCCAGCTCTGCAAAAAAAAAAAAAAAAAAAAGTTAATTCAGCAAAGACTTACCCCAGAGGTATTTTGGGGGCCTGCCCATTAGCTCAGCTGTTTAAGTGATTGCTTAAAACAGTCAGGCTCAGGATGCTGTGGTTTGATCCCCAGATCCTCAAGCCTTGCCAGACTTGCCTGAAGGCATCCTGAGCCAGCTTTAAAATAATAATAATAATAATAATAATAATAATAATAATTAATAAATAAATCCTTCAAATGGGAGAGGAACAAGAGAGGGGTGGGAAAGAAAAGGGAAAAATGTTAAAAAAGAAAAAAGGAAAAAAATGGTGGGCGTGTTAGTACACCATGTAATCCCAGACTCCTATAACTGCAGCACTCAGGAGGCTGAGGCAAGAAGGATTGTTGCCAAGTTTGAGACTAGTCTGATAGGGGAATAGGAATAAAAATGAAGCAATTTATGTACAGGTACAAATTCTATGTGATGAAAGTGATCATTATCTGGATCTAAAATGTAACAACAGGGCCAGTGAGATAGCTCACTGGTCTAAAGCGTCTGCTTAGGCAAGTTTAGGCAGCTGCAGGGAACCATGATTCAGGGAACCACAGTTCAATCACCAGCATCACATGCCAGACCAGCCCTGCCCTCACCTTGGGCTGGGGGGGAGGGCACAACAATAAAATGTACCAATAGGAAACTGGGCGTGGTGACTTGCGCCTGTAATCCTGAGCTTGGGAGGCTGAAAACAGGAGGATTACTGTGAGACCAATCTATGTAGTGAGACCCTGTACTAAATACCCCCCC
>NW_004524624.1:5307460-5323670 GCF_000260255.1 Octodon degus
CACACACACACACACACACATAAATAAATAAAATTTAAAAAAAAAAAAACAAAAAAAACCTTTAATGAATTATCAGAGAATTACACTAAGGGAAAAAAGCCAATCCCAAAAGGTTGTTGTGTTTATACCATTTACATAACTACTTTGCATATATATGCAATTAAGGGGATCGAACTCAGGACTTCCCACAGGTTAAGCAAGCACTTTACCAATGACCTATACCTTTTAACCCTTATAGATGCTTTTCTTTGTGTTTGTTCAGTGATGCTAGGGATTGAATGCTTCTTTTTTTTTTTTTTTAAATGTATTTGGTACAGGGTGTCAGGGTCACCACACAGCTCTGACTCATAGTGATCCTCCTGTTTCAGCCTCCCCAGTGCTGGAATTACAGGCATGCACCACTGCCACCACACCCGATCTTGGTGGCTGGTTCAGTGCACCCAGGGTAGGGCCAGCACACATGTGAAACCACAGATCAAAGCCAAGTCCTTGGGGCTGGTGAGATGGCTCAGTGGTCTAAAGCACCTACTTAGAACAAGCTAAGCTCAAGCAAAGCACAGGGACCGCAGTTCAATCCCCCAGCACCACATGCCAGCTAGCCCGTCCCCTGGTGGGCTGAGCTGGCCACACACTAAATAAATAAATAAATACATAAATAAATAAATAACACAAAGCCAAGTCCTTGCACTTGCCTAGCAGGCACTTAAGACTGCTGAGCTGTCTCTGCAGCCTAAGGACTGAATGCTTTAAAAGGCTCTGAGATCATTTAACAAAGTTTCAGAAATGAATGTTAAAACCACCACCAAAAAGAAAAGTAGGCTCTCCTTTATAAGAATTTCTCTAAAAACCAGGAATAAAAAATGAAATGTGTATGACAAAAGACAATCAGCAAAAAGCACAATGTAATAAAGTTACACCACTTAGTAGTTGGCTATTCAAGGACTACTGATATATTCTTCTAGTTATGAAACAAAATGGAACATATTCCCAAGAATTAAAGCAAAAATGGAGGGGCTGGTGAGATAGCTCAGTGGAGCAAAGCACCTGCTTAGGCAAGTGCAGAGACTGTGGTTTGGTATCTCCTCCCACCCTACCCCACTCCAGAGCTGAAGCAGCCATCAGGCATGGTAGCACATGCCTATAAACCCAGCACTGGGGAGGCTAAAAACAGGAGTCCAAACTGCATAGTGAGATCCTGCAACAACCAAATACATCAAAAAAAAAAAAAAAAAAGGAAATTCAGTGATATTATATATCAAATGAGCAAAAAAGTATGAAAGTACAAAACTTCAAAGACATCTTCCTCAAATTTACAATTTAGTCTTTCAAATGTACACTTTCAGCCAGGCATGGTAGTACATGCCTGTAATCCCAGCACTTGGGGGGGGCTGAGGCAGGAGGATCATTATGAATTTGAGTCCAGCTTGGGCTGCAGAGCAAAGATAAATAAAAGACCAAAAGGCCGGGGAGATGGCTCAGTGGAATAAGTGCTTCCTTGGCAAGCACAACGGTCTGAGTTCCATCCCCGGTTCTGCAAAAAAAAAAAAAAGACCAAAAGATGTACACTTTCTTAACACAGTAACAAGCATTGCTTACTGAGCACCTACATCAAGGATAGCACTGTGCTACTTGCCTCAGATTAACTGTTTATTTATGTGACAAGGGGTCTTATTCTGTTGCTCAGGATAGTCTGGAACTCCTGGGCTCAAGCAATCCTCTTAACTCAGTCTCCAAAGTGTACACAGCATCCAGCTCATATAAATTATCTTGTTGTATCTTCTCAACAACTATGCAAGTAAAGTATTATTCTCAATTTCAATATGAGGAAGACCCTTGGGTCTCAGGGAACAAGGGCTTTCTCCAACTAAATTGGTAGTACACAGTATACAGAGAAACAAAATATTGAAGCTAGGAATAATCAATCCCACGTGCCTATACATTCAAACTACTCAGGAGGTCGAGACAGGAAGCCTACCCAAGAGCTGGCATACTAAGACAAGCCTGGGCAACAGAGATCCTGTCTCAAAATAAGAAGGGGAAAAGAAAGAAAAAGAGGGCAGGGGAGATGGCTCAGTGCAATAAGCACTTCTCTGGCAAGTGCAAGGGCCTGAGTTCAATCCCCGGTTCCACAAAAAAAAGAAAGAAAGAAAGAGACATTGAATTTGAGTTTTGTGAGGAAAACATAAAGAGTGAAACAGCGAAGATACAACTTAATTTCTCATTTTGGATTTAGGAATAATTTTATATAGTACAAACTGTAATATGTACATGTAACCATTCCCCAGATGACTGTAAACTGCATGAAATATAAAAAAGTACTACTAAAAAAACTGAAGAGTAGGGGGCCGGGGAGATGGCTCAGTGGAATAAGTGCTTCCCTGGCAAGCGCAAGGGCCTGAGTTCAATCC
Organism: Octodon degus; assembly: GCF_000260255.1. Classification (NCBI taxonomy): domain Eukaryota; kingdom Metazoa; phylum Chordata; class Mammalia; order Rodentia; family Octodontidae; genus Octodon; species Octodon degus. Next base: position 5,309,869 of record NW_004524624.1, read on the forward strand.
TTGGATCCGCCAAAAAAAAAAAAAAAAAAAACTGAAGAGGAAAAAAATTATATGGGGTTAGAGCCAAAGATTAAAGATTAGTAATAAATGCTTTAGTACAACAAAAATGAAAAACTGAGGGAATCTGTATAACGTAGTTAAAAAAAAAAAAAAAGTTCAACTATTCAGAATGCCAAACAGGCTTAATTTATACATTTTCTCTCCTGAAAACCCCATCCCTACTACTTTGGCAATAACAACACACAATGTACTAACCATTGTTACTCTCCTAAAATCTTGTTTTAAGATTTTGTACCACTGTTTTTATTTTTTTTCTTTCTTTAAAATAAAAATAACTGATGTAAAAATAAATAAATAAATAAATAAATGAAAAAAAAAAAAAAAAAAAGAAGAAGTTGCTTGGGGCCAGGGAAATGGCTCAGTGGAATAAGTGCTTCCCTGGCAAGTGCAAGGGCCCTAGTTCTAATCCCCGGTTCCGCCAAAAAAAAAAAAAAAAAAAGCACAAAGAAGTTCCTTAAGTGCACTTTATTAAGAATAAAAAAAAAGTGGAAACAAAATTTTTGTAAATAGAAAGGAAGAGGGGCTCGGGGAGGGGAATAGGAGAAAAAAGATACCAAGTACAGATACAACTTCTTATGATGAATGTTATCACTATGTGTACCTAAAAAGGCATCAATTAAAAAAAAAAAAAAAGCACTTATTTTGAAACAAAATCTCACTAAATTGCCCCAGCTAGCCAGATCTTGCATTCCTCCTTCCTCAGTCTGGTTTTTTGTTGTTGGTGGTGTTTCTTTTCTTTTTTTTTTTTTTAAGTACTGGGAATCAAACTCAGGACCTTGTTCCTGCCAGGCAGGTACTGTGCCACTGTGTCCCCCTCTCCCCCTCAGTCCTTTCAGCCTAGAGTAGCTGAGATTACGGTTGTATACCACACCCAGCTCTTTTTTAGAAAAAAATACTAACAGCATCTAGTAAAGAAGAGGTATTCCAATGTGCTTTAATCCTGTATATGAATGTGTGACTCCAAGGTTTCCACTCCAAGGATGAATGGGGAACATATCATCAACACAGAAGAAACATGCTTGCCAATAAAATAGCTAGGTTCAGTCAGTAGGCTAAGTGAGGCAGGAGAATCACTAAGAGTTGGAACTAAATAATGAGAACTAAATAATAACAATAAAAAGTACAAATTGTTAAGAATATTACATTTAAGAGAACCTTAGACAAGGTAGAAGAGAAACTCAGTAAAATTTCTTGGTCTAATATAAGTTCAGAGAGAGACTATGTCATACAGTAGAGAAGCAATAAGATGGATTAATAAAAGCAAACAATAGCATAGAAAAAAGCGGAAGAAAATGAACAAGAAATCAAAAAATGACAACCAGCCAGGCGTGATGTAACATGCCTATAATCTCAGCACTCATGAAGCTGAGGCAGGAGGATCGCTGCAAGTACCAAACCAGCCTGGGCTACAAAGTGAGCTCACAGCCAGCCTGCATAGCAGGACTGTGTCTCAAAAAGACAAAATATAAATAAATAAATAAATAAATAAATAAATAAATGCTACGAATCTAGTAGGGCAAGTATGGTGAGGGTGTCATTCATGACTTATGGAAAAATTGTGCCAGACATGGTGACATACACCTGTAATCCTGGCATGCAAGAAGATCACCAAGGTCACCCTGGGCCACACAGTGAGTACAAAGCCGGCCTGAACTACATAGTGAAACTCTGTCTCAAAGGAAAAAAAAAATTTCAGCAGAGTAAAGGATATAGAAGTAAAACAACATAGCATAACAGAGAGGTAAATGAAGTCAGTAACTTTAAAAAAAAAAAGGAGTTTTTAAAGTTTAAAAAGATTCCTTTACAATAAGATGCTATCGTTTTAGGCAGAAAAACTGATGTAATGGAAAGGCAGAAAACAAGGAGAAATAAATCAAAGTTCCTCACCAGGAAGGTGTCAGAGAATGTGTCAGCAATTTTCTTCCCAGGAAAGAAAGATACAGGGAATTGCTAGGATGGTACAGGAGAGAACCTGTGAGACATAGTTTTGTCTCATGCACCAAGATTTTAACATTGGACCTCTATAATTTTTTTTCTTTTTTCTTTTTTTTTTTTTTTTTTTTTGGCGGAACCAGGGATTGAACTCAGGCCCTTGCACTTGCCAGGGAAGCTATCCACTGAGCTATCTCCACGGCCTAAATTTTTTCTTTCAAGATGGTTTCACTAAACAGTCCAGGGTGGGCTTGCATTTATTACCCTCCTGCCTCAACCTCATAGTGTGTTGGGATTACAACACAAGCCACCATGCCTGGCTAAGTTAAAGTCTCAATACTATTCTAAGAAATTCTAAGCTCTTTACCAGGTCTCTATAATCTCCTCCAAAGTCTTCCAAATGTATAGTTCGTATTTTCTCCCCGCTAAAATTGCTCATTGCACCTTACTCCTATCACAAGAATACAAAATGCAATCTGAATTTCTTTTTTTTTTTGTGGTACCAGGGATTGAACTCAGGACCCTGTGCCTTGTCAGGCAAGGGTTCATTCTACTGAGCTATCTCCCTGGGCCCCTCAATCTGAATTTCAAGGGCCTTATTACTTGAAAAAGGTACACCCATTCTACATCATCAATCGCAAAATGCCCTCTAGGGCTGGGGAGATAGCTCGAGGGCATAAGCACCTGCCTGGCAAGCCTAAAGTCCTAAATTCAATCCCCAGTACCAAAAAAAAAAAAAAAAAAAACAAAGTGCCCTCTAAAACTGTCCTGTTCATAATCTAAACAGCTAATTTAAAGGCAACACTATACAATACAACAACCACTGTCAAATTCCTATTATAAAAATGTTCTGTTCATTTAATTCCCCAATACAGGCCCTGTCTCAATTTAAATTTAAAATACAGGGCCAGGTGTGGTGGCACACACATGTAATCGCAGCACTCAAGAGGCTGAAGCAGGAGGATTGCTGTGAGTTCAGGCCAGCCTACACTACATAATGAGTTCAAGGCCTGCCTGGACTAGAGAGAGAGATCCTGTCTCAAAAAAAATAAAGAAAAAGGTAAACAATTATTAACAATAATAGGCCGGGGAGATGACTCAGTGGAATAAACACTTCTCTGGCAAGCACAAGGGCCTGAGTTCAATCCCCAGTTCCGGAAAAAAATTAAAAAAAAAAAAAAAAAAATTAACAATAATAATATTACACACAGAATAAAATCAGTATTTGCTAAGGATTTTCTAAATTCCTGCCCCAAGCATTAGGGCTTTTACATGCAGACCATTGAATTTAAATTAATCAGGAACAAGGGCTGGTGAGACAGCTCAGCAGATCAAGTGCTGAGCCAAGTCCAAGTGTGGTGGTGCACACCTGTAATCCCAGCACTGGGGAGGCTGAAAACAAGATGATCACTATAAGTCTGAGCTGCATATGGAGACACTGTACCAAATACATTAAAATAAATAGGAACAATCTGAATAAGTCATTACCATGAGTACACAGAATATTTTATTGCTTTTTGTTTTTTGTTGAGACAGGGTCTCACTATGTAGCTCCTGAGTTTATAATCCTGTTAGCTCAAACTCCAAAGTGCTGAGATTACAGGAGTACTCCAAAAGACCAGAGGACAGGGACCCAGAACCCTTGCACTGAGTTATACATCCAGCCCTTTTTTATTTATTTTGAAACAAGGGTCCCACTAAGATAATAAATTATCCATGCAAGGCTGATTTTCTGATCCTTCTGCCTGACCTTCAGGGTTGGACTATAATAGACTTGTACCACCACACCTGGCCAAGAATTTTTTTAAATTACATCCTTCCAAGCAGGGCATATGGCTCAAAGGAAAGCACAGTGGCAAACACCTTCCTGGCAAGCACCAAGGTCCTGAGCTAGATTCCCCGGGCCTGTCCCCAGGGCGTGCAGAGACCACAATTGAGTCTGGGCGGGGTGGCCAGCTCTGGTGTAATCCCAGATCTTGGGGAGGCTGTAAACAGGTGGATCACTATGAGTTCGATCTAGTAATGAGACCCTGAACACCCTGCAGACCCTTACCTAAAATACAAAAAAAAAAAAAAAAAAAAAAAACAAAAAAAAAACTAATTACCATATTAGACATACAATATACTGTGTATAGGCCCCAGGATCCAAGATCTGTTTTTAACCAATACTTTAGTAACATTTGTTTGCTAGGATATATCAAATGTTTAGGTTTCTATTTGCATGCTTCTGGAGACACATATCTTCATTCTTGTATTCAAATTTACATGTGAAACCAGGCATGGTGGCACATGCCTGTAACTCTACCATTTAGGAGGCTGGGATAAGAGGAATGTAGGAGTTGAAGGCAGCCTGTACTATATCGTAAGCCCCTGTCTCAAAAATAAATAAATAACTTACAAGTAAAAACAAGGGCAAAACTATGTATGATTAATTTTAAAATGAATCCAAAGAAACAGATGTCTTTCTTAACTAGGTTTTCAAATCAGGCTCATCACCTTAAAACGTCTAAGAAAATATAAACTCAAGCTAATCACCAAAGCAATTTCTCAGAAATCTACAACTGCCAAGGTAAGGAACCAGAGTATTAAAGCAGATCTAAGAAATGAACCAAAAAAAAAAAAAAAAAGCGACACACCCACATGCTTCCTCTATAACTCTAAGAGCATAGTAGAATAAATGTTTAATACACACAAATCAATCTTGACATATTTTTAAATTTTTCATTTATCAAATCTTTACATAATACTTCCAATGCATTTGTTGCTCCACAAAATAAATCAATCCTTTTTGGTGACATTACCAATGACCACAACAATGTGGCACCTGAGCAGAAACAAAATCAGTACCTAGTTAGGAATGGTGATGTACACCTTTAATCTCAGCACTCCACTCAGGAGGCTGAAGCAGGAGGATAGCCAAGAATGTGAGGTCAGCGTGGGCTACATAAGTGAATTTGAGACCAGCCTAAACTACAGAGCAAAACCTCATTTCAGAACAACAAAAAAACCATAATAAGAATCAAATATTTAAAGCTGAAAGGTTTTTTTTTTTTTTTTTTTTTTTAATAAATCAAATACTTCTGGATTTTAGCAGGGAATAAAAACCAAACCTAAAAATCAACTGGTCATTTAGCTAACTAAAAAGTCACATTCTGTATAAGTTCCAATAAAACGTTCACTATATACCACCCTTTAGCAGTATCACAAAGCACTACTGAAAAGCACAAATTACAACTTCTACATTTCTACTTGTGTCATCCCACTTGAAAATTTAAAACTAGAAAAGATTAGAGACCCTACTAATGATAGCAGTTATCAAACGCATACGACTCTGTGACTTAAACCACAGTTCAGAAAAATTAAAACAATTTAAACTGATTTCCAAGAAAGCTTTCTCATCTTAAACATTTTCAATCTGTGCCCAAAATATACTTCACCTGCAGCAAGTCACTCTCAACTAAAAAAATAAGACATGCCAATGTGAAAAGAGAACTCTAAATAACTATTTTGTTCACTTGTATTTTAAAAAGTAGGCTGAAGCTTTTTGTTACTTTGAAAATTTAAACCTAAACTCAAGCACTCTTAAAATTTTAACCTAGTTCTCAATGGAAAGATACTTAGAAATGCTGAAAAAAACAAAATTTTATAACTGATAAATTTAAAAATCAAATTAAAACAACACCCCCAAAAAGATTTTCATAGCTCTCATCTGTGAACTGACAACCAAAGACAAATCAGGTATGTTTTCCTTTAAGTGGCCTGTATATATACATTCATGTATATATTTTAAGTTGTACCGAAAACTGCTTACAAATGGCAATTCCTGTGAAGTAGATGATGATGAAGTTCCAGGTAATTCTAGCATGTTTCCTAATGTACTGGTACTGGAGTCTGGATCATCCTGAAAAGATAAATTTATTGAATTTAATTGCTCTTCTATGGTAATGTTTGTATCTCCTAGTGAAAAGGGGGCTGGGAGAAGGGCTGCTTTTTCATTGCTGCCGTCCACTTCATCTCTTTGCTTATTTTTCTGTGTTTCAGTCTGAGGAGCTAATGGCAAGAATGGCGGTTTGACTGCACCATGTCTACTCTCTGGTGTGCTGTCTTGTTCACTTCCCATGGCCACTTCTACATCATTCTCTGATTTAGGCTCATATTTGCAGGTGGCATTGGTCTGAGTGTCCTCAAAGATCTCCTCTATACTCTCATCGTCTGTGACTGGCTGTTCTGGGTCCATTTCAGAATCTACATCTGCATCGTCCACACAAGTAAAATTCTCAAAGTGCAGAAAGCCATTCTTGATAGTCTTTGTTACTTTTAACTGGCGTTCAGGGGAGTTATTACAAGAGGGTTCCTGTTTCATAGCAAGTGCTGTTGGACCACCAGGACTCAAGGAAGTGCAAACAATTGGCGACTGAGCTCTTGAATCACTTTTTTCAGGGTCTTGAAAGGATTCTGATCCATCAGCAGACCCATTTAAATATTCTACATTGATCATGGAGGCCAAATCCTGTAGTCTCCGCAGTGGAATGTAACAAGATGGAGAATCTTGTCCATAAGCATTTTGGGATGTTCCACTAGCAGTCGATAACTGCATAGTACACCCATTAAGTGGCTCAGAAAAATTGGATTGACCATTACCGAAAGGGCTGTCCTTGTCTTCAGGGGCATCTAAATTCACTGGATTGGAAAAAGGCAGCAGACAGTTTCTTCTAGACAGTTCACAGGTCTGATCCATCCTGGGGCGGCATCAACCTGGAATCCAAAAACACAGCAATTAATCTAAATTAATAGGCCAGCTGACTCGTCTCTTCAAAATGGCAGCCACTTCTCAAGGCCTAGTGGCCTCTATGCCTTTCTGCTGCACTTCCAAGGACGAAAAAAGTTCTCCTGACTGACGATGGAAAAATGGCTTCGGTGAGCCTCCGCAAACACCATCTTTCCGGAGCTAAGCAAATCCTGCCACATGGAAAAAGCCCGGATTTTTCCTGCACTGCAGACGGGTGGACACTTGGGCTCTAGTAAAAATTAAATCTCTTTGGCAGTCAAAATTCCCAAATCTCAAAAACAAGAATCCTCCTAGTCCTCCCCTGCCTGGTGTCCAGTGGCTGGACTTCTTGAAGGGTGGGGGCTGCACGGTTCCAGGGGGGCTTCTGGACGCTGCACAAAAAGGTACCCCTCCTCCTTCCTGGCTCGCTCGGGAGCAGCGGTCACAATAGCGCTGCACTCTGAGCCCAGCCGTCGCTGGAGCCTTGCAGCGGCCGTGCGCAGGCCGCAGGCGAGACCACGGAGGCGGGTGCACCCCGAAAGCTTGCCTTCTTGACTGCAGGCCTATTCGGTCCGCAGCTGCATGGTCCAAAGAACCGGACGCGGCCGGCATAGAAACCCAGGTGGCTGGAGAAGCCCAGTCAGGGTAGCAGCAGCTGCTACAGCTTGACAAACATGGCTGCTGCCGACGCCGCCGCCGCCGCCGCCGCCGCCGCCTGCACGGGCCGCACTGCTTCCCGCAGCCGCGCACCTCCCGGCCGCGCCGATCGCACTCATCAATATTCAGCAGCAAGCAAAGTTTGCTGCCCCCGCAGCCCCTAGTTGGCTACCTGAGGGGAGGCGAAGGCCGAGGTGCACGCATTGAGCGGCCAAGCTGCAGGGCAGGGGCCGAGCCGGGAGGAAGTTCTCAGCAGCCCGGCCAGCTAGGCCTGAGCCCGGCTGGTAGTGATGGAGGAGGGGGAAGGGGCCCCCCGCTTGCAGCACTGCCGGCCACCAACCCTGCGCCGCGCCCGACCCTCTCCGAGCCCCCTCACCTCACGGCTACCACCATCTTCCCCGCCCGGCCGCCTCCTCCCTTCCCATTGCACCCGCCTGCCGCCCACTGCTCGCCGCCCACCGCCCACCCCAACGCACTAGTTACCGTGCCCCGTGCCCCCTCCCGGGCCAGCTGGGGGGAGGGGGTGACCCTCATTACACTGGGGTGCGAGCGAAACGGTGGGGAGAGAGCGGAGCCGCTCACCGCACCCCCCTCCCCCCGCGTTTCTCTTCTGGTGAGAAGGTAGCGAGCGCGACCTGCCCCGGCCTATTCCGCCGCCGCCGCAGCCGCCTCCTCCTCCTCCTCCTCCTCCTCCTCCTCCTCCTCCTCTTCACATCCCCACCGCGCGCGCCCCCGCGGCGGCGCGTGCGACCAAGCGCCTCGCGCCGGGCCGCGTGCAGCAGCTGGGGCCCTGAGTGCGCGCGCACCCCTTCCCCCACCGCGCGCGCGCTCCCTCGCCTCACTCTTCGGGGTTCAAGGCGGGTGAAGTCGGGCTCGCGAGCGCGCTGCCCAATCAGCCGAGCGGCCGCTGCCGCCCCCTCCCCTCCCCCTGAGCGCCCGCGACGCGGCCCGGGCCTACGGGCCGGCCCGACTGCCCGGGCGGGGCCGGAGGCGAGCTCCCCAGGGGCCTCGCGCGACTCTGGCTGTCCGGGCCTGCGGGCGTCGTGGGTGGCATTCCAATCCCCTCACCTACCTCGGGGCGCAGCGTAGTCCCTGAGGCTGCGCACGGCTACAGCACCCTACCCGTCTCGAACCCCAACCCCAGCGGCACCTGGCCTGGCCGAGGCCCGTCCGACCGCCCTGCTCGGGCCCGCGTCAGTCCCGGCCTCCATCTTAGGTTACAGCCCAGGCTCCCCATTCACTGGGCACCTGCCCTCGGCCCGCTCGTTTCGGCCCGAGGCCAAGGCAGACCTCTTCCTGCCGTAGGGCTCACCTGGGGGCTGGGGCTGGGTCTTCGAGGCCTCAGACCCCCAGCAGGCGCAGCGGCAGGTGAACCCCCTGCTCGGCCGCACCCCAAACCCACACCACTACCACAGATCTAGCTAAGCAGGAAACAAAATGGAGGCAGCATCTCGGGTCTGCCTCCTCGAGCCAAGCCTGTGCAGCCCCAGGGCTCTCTCCTGCCGCAGGCTCGACGCCCGCGAGGCAGGGGGCTGTCTCCTCCCGGGGGCCGCGGGAAGCTGCCCTCAAGCAGCGCAGACGGGCCGGGCACTCGGCCCAGGGGTCCCCACAACCCCTCACCCACCACCCACTTCTCCTCCCTCCCCCTGTTCCTCTCCTCCCCCTGCCCAGCAGTGCGGGGTGAGCGGCTGGGGGAGCCGGGTCGGGTTACCCGCCCGGGCACTGCCCGCCCGGCCGTGGCCTCTGCGGAGGTAAGAGGCCCTGCGACCTCAGCGCTGAGCCCACCCCGGACCCGAGGCGGGCTGCAGCCTGACAGCGCGCTCGCACCTCGGCCTGCAGCCGTGCGGCCCCCGCCGGGCGAGGCCGAGTCTCCACTCGGCGGTCCCGAGCTACCCTCGGGGCCCGGGGGTCCTCGCCGCCTCGGGCGGAGCAGTGGGAAGAGCTCGGGGGAGGGGAGCACTAATCCCCGCACCGCCTCCGGCGCCCAGTCTGGGTCTGGGCCTGGCACTGGGGCTCGGGCCGCTGGCGCTGACGGGCGTGGGTAGGTGCGTGCGCGCCGGGCTGGGGGCCGGGAGGGGCCGCGCCTCGCACGGCGGACGCTGCAGTTCTCCGCACCCAGGCAGATGGCCCTCTCGTGCCACCGCAGCCCCGCGCAGGCCGCCGGCTCTGCGGTCTGGCTCCCCGGGAAGCGCGCGCCTCGTCCTTGCGGGACAGCCATCTGGACCCCGGCGGAACTGTACGAGGCCCCGCCAAGGCTGCAGGCGCAACCCCCGGCCAAGGGCTCTCTGCTGTGGGCTCCCAGGACCTCACGGCCTGCACCCAGGATCCGGCCCCTCTGCACCGACCTAGTGTGGTCATGGCGCGTCCATTCCTGAAAGACTGTGGAAAGACAGGTCCGGGAACCCAAGTCGGGTCTGATCCCGCCACTTAAGCCCCCAACAGGCTCTTCTCCCAGCCGGAACCCAGTTGCCTCCTGGGCTTGCTCCCCAGCAAGAAGCTCACCTCTGGAGCTACTTGGTCCCTAGAGCGCTAAGCTCATCCTCGCTGTTGAAAGAAGCCACAATGGACCGCCATAAATTTTTCCGCCTCCTCCAGAAAGCCTCCTGTGATTACCTTTGATGTTCACTCCATCTCAGATGAGGGCACCGCCCTCGAGGGCCACGTGATTCCCATTCCTCTCAGGGCTTGGTAAATGTTCATAGTTATTACCCCAGTGGAGCGTTTACTCAGCCCTCTGTTAATCAGAGCCCACCAGGGAGAAAGGCCACTTTGGGTGTTGCCCTGCATAGTGTCAGTACTGCGCTAGCTAAACTCCTCCTGACTGTCGCCTGTCCCCAGCAGGCAGACAGCATGGGATGCCACGAGTCTTTTGATATCCAAGACCCACAATGGAATATTGGGTCTCACAAGTGAACAAGCCCTTAGCATAACTTGAGTAAGTGCTGAGATGCCTACCCTGCCAAAAAAACAAAGCAAAAAAGCCCAGCAAGTAGGCTTTGCTATAGGAAAAGCGCCCCCTGGAACCGCAGTGATGAGAGTGCGCTGGAGGGCTCCTTCTCTTTAAAAGATTCAAGTATCCTAAAGAGTCTCAGCCGCAGAGTTAGTTGGCAGTTTTCTTTGTGCTAGAACCACAGAGGAGCTGGGTCTACACTGGAGTCACTGAAGCTAAACTCTTCTGGGCAATTCAGTGGGGAAGTTCTAACTGGTTTCTTCACACCTAATCATTTGAGACAATCGTTTCTGACTGACAATTATCCCTCTGCCAATAGCCCCAATTCATCAAGTCGGCCCCCACTCCCACCTTAACCGCTGAAAGACGGGGAGCTGCCACTATGTAGCCTTGAGCAAGTCCATTAACAGCCCCTCATCTCACTTTCCTCACCTGTGTCTTCCATGGCACATGGCAGCTCTGAGAATCTTGTAAGATAAAGTGGGTGAAGTGCTAGGAATTGACACTTAACCACTTAAAGACTAAGCACTTGATGAATGCTAAAATGTAATTCATTACTTCTTTCATCAACCATTTCCTGCATTGCAGGCAGTGTGCTGGGTACTAGGGAAGCAGAGGATGAAATGTTTGCATCAGGGAACCCTCAGGAAGGCAATTTAATAAAGGTGTTGAGATGCCTGGTGCCTGCACATCATTATCCTGCAGGTACTCTTCTCTCTGACCTCCTAGTCTTCTGGAAGAAGAGTGGAGGCCAAAGGGAGATTGGCAGCTGAGGATGAACTGGTTACTGATAAGCCTGGGGAAAAATACTGGATAGAACCCCAGGGAAAATCTCTGAGACTTCCCTAGGTGACACCTGAGGCGCTACCTGCCTCTTATAGTAAACTTAGCCACACACATAGGCTTCAGCCCCACCAGCCATTTCTGCAGCTTTTCCATGCAGTGGGCCCTGGCCAAGCCTCCCATGGTGTACCAGTACCAAAGCTGCCCACAGGTCCCTATACTCTCATAGCATACTGATTCTTAAAGCAGGGGAAGAAATGATAGAGCTAAGTCTTTGTAGGGTAGAACACTGGGGTATATATCCAAGTCTTTTCTGGCCAGTTACCTCAACTAAAGGACATTGGCATTTTTTTGTTGTTTTTCAGATAAGGTTTCACTATGTACCCTACCTTGAACTTAAACTTGCCATGTAGCTAGCCCAGGCGGGCCTCAAACCTGAGATTCTCCTGCCTCAGTCCCCCAAATGCTGGAATTGCAAGCATGCACCACTACATCCAGCTCTCCATGAACTTTTAGGGACCTGTACCTCCCATCTTAAAGTAGAAACAAGAATCAAAACTTGCTGAGCCTAGCAGCTAAGTATTTAACATGCATTTGTTCCTTTAACCTATAAATAATCCTGTGAAAAACTGAAATCTAAAAAAAAAAATTTTTTTTTTTTTATTTTTTTGGAACCAGGGTCTCAATTTGTAGCCCAGGCTGGCCTTGAACTCACTAGGTAGTCTCAGCTGGCCTTGAATTCTCAACAGTGCTTCTGCCTCAGCCTCTTGAGTGCTGGGATTACAAGCATTCTACCACAATCGATTTTATAAGATAAAAAAAAAGAAGCCCTTATGCAAAACCTCAGAGTCTCGGCTCTTACTTGGTATGATTGGCCTTCCAACTTTCTTTTATTCTTTACTTTCTTCTTTCTTTGAGACATGGTCAGGCTGACCTTGAACTCAGCCTTTCTCTTGCCTCAGCCTCCCAAGTGCTGGGATTATAGGCATGTGGCATCACACCTGGCATAGCCTTTGTTCTTAGCTTACACACCCTATAGACACAGTGAAAAGCCCAGGGTGCTGTCATAGGAGGTCAAAATTTGAATGCCAGGCAAAGTAAGCTTACCTTAGCCTTAGTTTCCTCATCTATGAATCATGGCTCCTGGTTATTCCTCACCTACTGGAATAGATATCTGTTGAGATTACTTGGCCAGGGGCTGGCAAGATGGCTCAGTGGTCTAAAGCACCTACTTGGAACAAGCTTGGCAAAGCACAGGGACCGCGGTTTGATCCCCCAGCACCACATGCCAACCAGCCCCGCCCCCGGTGGGCTGAGCTGGACACACACACACACACACACACACACACACACACACACACACAAAATAAATAAATGTTAAGAGATTGCTTGGCCAGTGTACAGTGACTTCTTATATCAAAACTACTTTTTTTTTTGCGGTACTGGGGATTGAACTCAGGACCCTGAGCTTGCCAGGCAAGTGCTTATTTTACTGAGCCATCTCCCCAGCCCCAAAACTGTTCCTTTTTGAACCAGGCATGGTGACATATGCCTATAATCGTAGCCCTCAGGAGGCTAAGGCAAGAAGAGTTGGAGTTCGAGACCAGTCTGGGCTACAAAGTGAGCTCAAGGCCAGCCTGAACTGCTTAGTGGGACCCTGTCTCAAGGAAAACAAAGGGGGGGCAGGGAGATAGCTCAGTAGAATAAGCGCTTGCCTGGCAAATGCAAGGGCCTGAGTTCAATCCCCAGTACCACAAAAAAAAAAAAAAAAAAAAAAAACCCTACCCCTTTTTCAATCATTAAACTGATACAAGAGAACTCAAAAATTTTAAAAAATAAGGAGATTCAGGGGCCAGGTAGATAGATCAGTAGACTAAGCACTTGCCTAGCAAATGCAAGGGCCTGAGTTCAATCCCTGGTTCTGCCAAAAAATAAAAAAAATAAGCAGATACAGAACTCCCTCTTACAGCTTTGTGGAGAAGACTAATAATAAGATAGAGAGCTCAATCTAAGTGAGGTAGAACATGCCAGTAATCCCGGCCCTCTGAGAGGCTGAAGCAGGAGTGTAAATGTGAGCCCAGCCTGGCAATTTAGTGAGACCTGATCTCAAAATTAAGATAATAAAAAAGGGGGTAGGCATATAACTCAGACCTATCCCAAGTACCACGAAAATAAATAAAAAAAGCTCAGTGCTGAGAATGCTGAGAATGCGGAGGTCCGAGGAGAACTGGGAAAGGTCCTGTAGCAGTGTTCAAAGCACTTCCTAGAGGAAATTACATCCAGAGGGACTCCTGAAGAAGAAATAGTAGATTCCAGCCAAAGAGGCTGGAGTGAGGAACTGACAAAATGCAAGCATGGCTATAGAGCAAAAGTGTGTGCCAGAGGAGGGGCTGAGTAAGGACAAGCAAGACCACAGGAGCCTGACCACGCAAGGCTTCGTTTAGAAAGTTGAAGAATTTAGGCTTTATCTGAAAGGAAGCAGGGAGTCACAGGAGGCTAAGGAGCTAGATTATGACGCGATTGCTTCTGTGCAATAAGAAATTCCCTGGGACTGGTGAGATGGCTCAGTGGTCTAAAGCACCTACTTAGAACAAGCTTAGCAAAGCACAGGGACCAAGGTTCAATCCCCCAGCACCACATGCCAGCCAGCCC
>NW_004524624.1:5323850-5325081 GCF_000260255.1 Octodon degus
AAAAGGACCTGGCCATATCTGAAGGTAGGCAGCCCTCCAGCAGAAGTTTCCCTTTTTTGTTTTGTTACTTATTTTAGGTTTTTTGTTTTTGTTTTTTGTTTTTGCGGAACCGGGGATTGAACTCAGGCCCTTGTGCTTGCCAGCGAAGCACTTATTCCACTGAGCCATCTCCCCAGCCCCTATTTTAGTTTTGTGAGACAGGATCTCACTGCATAGTCCAGGGTAGCCTCAAAATCACTATGTAGTGCAGGCTGAATTTGAACTCAGGAAGTCCTCCTATCTCAACTTCCCAAGTATTAGGATTACAATAGTACAGAACCATACTTGGTCTTTTTTTTGTGGATTAAACTCAGGGCCTCAGAGCCAGAGGGGTGGTGGCACACATCTATAACCCTGGGCACTCACTAAGCCACTAAATTACCCATGCTGGGCTAGAACTCATGATTCTCCTGCTTTAGCCTCCCAAGTAGCTGGAAGTATAACACCAATAAGGTATGACAGCATATGACTATAATCCCAGCACTCTGGGAGATTAAAGCAGGAACCATCACAAGTTTTCAGCCCAGTCTGGACAATTGAGCCACTTAGTCAGACCCTATTTCAAACATTTTAGGGACCAGGGAGATAGCTCAGTAGAATAAGTGCTTACCTGGCAAGTGCAAGGGCCTAAATTCAATCCCCGGTTTCGAAAAAAATAAAATAAAAAATAAAAGAGCTGGGGATAAGACATGGTGGTGCTGTAATCCCAGCACTGAGAGGCTGAGGCAAGAGGACTGCTACAAAGTCAAGGCCAGCCTGAGCTACATAGTGGGCTGACGATCAAAAAAAATAAAAGAGCTTGGGATATAGCTCATTATGAAGGACCTGGATTCAACCATCATGGGGGAGGGGACCATATTACTTTGCTGCAGTATTCCCTTCTTGCTCCAAATACCACGTTTCTGTCTGCTAATGTGACCCTGTGTTTCCATCCCCAGCTCTAAAGATTCAGGCTTCCACTGTTAGGTTTTTTTTCCTTTAAAACATTCTTTGTCCAAAATACAAAGAATACTGTCTGATAAGCTCTGCCATCTGACCTCAGTCCAGCAGCCAATGGCCAGGGGAGGCCACTTTCTAACCAGCCCTAGTCCCTCTAGTCCTGTATCCTTTTCTGTCTGTTAGGTAAGTGCCTATTCATTCTTTTTTTTTTTTTTTTTTTTTTGGCGGAACCAGGGATTGAACTCAGATCCTT
>NW_004524624.1:5326044-5332485 GCF_000260255.1 Octodon degus
ATCCTCCTTTGAGCCTCAAAAATGGAGTAATTATGAAAATAAAATAGGTGAAGGAGGCATAGCCTACTATGAAGGGAGGCATCTACCCCCAACCTATGGCTCTGGACTTTGGATTTTCTTGGTGCACCCTTGGCATCCAGCCAAGCTCTTCTGAACCTGGAAGCAGGTTCCTGGCAGGAGAAGAAGGCCTGTGTCAGGGAAAGGGCCTCCAGCCAGCAGCCCTACCTGCAGAAGGGTCTCCACTGTACAGTTCACCCACATTATCTCCCTTCAAAGGAGCATCAGATCCTATTTAATGAAAGCAGAGGCTGAAAAGCAGTTTGTGAAAGATCTGCCCTGGCAAGATCTTGTGGAATGGTACAATTTATGCCCAGTAGTTGTTCAATAAATACTGAAAAAGAAGTTAATATTGGGCACAGTGGCACATACCTACAATCCTAGCACTCGGGGAAGCTGAGACACGAAAGTTGTAAGTTCCAGCCCAACCTGGACACCTAGCCATTTGGTTGGTAAGAGCCTGACTCCAAAACAACCCAAAAAACAATAACAAAAAAAAACTTTTTTGAAGGGCTGGATGTAGCTTAGTGCAAAGGCCCTGGATTCAATCTCCACTACAGTGATGTAGAAGGCATCAAATAATAAGATAAAGGTGTTAATAAAACTTTGCGTAAGGGGCTGGAGAGATGGCTCAGTGGAATAAGTGCTTCCCTGGCAAGTGCAAGGGCCTGAGTTCAATGCCCAGTTCCACAAAAAAAAAAAAAAAAATGGGTAAGGCTTTGGACAACTACTAGAAAAATATTTCAGGTTGCAGCTGACTGAAGAGTGAATTAAATGAGGCAAAGCAGCAAGAAGCACTGATGGTCTTCCCACTTTTCCAGTGCCAGGGATTGAGCCCAGGGCAGTGCTCATGCGAGGGGAGCGAGCGCTCTGCCACTGAGCACTATATTATCTCTGGCCTACAGAGCAAGTAGCCATTCATAGGATCTTCTTTAAACTCCTTAAAGGTTCCTGTGGCACTGGGAATTGAAGCTAGGGCCTTTGTACTCAGCTGCATCCCCAGTACCCTTTTTTTTTTCTTTCAATAGAAGGTCTCACTAAATCATTAAATTGCTCAGGTTGGGCTCCACTTTTTTTTTTTTTTTAGACAGGGTCTCACTGTGCTGGCCTTGAGCTTACTGTGTAGCCCAGGCTGGTCTCCAAGTTGTGGTGATCCTCCTGCCTCAGCCTCCCAAGTGCTAGGATTACAGCCAAGGCCAGCATGCCCTGCTTACTTTCTGTCTTTTTTTTTTTTTTTTTTGGCGGAACCGGGGATTGAACTCAGGCCCTTGTAATTGCCAGGGAAGCGCTTATTCCATTGAGCCATCTCCCTGGCCCCTTTCTGTCTTTTTTGACATAGGGTTTCACTATGCAGTTAAACTAGCCTTGAAGTTAGTTTATATCCCAGGCTGGCCTCAAACTCATAGAGATTCTCTTGCCTCAGCCTCCCACGTGCTGGAATTATACACCTGGCTCTCTTCAAAGAATTTTGAGGGGATAGGGGCATAGTTCAGTGGTAGAACTTTGCCTAGCGTGTGAGAAGCATTGGGTTTGATATTTAGCATTCAAAAAAAAAAAAGAGGAAAAAGTAATCTAGAGAAAATAAGCATATAACCTACTCCCACTTTTTAAAATTTTTTTTTCAATTATTTATTTGGTATAGGGTCTTGCTAAGCACCTCAGGCATGTAGTAATCCTCCTGTCTCAGCCTCTCCAGTTCTGGGATTACAGGCTGCGCTACCACCCCTGGTTTTGGTGGCCTGCACAGCTTCCCAGGCTGGCACGGCATATGTTAACAGAGACTGAACTCTGGACCTTGCCCTTGCCAGGCAGGCACTTAGACCACCAAGCTATCTCCCAGCCCACTCTTTTTTATTTTTGACAGAATCTCAATATATATATTTCAGGCTGGCCTTGAACTCATTGTGTAGCCTAGGCTGGCTTTGAACTTTTTTCCATTTTTTTTAATGTACTTAGTACAGGGTCTACAGGGTCTCATTACATAGATCCTCCTGTTTTCAGCTTCCCCAGCGCTGGGATTACAGGCACGTGTCACCATGTCCAGTGCCCAGTCTCTCTCTCTCTCTCTCTCTCTCTCTCTCTCTCTCTCTCTCTCTCTCATTTATTTATTTGGTATAGGGTCTCACTATGCAGCTCGGACTCAAAGTCCTCCAAGTCAGACTTGATCCTCCTGTCTCAGCCTCTCCAGCACTGGGATTATAAACATGTACCACCATACCTGGTCTTGGTGGCTAGCTCCACACAGGGCTGAGCACCACATGAGGTACAGGGGATCAAACCTAGGTCCTTGTGTTTGCCAGGCAGGCGCTTAGACCACTGAGCTATCTCCCCAGCCCCAGTGCCCAGTCTCAATTGCCATCTCAGCATGCCCAGGGAGTGGGCCGGCACAGCACACCCAGGGACACCCCTACCCCCATCCCTAACCCTGTCCCTGTGGCTGCCTAAGAAGGTGCTTTAATCTGCTGAGCTATCTGGTGGGCCCTTGAGCTTTCAATGATCCTCCTACGTCAGCTTCCCGAGAGCTGGGATCACAAGTGTGCTCCACAACACAATTCTTTAATACAGAGCACACTGTACCTGCGTTGAGTGGTACATGCTTATGACCCCAGCACTTGGGAAGCCAAAGCTGAAGGATCACAAGTTCAGATTCAGCCTGGGCAAATTGGTGACTTAGCAAGAACCTGAAAATAAAAAAAATAAAAATGGACTAGGGATGTAGCTGTGTAGTTCATCCCTTAGTACCACAATAACAAACAAATCCTGTAATCCCAACTCTGCGGAAACAGTGGACTTGAAAGAGAAAAAAAGACAGAGGAAAGAAGGAAGAAGGAAGAAAGGAAAGAAAAAAAGCAAGGGAGAGAAAGAAAAAAAGAGGGAAAGGGGGAGGGTGTGAGGGCAAATGGAGGAGCAAAATAGGGAGTTTCTTTGGATCCCAGATGACTTTCCCCTCCTAGATTCTAATTCTAGGACACACAACAAGGTCAGAGCCTTGAGTGAGATTGCCAGCCGAGGCCTGGCTGACTCTCTTGGGTCCTCTCTGCAGAACTGGCCCTCCACACTTGGGGGAGATACATCTGGGTGCCATGTGGTTTTTCTTTTCGGAGCAGGAAGCCACCACAAAGGAGACCCCAGGACCCTCCTCAAGCTAAAGGGAGGAGGAAGTTTAAGGTTCAGGATTTGTTCCCTTCACAACAGCTGTGCTCAAAATAATCAGGAAAATCTTCATATCCCTCAAGCAAAGAGTTTAGGCAGAACTCATTGTTGAGAAACAGAACTGTGTAAAACAAAGGCCAGAAACCCTTGGAGACTGCGTCAGGGTGAGAGGGCTTTTTAAAAAAAAAAAAAAAAAGAAAGAAGAACCTTAGTGTTATGTAAGCAGTTGTACCTCAGGGCCTAACTGACTGACTGTCCCCTCCCTGCTCTCCAGGGGACAGACTCCTATCAATGGGCTCCAGAGTCCCTACTCAGACAGCCCTGGCTCCTCCCCTCTTGGGGTTCCCCAGGGAATTCAGCACCACCTCTCCCAAAGAACTGTTTTATAACTCTTTTATTGTTCTCAGAATCTAACCCAGTACCTTCACACTGAGTTACATACACCCCCAGCTCTCTCGCTTGCTCTTTCTTTCTTTCTCTTTAAATCTGTCTCTGTCTCTCTGTCTCTGTCTCTGTCTCTGTCTCTGTCTCTGTCTCTGTCTCTGTCTCCGTCTCTGTCTCTCTCTTTCCAGATACGGTCTCTGGTCCAGGCTTATTAGGACTGGGGAGATAGCTCAACGGAATAAGAACTTACTGTGTAGTCCAGAGTGACCGCGAATTCATGGTGATCCTCCTGCCTCAGCTTCCTGAGTGCTGGGATCACAGACTTGTGCTACCCGGCTTGTTTCCTTGGAGAAATAGGAAGTGAGGTCAGAAACTGAGTCAGAGGGAGGGACTGGAGGCTGAGGAAAACTGAGCGACCTTGAGGGGCAAGCCCAGGGTCAGCGCAGAGTTCTAGGGATTTCAGGAGGAAATTCTTGATGGAGGAAGGGGACCAGAGGAGAAATACAACTGGGGCACATGAGGGAAATACATTACTATTTTAGTCAGGCACGGTGGGACATACCTGTGTAATCCCAGCACTGAGAAGATTGAAGCAGGATCACAAGTTCAAGGGCAACATGGGATACATAGCAAGACCCCCCCACACACCAGGGATTGAACTCAGGCCCTTGCGCTTGCCAGGCAAGCGCTTATTCCACTGAGCCATCTCCCCAGCCCCATACCACTTTTAAATAATCAAAAGGGGTGTGTGTGTGGGGTGTGTGTGTGTGTGTGTGTGTGTGTGTGTGTGTTTTGATATTTGTTTTGGTTGTTTTATTTTATTTTTGGTCTTTTTGAGACAGGGTCTCACTATGTAGTTCAAACTGGCCTTAAGCTCACTTTGTAGCCCAGGCTGGCCTCAAACTTGAAATGATTCTTCTGCCTCAGCCTCCTGAGTGCTGGGATTATAGGTGTATGCCACCTTGTCTGGCTGTTGTTTTTGAGACAGGTTTTTGTTATGCAAACTAGCCTTGAACGCACTATGTAGCTCAGGTTGGCCTTGAACTCTTTGGTGATCCTCCTGTCTCAGCCTTCCAAGTGCTGGGATCACAAGCATGTGCCACTATGCCTGACTTGGGTTAAAGATTTGGCAAGAATTCTTATGTAAAAGAGGTGGTTGTGATGTAGTATGTGAGATTTGAAGAGCCCTTGAGGTACATCAGCAGAATGTCATGCTAGCGGTCAGACATCCATATGGTTTGAAATTATGGAAAAAAGAGTTGGAGATGTAGCTCAGTGATAAATCATTTGCCTAGCAAGTGCCTCCTGCCTTATGAGGCCCAGGGTTCAATCCCCAGTTCCACAAAGGGGAAAAAAAAATTGGAAGCCAGTTATGGTGGCACATACCTATAATACTAAAACTCAGGAGGCTGAGGCAGGAGGATGGCTATGAGTTTGAGGCCAGGCTAGAATACACAGCAAGACCTTGTTTCTCAAAACAAATAATGTGAAAAAAGAACCAGTAAAGAAAAGATACTCCAGGGGCCGGGGAGATGGCTCAGTAGAATAAGCACTTCCCTGGCAAGCACAAGGGCCTGAGTTTGATCCCTGGTTCCGCCAAAAAAAAAAAAAAAAAAAAAAAAAAGGGGGGCTGGAGAGATGGCTCAGTGGTCTAAAGCACCTACTTGAAACAAGCTTGGTAAAGCACAGGGACCTCGGTTCGATCCCCCAGCACCACATGCCAGCCAGCCCCGCCCCCTGGTGGGCTGAGCTGACCACACACACACACACACACACACACACACAATAAATAAATGTAATAAATAAAAATAAATAAATATTAAAAAAAAAAGAAAGAAAGAAAAGAAAAGATACTCCAAGGGTCGTGGCTGCCAAGGTAGCTCAGTGGACTAAAGCACCTGCTTAGGCAAGCTTAAGCAAGCTCAGGGGCCATGGTTTGATCCTCAGTACCACATGTGGCTCCAGCCCCACCCCCAGAGCAGGAGCCGGCCACAGTAGTCCTGGCATAGTGCTTTACACCTATAATCCCAGCACTGGGGAGGCTGAAAACGAGAGGATCACTATGAGTCCGAGCTGGTAGTGAGATCCTGTAACAACCAAATACATTATACAATGATTTTTTTTTTCTTCTAGTTCTGACTGCCTTAAGGATGGGTATGGTGCGGCTTGTAAGGCTGGGGATTGAACCAGGGTCCCCTGAGCCTGACTGCATTTGCCCAGGCGGCACTTTGAACAACTGAGCTATTGGGCAAACCCCTCAAATACATTATAAATAAATAAATAAAATATTCCAAGGGTCATCATGGAGATGAGACCTGTCCTTTGTAAGGAGAACAAAGGCAGGAAGAAACACTAGTGCCTGGATGCTGTGGCCCACACCTATGATCTCAGAACAAAAAAAAAGGGTTGGGGATGTAGTTCACATGTAAAGAATGTCTCTGAGTTTGATCCTCAGTATTAAAAACAGTTGCCTTGTTTGGTTTTGGTCTTTTTTTATTTTACTGGGGGTTTTTTTGTTTGTTTGTTTTTGTTTTTTGTTTGTTTTTTTTTTCGTTGAATTGTTTTTTTAGGGGAGGTTTATTTTTTGTTTTTGGTGCCGAGGACTGAAACCAGGGCTTCCAGCTTGCTAGGCAAGCATTCTATTACTGAGCCAAATCCCCAGCCCCCCAGTATTAAAAACAAAAACACAATCTCATGAAATCTGAGGAGAATCCTAGGAAGGTAGGTATTTCCAGTGCTTAGACAGAAACAATGAGATGACCACCTAGACAGGTGTGGTAGCACAGGCCTGTAATCCCAACATTGGAGAGAGAGAGAGAGAGAGAGAGAGAGAGAGAGAGAGAGAGA
>NW_004524624.1:5333615-5334848 GCF_000260255.1 Octodon degus
AGAGTGTGGTGTGTTTGTGGCCAGCTCAGCCCACCAGGGGGCGGGGCTGGCTGGCATGTGGTGCTGGGGGATTGAACCGCGGTCCCTGTGCTCTGCTAAGCTTGTTCTAAGTAGGTGCTTTAGACCACTGAGCCATCTCATCAGCCCCTGTGGCACATACTTGTAATCCCAGCACTTGAGAGGCTGGGGCAGGGGAATTGCAGCCAGTTTGAGGGCAGCCTGAGCTACAGAGTGAGGCCAAGACCAACTAGAACGGCATAGTGAGTCCCTGTCTCAAGAAACCAGCCAACCAACCATCCAACCAAAACAACAGCACAACACTCCTGAACATCCTACCTTTATGCCCAGGCTGATTCCCTCCTTCACACCCCTTACTCTCCGCCCTTTAGGCATGCTGCTCTCCTTAGATTCCTCCACACAAGTCTTGCCCTGTTAACATGGCCTTCTCAGTTCTGTAGTGGAGCATCAGGGTGCCAATTCCCTGTGGTTGTGTCAGACGCGCATAGAGTAAAGTTCTGAGCACAGATTCTGGCCCAGAGGATCTGATTTATTCTTGGATGGATGGATGGATGGATGAATGGATGGATTTAAGAAGGGCCTTGTGAGACAGGGCGTGGTGGCACACACCTGTAATCCCAGTTTTTGGGAGGCTGCAAACAGGCGGATCACTAAGTGTCCGATCTAGTAGTGAGACCCTGAACACCCCATAGGCCCTTCCCTAAAACAAAATAAAATTTAAAAAAGGGCCTTACTATGTACTTTAGGCTGATCTTGAAGACACTATGTAGCCCAGGCTGGTCTTGAACTCACAATCCTTCTGCTTCAATTTTCCAAAGATTGGGATTTGGCGTGTGCCACCAAGCCCAGTTTGTATGAATGTTTACCTTTGTTAGATCAAATGAAGCCACTGTTGGGTGGGAAGATACAAAAGGTATGGGGGTGGGGTGTCCACCTACTGACAAGCGGTACGCGTTCCAGAAAAGGAAAAGAGAAAAAGTAGCCTTAACTAATGGTCGAATGTGGTGGGGCTGTTCGTTGAGGGCAGGAATATCCTTAATCATTAAGAATGTGTGCTGGGGGCTGGTGAGATGGCTCAGTGGTCTAAAGCACCTACTTGAAACAAGCTTGGCAAAGCACAGGGACCTCGGTTCGATCCCCCAGCACCACATGCCAGCCAGCCCCGCCCCCTGGGGGGCTGAGCTGGCCACACACACACACACACACACACACACA
>NW_004524624.1:5334948-5337423 GCF_000260255.1 Octodon degus
GAGATGGCTCAGTGGTCTAAAGCACCTACTTGAAACAAACTTGGCAAAGCACAGGGACCTCGGTTCGATCCCCCAGCACCACATGCCAGCCAGCCCCGCCCCCTGGTGGGCTGAGCTGGCCACACACACACACATACACACACACACACACACACACACACACACAATAAATTAATTAAATAAATTTAAAAAAAAAAGAATGTGTGCTGGACACTGCTTCCCGAGCACCGCGTGAAGCAGGTGTTAGTACTATTATAGTCCCGTTTTCCACACAAAGAACCTGGGGTGCAACAAAGCTGACCAGTGGGTGAACTGAAGTGATTCAGTTCGGGATCTGCTAAAGTACCACAGAGGATCTGGGAGGAGAGGGGCACAGGCACCGAGTCACAGACGCCTGACAGAAGCGAGGGACAAACTGTCCTAGAAGGCAGGGCACGCGGCCGCCTCCCGCTCCTCCAGGTTGCAAGAAAAAACTGGGCCTGGGCTCAGCCTTGCAGCCTTGCAGGCCGCCCCCGCGGCGCACGTGGCCTCCACTGCAGTGACCACGGTGGTGCGCACAGCGCCGAGCCACACGTGAAAGCGCAGCCCTGGGAGCGAGCCTCTAATTGGCCAACGCGGGCGCATGACTGCCGCGGACCACTCAGCGGCGGCCGGAGCGTCCCCATTTGAACGCCCTTGCGGACCTGCAGTTTTTGCGCACCGGGCCTCGCCAGGGAAGGGCTTGCAGCCTCTGGTAAAGTACAGGGTGCCCCAGAACCAGCTCGTGCTGGATTTTCTCGCGCTGTGAGAGGGAGAGGAGAACTGGATTGGCTCTCTTGCCCCGTGAGTCACACCCTAGTGCTTTCTCTTTAGTCTTTGTGCCGCCGTTGTCTCTAGCACTTCTCTTTCAGAGCTCCAGCTTTTCCCTGCCTTTCTGCTCCTTCCCAACAGCCTATAAAAAGAGACTGTTAGGGCCGGGAAGATGGCTCAGTAGAATAAGCGCTTCCCTGGCAAGCTCAAAGACCTGAGTTCAATCCCCGGTTGGGGGGGGGGGGCTGAGAGACTATTAGTCTCTCTCTTGCCCTTTATTTATTTATTTGGTTGAGGGACAATTTCTTGCTAAATTGTTCATTTTCCCAGGCAGGACTGAAATTTGCTGGCTTTGACATGCCACCGCCCCGGGATTCTTGTAAAAGGAAAATCTCAACCTCTCATGCAGTATTGGGGATCAAACCCAGGTCATTGTGCTTTCCAGGCAGGCGCTAAAACGGCTGAGCTATCTCCCCAGTCCCTGGGGGCATTTTGTTATCTTTGATCTTTGTTGCAGCTCTTGACTGCGCCTTTGGAAGCATAGAGATTTATTCCTGCCTCTTCATGTCCTGGGCATGCCTCTCCTTTCTCCTGCCCAGCAAAGAGATGTCCCAGTGCCCCATCCCAGATGTCCGGAGGGGTCTTATCTGTCACTATATTCCCCATGGGCCAGCGATGCCAGAGCCTCAGACTAGCCCGGGTTTGTCACAGAGCTCCACAACTGGATGTCAGGTATCTCCTCCTCAGTATATGAAAAAGGCTGGGGATGTACCTTAGTGTGAAAGCCAAGATTCAGTCTCTCTGGGCTGGGGAAATAGCTCAGTAAAATAAGCGCTTGCCTGGCAAGCACAAGGGCCTGAGTTCAATCCCCGGTCCCCCCCCCAACAAACAAACAAACAAACAAAAACAACAGATTCAGTCTCTAGAGCTGCAAAGGAAAACAATGAAAATCATTTATTCAATACATAGGTTATAGGGACTGGGATGTAACTAGTGGTAGAGCACTTGTCTAGCAAGTATAAGTCCCTGGGTTCTTTCCCAAAAATAGACTAGTACTGTATGTATTGGACTCTGTGTAGTTCAGTGGTAGAATGCTTGCCTAGTATATTCTAGTCAAGGGCCTGGATTCCATCCCCTACCAAAAAATAAAGTGTGCTTATTTTATTTTTAAATTTTTTTTTTGTTTTTAAAAATTTTTTTTAATTTTTATTTTAGGGAAGGGTCTACAGGGTGTCCAGGGTCTCCCTACTAGATCAGACTCATAGGGATCCACCTGTTTACAGCCTCCCAAGAACTGGGATTACAGGTGTGCACCACCATGCCCAATCTCAATTGCTGTCTCAGCGCAGCCTGGGGGACAAGCTGGCACTGCAAGCCTAGGTATTGAGCCCCCGGCCCCTGCACCTGCTTGCAGGTGCTTTAATCTGCTGAGCTATTTGTCCAGCCTTTTTTTTTTGTCTTTTTCAGACAGAGTTTAGCTATATGGTTCCAGCAGGCCTTGAATTCACTTTGTAGCCCAGGCTGGCCTGGAACTCACAGCAGTCCTCTGCCTTAGCCCCTGGAATGCTGGGATTACAGGCATGTGCCAACAGGGGTGGTGCCAAAGCTGTGTTTATTTATAAATAAAGAAAAAGGGGGGGCTGGTGAGATGGCTCAGTGGTCTAAAGCACCTACTTAGAACAAGCT
>NW_004524624.1:5338355-5344594 GCF_000260255.1 Octodon degus
TTTTTTTTTTTTTTTTGTGGAACTGGGGATTGAACTCAGGCCCTTGTGCTTGCCAGGGAAGCCCTTATTCCACTGAGCCACCTCCCTGGCCTCCCACCCCCTTTTTTAAATAAGGTCTCACTACGTAGCCCAGGCTGACCTCAAACTCAGAGTATTCCTCTTGCCTTAGCCTTCCAAATGCTAGGATTACAGGTATGTGTCACCATACCTGGTTATGTTGTTATATGCTACACTGGAAATTCAACTTATGGTCTTCACACTAACTTGCATTTCTAGCTCTTTTTTTTTTTTTCTTAATTTTTCAGATGAGGTCTTACTAGGTTGCCCAGGCACAAATTCTGTGGCACATGCTTGTAATACTAGCACTTTGGGATGCTGAGGCAGGAGGATTGCTGTGAGTGCCCCCCCCCCCCCCGTGGTACCAGGGAGCAAATTCAGGACCTTGCACTTGCCAGGCAAGCACTTACTCCACTGAGCTATCTCCCAGCCCCAGATTACTGTGAATTTGAGGCAAGCCTAAACTATATAGTGAGACCCTGTCTCAAATAAATAAGTAAATAAATAAATAAAAGAACTTGAACTTGGGCATGTGCCATTGGCGCCAGCTTGTTTTTTTAGATATGGTCTTCCTACACAGCCCTGGCTGGCCTTGAACTCAGTCCTTCTACTTCATCTTTTTTTTTGGCAGAACCAGGGATTATTGAACTGAGGCCCTTGCGCTTGCCAGGGAAGCGCTTATTCTACTGAGCCATCTCCCCAGCCCCTTCTACCTCATCTTATTGCTGGGGTTACAGGGATGCATCATCTTGTTTAAAATATAGTAAGAGGGAGCTAGGGAGATGGCTCAGTGGAATAAGTGCTTCCTTGGCAAGCGCAAGGGTCTGAGTTCATTCTTTTTTTTTTTTTTTTTCCGGAACCGGGGATTGAACTCAGGTCCTTGCACTTGTCAGAGGAGTGCTTATTCTGCTGAGCTATCTCCCCAGCCCCGCAAGGGTCTGAGTTCAATCCCCAGTTCCACCAAAAAAAAATAAATAAATAAAAAATAAAAAAATATGTAATAAAAGGTTCTTTTTTTTTTTTTTTTTTTCAGAACTGGGGATTGAACTTTTTTTGGGGGGGTGGGCAGGGAATGAACTCAGGCCCTTGTGCTTGCTAGGGAAGCATTTATCCTACTGAGCCATCTCCCCGGCCCCTGTAGTTTTCTCTTTCTTTCTTTTTGTTTTGTTTTTGATTTGAGATAGCATCTTTCAGGATAGTCCAGGTTGGCCTTGGACTTACTATGTAGTCAAGGTTGGTCTTGAATTTATGGCAGTCCTCCTGCTCAGACTCCTGAGTGCTGGAATTACAGGTATGGGCCCTCTATGCCTGACAAAAAAAAATTTTTTTTAAAATACTTACACATAAGTCTATGAATATTATTTAAAATAGGCCCAGAACTTGGAGTACTGTGCCTCTTGTAAGCAGCACACAGTGGGTGGTAAAGGTATATAAAAAGAATGTTTGGTATCATGCCTACCTAGAAGGAATGTTCAATCAAAACGAGCTCCGTTCCTCTTTTGAAGCTAACAAGGCTTGGCAATTCAGTCTCAGGAGCCTAGGCTGGTATGAGGAAGGACAGGAGGCCTCATTCCTCAGATCAGCCTCTCTCTTATCTTTTTTTTTTTTTTTTTCCTTGAGACAGGGTCTCACTATGTAACTCACAGTGATCCTCTGGTGCCTCAGCCTCCCCAGCGCTGGAGTTACAGTTGTGCTCCACCATACAGGCTCTGATCTCAGCCTCTCTTACGTCAGAGGTAGAAACTGTGCCTTTACTTTCACCTCCATTGCAGAATCTACATCCGTAAACTAGACTTCAGAGATAGAAGGAGCAAAAGTCCGAATCTTTTTTTTTCGGTGATACCGGGGATTGAACTCAGGACCTTGTGCTTGCCCGGCAAGTGCTTATTCCACTGAGCTATCTCCCTGACTCAAAAGTCCTTATCTTGTCTAATATTCCTCATTTTGTCTGCTTAGCTAAAGCAGCTCTGCCTCAGGATGGGGACAGGAGGCTGGATTAGGCCTGATTTCTAGGACAGGCAGCTGCTGGGGCCAGGCTGGAAGATGCACAAACTGGCATTCAAATCCTGGTTGGGGGGTCCTGGGATCCTATGTTGTTTTTGGAACCGTCATTTCCATCTGTAATTCAGGACAAACGGGAACTCGACCTCATAGAAGTAAGGGTTTTCAGGGCCGTATAGCACAGCGGATTAGAGTGCCTGCTTAGGCAGACACAGGGACTGGCATGCCATGCTGGCCCCGTTGTCCCTGGGGGCATGGTGCCCAGTGCTCGGGAGGCTGAAAACAGGAGGATCACTATGAGTCTGATCTGTATAGTGAGACCTTGTACTAAATACATTAAAAATAAATAAATAAATAAAAATAATAAAAAAAGGGTTGTCCCTATGTCTTGGCACCTAGAAGGCCTTGGTACTCGGCTTTCATTTTGGCTGACGAAGCAGAGATTTCATGGTGCACTGTTGCCCTCATGTGGTCAGCACTGGAGCTACATGGAGGAGTCCTCAGGGAGTGGTAACTGGATTTATTTATTTATTTATTTATTTTTTAAAAGTTTATTTATTTAGTTAGTGTGTGTGTGGCCAGCTCAGCCCACCAGGGGGCGGGCTGGCTGGCATGTGGTGCTGGGGGATCGAACTGTAGTCCCTGTGCTTTGCTAAGCTTGTTCTAAGTAGGTGCTTTAGACCACTGAGCCATCTCACCAGCCCCCTGGATTTTGGTATGGGGGCATAAAACTCAGGACCTTACATTTGCCAGGCAGGCACTTATGCCACTGAGCTATCTCCCTGGCCCTGGGTATCTGGACTTAAATTCCCTGGACTCTGGAGATCCCTGTTGCTAGCTACTGCCCTTCCCCACCGTATAAGATCCCTCAGGCCTTGAAGGCCAGTGTTACTGCCCTGGGGGAGGAAGCAGACCATCACTGGGGGTCTGGCTAGAATTTCTCTGACTCTAGAACCCTCGGATGGCTGCTGAATGTGGCATTGAAGGCTCCTGCAGCCTGGTGCCCTTAGCGCCTGCTCTGTGCTTGGAAGTCAGCATGACTTAACTCCAGACCTGCCTTGGGACACTGCCTGTTTGCTCTTCCCCTCCTGGCCCTTTTGGAGCTCCTTTTGTTCTCCTGGTTCAGGAGCCTGAAGCACATTTCCCCCAAGAACGTGTTAAGCTCCTGTAATGGTGTTCACAGGAACAGCGAGCATCTGTCGAGTGCCTGCAGTATGCATCCATTCCACACTCTTTACAAACCTTACTGGGTGGGTTACTACCCTCACCTTCTTTTACAGAGGAGGACACTGAGAAGGGCAAACTAGCTGCCCAAGGTCACATGGTCATCAGAGCCATCCCTGAAGCTGCTGGCCATATACTGTGGCAGAGAGGACGAGACTCTAGTTCAGATCCTACCTCTGCCACTCACAACTGCCTTCTCAATTTTGAGCCTGAGCTTTCTCCTCAGTGAAATGGGAGGCGCTGGCTCAAAGAGGTAGGCAGCACTTGGAGGCCTGCTGCCCCGGGACGAGAAGTTGGGCGCTGAGAGGCTGTCACAGTGGCACCCAGAGCTGACACTGGGCATCATGGGGTGAGCTGGGGCCCTCTCCTGGATGTCAGGCAGTGGTCCTGGTACCCTGCAGGCCTGGCCCCTGTCTAGGAAGAAGAACCCCACTGCAGAACCTTCCCAGCATGGAGTGGGGGCTCTAGGGTCCAAGTCTCCATCTTCTCTTTGCTGTGTCCCCTCCTGTTTATGCTCCCCAAACCTGTCCAGAAGCCTGATGTGAGCCTGGGCAGACACACAGCTGACTGCATCCTTTGCTGCTGAAAACTGTGACCTTCCACTGTTCACTGGAGATTCAGTATCACCAGTGCCCAGATCTCCTGCAGTAGCCCAGCCAGCTCAGCCACTATCTCCGGTCTTTGATCCTCTTTGGTCTTCTTCAAGGAAACTTTGGCCTTTGTATATGCTGCAACCATTTTTTTTTTTTTTTCGTGGTACTGGGAAACTCAGAACCTTGTACTTGACCAGGCAGGCACTTAAACTGCTGAGCTATCTCTCTGGACCCTCCCACATTTTTTTTTTTTTTTTTTTGAGACAGGGTCTCATCATGTAGTTCAGGTTTTCCTTGAACTCACTATATAGCTCAAATTGGCCTGAAACTCACAGTGATTTTCCTGCCTCAGCCTCCCAAATTCTGGGATTATAGGCATACACGACCACATTCAGCTGCCCTCACTATCTGAGACACTTCTCTCATTCTTATTCCTGGCTCCTGTGGGAGTCCTAGAAGGTCTGCTCTTGTGGGAGGACCTTGGGATTTGAAAGAAGAGCAAGGGTTTGGAGGATCAGTGGTGTGGAGAAGTGATCTAGGAGGAGGGAACAACCCACATGAAGGCACCCATGTGTGAATATCCATGTGGGGTGTGAGACCATGGGGGCGCAAGGAAGCTGAGACTAATCCAGAAGCAGCATCCTGAAGGCCTTTTATATTTCATTAAGGAGTGTGGAAGCAAGCGGGGTGCGGTGGGCACATCTATAATGTCAGCCCTCGGGAGGCTAAGGCAGGGGGATCCCTGTGAGTTCCAGGCCAGCCTGAACTACATAGCAAGACCGTGTCTCAAAAGAGAACAAACAGGCTGCGGGTGTAGCGCAGTGGTAGAACTCTTGCTTTGCATTCGTAATGTCATGGGTTCAAATCCCAGGACCACACACACAAAAAAAATCTTGTGTTATTAAAAGAGAACAAACAGGGGCTGGTGAGATGGCTCAGTGGTCTAAAGCACCTACTTAGAACAAGCTTGGCAAAGCACAAGGACCGCGGTTCAATCCCCCAGCACCACAAGACAGCAAGTGCCGCCTCCTGGTGGGCTGAGCTGGCCACACACACACACACACACACACACAAATAAATAAAAATTAAATTAAAAAAATCAAATGTTAAAAAAAAAAAAAAAAGAGAACAAACAATTGTGAGCCCAGCCTGGGGAATATGATGACTTAAGGAGACTGTCTCGAGAGAAACAAGCTCTGGAGATGGCAGCTTGGTGTGAAGGCTCTATGTTCAGTCCTAGTAATGCAAACAAGATAAAAAAGAGTTTGAAAACAATCCTGAGGTCAGTGCAGAGAAAACCAGGGCAGTTTTAGTTTTACCCTTCATTAGGGCTGGGGAGATGGCTCAATAGAGTAAGTGCTTCCCTGGTAAGCACAAGGGTCTGAGTTCAATCCCTGGTTCTGCCAAAAGAAAAGAAAGAAAAAGTTTTACCCTTCACTAATGTCCAGGGTAAGGTGAAGATGGCCTTGTCACCCCGTTCTGAAAAATATTGCACTCAGGACTGATTGGCCCTCTAGGAATCACAAACGGCCAGGGTCTGGACAGGACACATCTTCACTGCTTCCAGTTCAAGACCTCCGCCTCAGCGGTCTGCAGCACTTCCCACAGTTGCCAGAAGGTGGCACCAGCATACCAGCGTATTCCCTGCAACCCTCTGGGGTGAAATCCTCACAGGACAGAGCAGAGAAGCAAGAGAAAGGAAGAAGGGAAGGTGAGGAAGCCAAGAAACAAGAAACAACTGGACTGGGGCTAGAGATGGTTGGGGCACAAGGTAGGAGGACGGTGGGCTTGGGGGAATCTTCTTTTTGTTCTTTTTTTTACCGGCCCTTTTTTCAGGGTCTAGCAGAGTATGTCCGCCTGACTTCCTTCAGGGTCTCACTCGGGCTGACCTTGAGCTCACTTTGTAACCCAGGCTGGTCTCGAACTCGAAATAATCTTGCCTCAGCCTCTCAAGTGCTGAGATGACAGGTGTATGCTACCATGCCCAAAATTTTTGTTTTCCTTTTTGGGGGCAGGGTCTTGCTAAATTACCCAGAATGGATTTGAAGTTGGAACTCTCAATCCTTTTTTTTTTGGATTTTTAGGGAAGGGTCTACAGGGTGTTCAGGGTCTCACTGCTAGATTGTACTCGTAGTGATTCATCTGTTTACAGCCTCCCAAGAGCTGGGATTACAGGAGCGCAACCCCACACCCAGTCTCAATTACCATCACAGGGGCTGGGGAGATAGCTCAGCTGCATAAGTGCCTGTTTAGAAAGCATAAGGTGGGCTGGAGAGATGGCTCAGTGGTCTAAAGCACCTACTTGGAACAAGCTTGGCAAAGCACAGGGACCGCGGTTCGATCCCCCAGCACCACATGCCAGCC
>NW_004524624.1:5345474-5345986 GCF_000260255.1 Octodon degus
CTCCCTCTCTCTCTCTCTTTCTCTCTCACACAGTTTTTTCTTTCTTTCCTCTCCTGCTGTGTAGGAGTTGATTCAGGACCTTGTACATACTGAATGTGTTCTTTGCCACTGAGCTACAGCCCTTGCTCTTGGTCATGCACTGCCAGCTACCAAATTCAAAAGAAACAAAGATATATACAGGGAACAATCGTCTCTCTGCTCTACCCCATTCACCTAGTTTATCCCCTGGGAAGCAGCAAGGTGCTACCATTCCCTGCCTACCATTCCCAATAACATGCTCACATAGTTGGAAGCATAGTGTTGTATACCCACTGCTACTTTAATTTCTTCTCCTAGCTATAAGAAGAGACAATTCCCTGTCAATATATTACATCTTTGTGGGGCGGGGGTGGCAGTGTTTTTTGGGGGGTGCTGAGGATTAAACCCAGGGCCCCGTACATGCTGAGCATGCACTCTATGTGCCCCACTCCCAATCAGGACAATTACTCATCTTTGTTTTTTTTTTTTTTTTT
>NW_004524624.1:5346341-5349864 GCF_000260255.1 Octodon degus
TTTTTTTTTTTTTTTTGTGGAACTGGGGATTGAACTCAGGCCCTTGCACTTGCCAGGCAAGCGCTTATTCCACTGAGCTATCTCCCCAGCCCCATTTGTGAAGATTTTAAAGAAAAAAATTGTATTGAAAAAAAAAAGAAGGGAGGGGGAATGTGTTGTCTAGTAGCTGGGCATGGTAGGGCACAACTATAATCTCAGCTCTTGGGAGGTTGAGGCAGAAAGATCACCTTGAGTTTGAGGCCAGCCTGGGTTACGTGTTACAGTTTGTGTCTGTGTGTCCTCCCAAACTTCATGCAGTCATAGGGTGGCTTCTGGAGTTTCTGATAGATTATCATGGGTGCGGATGCTGCACCTGCCCCGGGGCAGGTACTTTAATTACAATATAAGGAGGGGAGAGAGGCTAGCTAGCTGCCTGAGCTGCGGCTACTCCCTTTGCTTTTACTCTTTTCCACCTCCATGAAAGGTTGTTCTCTGCCTTGTGCCACTCTGCCTTGGAACCAGCTGAGTATGGACTGAAACCTCCACTAACTGTGGGTTAAATAAACCTTTCCTTCCCTAATTTTGGGTGTCAGGTATCTGTCCCAGCAATGAGAGAAAAGTAACTGAGACAGAATTTGGTACCAGAGAAGTGGGGTCATTGCTGTGGCTAAACCTGACCATGTGGACTGTAAGCCTTTGGGAATGGCTTATGGAAAGAGATAGGAAAGGTTTGGAGATGTCACCTACAAGCGAAGCACTGGAACAGCTTTGGCTGTTCTGTGTGGGATGTTCTGGTCAGAGTTCAGAAGACCAGAAGGCTGATAGAAAGCCTGCCTATAAAGACCAGGCTGGGGAGGTTTCTGCTGGGAAGAAAGACTGCATCGGGTGTTGGACTCAGGATGATTAGTGCTAAAGACATTTTTTTTTTTTTTTTTTTTTTAACATTACTGGTTATCAAACTCTGGACCTTGCGCATACCAGGCAGGTGCTTATGCCGCTAAACTGTCTCCCCAGCCCTCAGGATGATTTGTGTTATGGCTTGGCAGAAAGTTTGTCTGAATTTTGCTCCTGTCCAAGGACTTTTCCTGAGATTGAGATTAAGTGCTGAAGACTGATTAATCATTCAAAAGAAATTTCAGAGCAGTCGAATACTGAGGGAGTAGCATGACTTTTTTTGTTTTCTTTCTTTTGGTGGAACCGGGGATTGAACTTAGGCCCTTGCATTTGCCAGGGAAGTGCTTATTCCACTGAGCCATCTCCCCGGCCCCTAGCATGACTATTGTTTGGAGCTTTTAGTCAGATTTATGTTGAGAATGAAGAGTAAAGAGTCTAGCAAGATAATTTAAAATGTTATGAGGTTGGCCGGAAAGGAAGCACCAGGAAGGCTGTGGACTGTAAAGATAGAGCTGAGATTTCCATTGCCCAGGAGGAACAGGAGAACGGAAATGATGGCCTGAGGGCATCATAGGAAGTAGTAGGTCTCCACCCTTTGCAGCCTCAGAATTGCAAAGGTCAGGGACTTTGCCTTGAGGGGAAAGCCACAGAGCCCCTTGTTGAATGGTGGCAGCGGCCACACCAGGTTCCCGGATGGCACTGGCCTAGAAAATTTGTTCCTTGGAATCAGGGTCAGAGTGCTCAGCAATCCAGGCACTTGACCCCTACAGCCATGGGAGCTATCACTAAAAGTACTGTAGGGGTAGAGCCACATACAGCTTTTGGAGCTAAGGTTGCTTCAGATGTTCCACACGGAACTACAGGACTTAATGTTTGCTGTGCTGGAATTTGGACTTGTGTTGGTTCAAATGCTTTGTATTCCCCTGTTGTTTGTACCTTTTGGAATGGTGATGTTTATCTTGTACAATTGAATGGTGGAAGTGTGTAACTTTTCATTTGTACAGGGACTTATAGCTAAGCGTTTGTCTTAGATCTTGGAAGAGACTTAGGACTTGAACTTTTTTTTTTTTTTTCAGAACCAGGGATTGAACTCAGGCTCTTGCACTTGCCAGGGAAGCGCTTATTCCATTGAGCCATCTCCCCAGCCCCAGGACTTGGACTTTTGAACAATGCTGAAACTGTTGGGACTTTGGCAATTCTTACAGATGGACTAAAATGTCTTTTGCAAAAAGGGATGTGCATGAGTCTTTGAGGATTCAGGGGCAGAATATTATGGTTTTTGTCTATGTGTCCCCTCTGCAAAGCCCCATGCAGTCAGGGGGCAGTTTGTGATTGCCTTGTGCTTGCCAGGGAAGTGCTTATTCCACTGAGCCATCTCCCCGGCTCTGTAAGCTGCTTTACTATGTAAGGAGGGGAGAAAGGCTAGCTAGGGCCTGAGCTGCTCTACTCCCTTTGCTCTTGCTCTTTGCCTCCTCCATGAACAGTTGCTCTTTGCCATGCGCTGCTCTGCCTTGGAGTCCCCAAGTATGAACTGAAACCTTCAGTAACTGTGAGTTAAATAAACCTTTCCTTCTCTAATTTTGGGTGTCAGGTATCTGTCCCAGCAACGAGAGAAAAGTAACTGAGACAATAGCTGAGTTCAAGGCCAGTATAGACTGCACAGCGAAAATCTCTCAAAATCAAATGGATTTTTTTTTTTTTTTGGTGGAACCGGGGATTGAACTCAGGAATAAAATGGAATAAAATAAATATGTATTGTCCAATACTTGATTCTTTTGCTGGGTGTGCTGGTTCATGACTGTAGTCCCTGCACTCAGGAGGCAAAGGCAGTAAGACAGCTGAGAGTTCGAGGCCAATTTAAACTACACAGGAAAATTCTGCTTTAAGAAAACAAAACCAATGGGGCTGAGGAGATGGCTCAGTGGAATAAGCACTTCCCTGGCAAGTGCAAGGGCCCAAGTTCAATCCCCAGTTCCTCCAAAAAAAAAAAAAAAGAAAACAAAACAAATCTGAGAGTGGTGGTACATGCCTATAATCCAAGCACTCAGGAGGTGAAAGCAGAAAGATCACTTTGAGTTTGAGGCCAGTTTAGGCTACATCATGAATTCAATGCTGGTGTGAATGAACTATATGGTGAGACCCTGTCTCAAAAAAAAGAAAGAGCCTTTTGCTTCCAGACCGCCGCCATCATGGGTCGCATGCATGCTCCCGGGAAGGGCCTGTCCCAGTCTGCTCTGCCGTATCGCCGCAGTGTCCCCACATGGCTGAAGCTGACGTCTGACGACGTGAAGGAGCAGATTTACAAAATGGCCAAGAAGGGCCTGACTCCCTCGCAAATCGGTGTGATCCTGAGAGACTCTCACGGTGTTGCCCAAGTCCGTTTTGTGACGGGTAATAAAATCTTGAGAATCCTTAAGTCTAAAGGACTTGCTCCAGATCTCCCTGAGGACCTCTACCACTTAATTAAGAAAGCAGTTGCAGTTCGGAAGCATCTGGAGAGGAACAGGAAGGATAAGGATGCCAAGTTCCGCCTGATCCTTATTGAGAGCTGAATTCATCGATTGGCTAGATACTATAAGACCAAGCGGGTCCTCCCCCCCAACTGGAAATATGAGTCATCCACAGCCTCTGCCCTGGTGGCATAAATTTA
>NW_004524624.1:5350274-5367953 GCF_000260255.1 Octodon degus
TTAAAATTATTAACACTAAAGTAATCAAGGTTACTAGGTGTGGTGGTAGTACACACCTTTAACCCCAGCACCCTGGGAGGCTAAGGCAGGAGGATTGCTGTGAGTTCAAGGCCAGCCAGGGCTATTTAGTAACTTAGGAATCTTAAAATAAGAAATGGGGGACTGGGGAGATAGCTTGGTGCCTGCCTGGCAAGTGCAAAGACCAGGGCTTCAATCCAAGTACCACATGTCATGCTGCCCTGGAACCAGGTGTCTCAGCACTGGAGAGGCCGAGACAGGAGGATCACTAGGAGTCTGAGCAGCTTAGGGAGACTTTGCACCAAATAAATAAATAAAATATTTTTTAAAATATAATTAGAGGGGCCAGGGAGATAGCTCAGTGGAATAAGCACTTGCCTGGCAAGCAAAAGGACCCAAGTTCAAGCCCTGGTTCCACAAAAAATAAATAAATAAATAAATAATAAAATATAATTAGAGGGGCCAGGGAGATAGCTCAGTGGAATAAGCACTTGCCTGGCAAGCAAAAGGACCCAAGTTCAAGCCCTGGTTCCACAAAAAATAAATAAATAAATAAATAATAAAATATAATTAGAGGGGCCGGGGAGATGGTTCAGTAGAATAAGTGCTAGCCTGGCAAGCACAAGGGTCTGAGTTCAATCTCCAGATCCACCGATCCACCAAAAAACAAACAAAGCAAAAAATAAAAATTTAATAAGAAATGGAAAAGGAGTAGGATGTAGCTTAGGGTAATACCCTGAGTTCAACTCCCAGTACCATAAAACAAATAAATAATAATGGGGGGTCAGTGGTGGAGCACTTGCCTAGTGGGCATGAGGCCTTGGGTTTAATCCCACTATGGTGTGCTCACTTGGGCAGCACATATAATAATCCCACCATGTTAAAAAAAAAAAAAAACAGTTCCCCAGTCACGTGGCCTACATTCAAACACTCATGAGTGACAAGTGTCTACTACACTGGGCAGCAGGGACGCGCTGCCCTCAGCGGGCAGTGCTGCTCTAGAGAACTGCCCAGGCCCAACTGGCTGTCCACTGTTCATCTCTGAGCTGTGGCTCAGGGGCTGCTTGGAAGGGGCCCATGCCAACGTAGCAGAGGCGCAGCTGTGCTGGTGAAGCCTTCAGATGCAGAGGGTTCCCAGCACTGTCCAGATGAAAGAGAGCCCCCTTTTTGTTTGTTCATGGTACAGGGCATAGAACTCAGGGCCCTGCATGTTGGAGGCAGGCACTCTACCACAGAGCCCTCCCCAGCCCCTGGCCCCGCCCTTTTGCACAGGTACTGTGCTGCTGAACTATATCCCTGGCCCCAGCCCCCTTTTGAAGACTTTAAATCTGTGCTGTCCCAAATGGATGGGACACACAGGGCGGGGTGGCACACACCTGTGATCTCAGCTCCTAGGAGACGGAGACAGGAGGATTGCTGTGAGTTTTAGAGGCAAGCCTGGGCTACATAGAGACCCTGTCTCAAAAAAACAAAAGAAGGGGCTGGGGAAATAGCTCAGTTGAATAAGCGCTTGCCTGGCCAACGCCAGGGCTGAGTTCAATCTCCGGCTCCGAAAAAACAAAACAAAACAAACAAACAAAACCCAAAAGAAACAAACATACAGGACTGAGGATATAGCTCAGCTGCTCAGAGCCTGCCTGGTAAATATGAGCTCCTAAGTTCAATTCTCAGTACCCACCAAAAAAAATAAATAAATAAATAAAAAGAAACATACAGATAAAACCTAACAACTAAATGGATCTGGGTCTGGCTGTCCCAGCTCTGCCAGCCAACTGCTCTTTTCTGTCTCCCAGGAAAGAAGATGAGGACTCGGATTTCCTGGGGGCCTCAGCCGCGAGAGGGGCGGGCCTGCTTCCAGGACCTCCCGGCAGGAGCCGAGTTCTCCCAGAGGGTAGCCTAGAGGCAGGCCTTTGCAGCTGCGTGCGCTTTGGGACGCCGGCTGTGTGGGACGCCAGGCAGGGTGGGTCCTGACCAGTGCAAGGGTGGCCTGGAGGCTTCAAGACAGCCGAAGTCCGAAGCCACTGCAGCTCCGGGTGGGAGCAGCGGGGCCAAGTCAGACCCTCAGCAGGGACGCAAGGAGAGCTGGAGCCTGGCACCGCAGGGCCCCGGAAAGGGCTGGCGCTGTGGAATGTGAGCACGGTGGGGCTGGGGAGGATGTGGGGAAGGCTGGGAGAGTTCAGCTGTTGGTGATTTCATGCCTCCTCCTCAGTCACTTCTTGGGGACCAGCCCCAGTCACAGAGCCCAGGTGCCCAGGAAGGTCAGGTTTCCGCAGCAAGAGAATGAAAAGGAGATTTCCTCCAGAGGGGAGAGCCCTCTTCCCTGGAGAGAGCTGCAGCTGCCCTCAAATATACTCCAGGATTAGGCCAAATCCTACAGCAGGTGGATGGAGTGAGGGCTCCCAGTTAGGGTCCTGGGGCTGTGGGAAGCAGTGGGCAACTGGAGGTGAAGTGTGCACAGGCTTGATTATGTGCGATTATCAGACCATGCCTGGTCGTGGTAACCCAGGAGTGGTCACCTTGGTCCCCTCTACCAAGCCTTTACTGTGCCCAGTGCTGCTGTGGATGGGGGTTTGGGGCCAGGGAGCAAGGAAGGTAATAGCTAAACTGGATCCAGGGCTGTGCAGGCATGTGTGGGGGACCATCTGGGAAGACTCAGAAAATGGGGCAGCTTCTTCTGGTGAAGGGAAAGAGTGGGAGCAAGGGTGGAGGATTGATTTTCACCGGAGATGTTTTTTCTACTTGAACCCAGGGCCTCATACAAGTGTTCCACCACTAAGCTACATCTGCTGCCCTTTGTTGAAAACTCTTTTCTTTTGGCAGAACTGGGGATTGAACTCAGTCCTCAGTCTCTCCACTCCGGCCTTTGCGCTTGCCAGGCAAGCACTTATTCTACTGAGCTATCTCCTCAGCCCGAAAACTCTTTTCTTGAGACATGATTTCATTAAGTAGTTTAGCCTGGGCTTGAACTCACTATGTAGCCCTAGCTAGCCTCAAACACATGCTACCCTCCTGCCTCAGTCTTCTGAGGGCTGGGATTACAGGTGTGTCCCACTACACTGGGTTTCTGTAGTGACTCTTTTTTTTTTTCTTTTTTTTTCGTCCGGGGATTGAACTGAGGACCCTGCGCTTGCCAGGCAAGTGCTTATTCCACTGAGCTATCTCCCCAGCCTAAAGGTATATAAGGGTTTTTTTTTTTTTTTTTTTTTTTTTTTTTTTTTTTGGCAGAACAGGGGATTGAACTCAGGCCCCTGTGCTTGCCAAGCAAGCACTTATTCCATTGAGCCATGTCCCCGGCTGTAGTGACTCTTTAAACTGTGGTTTGCAGGTGTGAAGCCCCCGCCTCTCCAGTAGCATCTGTATCCCTTGTGAATTTCCTAGAAATGCAAATTCCCAGGGCTGCATGTAAATGTATGGGGTGGGGCCCAACAGGTAACTGTGATACAGGTCACAATTTGAGAGTGACTATTTAGGAAAACACTACCTAGGGGTTAAGGCTGCACCTCAGTGGTAGAGCAGCTGCCTGGCATGTGTAAGGCCTGGATTTGGATTCGCACACACAAAAAACCAGCCCCTCAAAGAGAGTGCTATCTAAGCTGTGTTTGTGTCCTACTCAACCCAGGTTATGGACATCTTTCATCATAGTGAGGAGAGCCCTGGAACAGGGGGACCCAAGCCTGGAAACTGGCCTAGAATGGGTGGGAGCCCACAGAGGCTGCCCTGAGAAGTATGTATTTGAGGAAGGAGTAAGATTTGGCCAGGTGAGAGCAGCAAGGAGCAGTGTCCCCAGGAAGGAATTGGCTCTGTGAGACCTTAATGTGAAGAGACTGAAAGTCACAGGTGGTAACAAAGTGCCGGGCCAACGCCGCCCCTCCCCCCCAGACATCCCACTAACATACCTCCTCACTTTGTGCCTACCTGGAGCCCCACCCAGTCCTTTGAACTGTTGGGCCGAGGGTGAACTCTGGTGGACCACCACCTGGCCTTGGGCATCAGTTCTACTTTTCCATCTCTGACCTTGGGCCGGACACTTTCCTTCCGAGCCTCATTGTCCTCATCTAGGAAATGGGATGAGAAGATTTTCCCGGAGGGCTGCTGTGAGAAGAGAATGAGATCACCAGGTCTCCACAGTGACCTGGCCCTGGAGTCTATTCCCTCCTAATCTCCATGCAGTGACAGCTGTTGTTTACTAAGCACTTGAAGCACTCTGAGGGGGACATCATCATTCATTCCTCTGTTGCTGTAGGAAAATGGATGCTCAGGGAGGGTACATCCCTCCACCCCCCACACTTGCACAAGCTGACCCTCCCTCCCAGGTGCCCATTACCTAGCCAGCAGCTTCCTGTCCCTTGGCCAGGGCTTCCCTGGTCAGAGGGGCTGTCTGTTGCTCTTGTCAGAGCCCTGATTGACATGAGCGGCCAGCAAGCAGCAGTGTTTGGACAGCAGCCCAGGGCTTTTCACTGGCTTGAAAACCACGGAGAACCCAGGCAGATCAAGGGGGTCTTGCCCCAGCTGCTGCACAATGCCCAGGTCAGGCAGGAGAGGGCAGGCGAGACGGAGCAGCAAAGCCTGCACGGGGAATTAGCAGCATCTGTCTCCCTCTGACATGGGACATCAGGAATGTGGGGGAGCCTCAGCAAGCATGTGCCTGCCAGGGATGCTGCCAAGGAGGGGACACAGGATGGGCAGCTGAGTTTCTCTTGGCCCCAGGAGCTACTGTACCAGGCAGCAGCTGTCCCTGTCATTCTGAGTGACCTGATTGTGGTCTTCAGTGTGCAAGGGCCTGCTGGGAACTGGCAGTGTCATCCAGCTCTTTTATGGAACCCCCCTTTGTTTTCAGTGCTGGATTTCAAACCCAGGGCTTTGTACCTGCTTGGTAAGTCCTCTACCACTAAGCTACACCCTCAATTGTTAGGCTGATTTTGTTTTTTGGTTTTGGTACTGGGAATTGACACCGGGGATCACTGAGCCTTTATTTTTCAATCTGAAACAGGTCTCCCTAAGTTGCCCATTCTGGCCTTAAACTTGCAGTCCTGCCTCAGCTTCCTGTGTAGCTGGGACTATAGATGCATCCCCCACACCTGTCATATTGCTCTATTTTGCCACCACTCAAGGGGCGGGGGGACGTCTGGGTTGGTTGATCCTGATGCTACAGGGACTCTACACAGTTTTCCTCTAGTCCCTCAGCTCTCCCTTCCCCCAAGCATGTGTGGGGAGGGCTGCTGTTCTGGGATGGGTTGCCCTGGCAAGGCACTTGACACTGATCAGTAACTGCCAACGGGAGACTAAGTTTGGGGTAGGGGCTCAGTGTGAATGTGTGGGTGTCCCAGGGAGCCAGTGAGGAAGGAGCATAGGCCAAGAGCTGCTCTGGGATCCTGCTCTGTAGATACCTGCAGGGGAAGGGGGAGCGAAAGAGACCCTGGAGACCTTGGGCTGGGCACGGGGAGACACAGAGTCACGGAGCCTGAGCCCCAGCAAATGACCACAGTGTAAACCACAGGGCTCCACAGCATACCCTTCCCAGTCACCAGGGCACCATGGCTGGGAGGCAGGCAGAGCAGTGCACCTGATAGGCTGAATGTGACCATTGGAGAAGTGACAGTGCTGGTTTCAGGCACTGAAGCTGGACACTTAGAAAGAGCAGGATTTCATCCTCCTGGCTCCAAATCAAGTGCATTTTGCACCTCAGGATAGTTTCTGAGGGAAAAGAGTGCTCAGTCACTCCAATTGTCACTCGGATGCAGAGCCCTGGAGGTGTGGATCAGGACCTAGTGAGCTGCAGAATACATGGCAGACTGGCACTGTGATTGAAGTCAATCCCTTCCCAAGCAGCTGCTGTTTTCTAGTGTGGTCCCCAATTGAGGACCCAGCTTTACAGTCTATATCCAATCTCTCTTATCCTAGATGTACTTTGAGCCACCACTCCCTAGGAGCCTGGAAGAACAATGCAGGCAGACTCCAGAGAGCAGGCCTTGTCCAGGCCCAGGGGCTGCAGGAACAGGGCAGATCACGGAACACTGGACCAGGCACCACCTTCAGTTCCCCATGGGCTACCTTGAGACTTAGGGATACAGAAGAACTGCCAAGGGGCTGGTGAGATGGCTCAGTGGTCTAAAGCACCTACTCAGAACAAGCTTAGCAAAGCACAGGGACCACGGTTCAATCCCCAGCACCACATGCCAGCCAGCCCCCACCCCCTGGTGGGCTGAGCTGGCCACACACAAATAAATAAATAAATAAATAAAATTTAAAAAAATAAATTACCTTAAAAAAAAAAAAAAGAAGAAGAACTGCCAAGACAGAGCCATGGAAGGAAGGTTCCAGGCTCAGAGGTCTGGGAAGCTGATCCCTTTGAGAGTGAGTCTGAGAAGAGGTCCGTGACGGCCTCTCCAGCAGAGGACCATGCAAGTAGGGACAGCTGCAGCTCAGCCAG
Organism: Octodon degus; assembly: GCF_000260255.1. Lineage (NCBI taxonomy): Eukaryota > Metazoa > Chordata > Mammalia > Rodentia > Octodontidae > Octodon > Octodon degus. The sequence continues at coordinate 5,356,723 of NW_004524624.1, forward strand.
GCAGCAACCAGCTGCTGCCTGGGAGGCTGGCCAGGGCAGGGTGGGGTGGGCACAGCTCCCACGAGCCCCAAGCATAAGTCTGCAGAGCGTGGGAGTAGGCAGTGGCTGGAGGCTCAGTTTCAGGTTTTCATGCTGTGTTAACAGTTTGGTTAATGCTCAACAGATGGGGGAAGGGACTGCTAGCCTGGGGACAGCCCCTGCCAGTGCAGAAGGTACCAGGGTCCTGTCCTGTGGATGGTACATTGTGTGTGCCTGTGCCCATGAATATATCCACACCACTGCCTACACAAGACAGTACTGCAAGGACAGATGGACAGACAGGTGTGCATGGGCTCCTGCTCTACACTGGGACAGTAATCCCAAGCCTGGCCCACAGCCCCATCTATGTTACCAGGGCATCATCCCATCTTGGGGTTCCCGCCACCTTATTCCCCCTGTCCGTGATCCTTGGGGAAGACACCAGACACACAGACGTTTATTTCAAAAAAAATAATTTATAAAAGGTTATCTGGTTCTGTGTTTGGCAAGTTTCCAGTCTCTTGAGAACCAGTACTCTGTCCACCAAGATACTGGGAGGAGCAGCGGGGGCAGGGGTAGAAGAAACTTGGAGAAATGGAGGTCAGAGGCCTTTAACCTCTGATGCTGTGAAGCAGGCAGGGTTAGGACATCATTTCTGTGGCCAGGCCAGCCAAGCCCCAGAACAGGAACTGAGTCAGGAGCAGAGCAGAACCTTTCCAGTTCTCGAGCAATCAGGACACTGGCACCATAGCTCCAAGGGAAAGTCAGGATACTGCAGATTATGGTTGGAACCAAAGACAGCTGAAAGCCTTAGCTAGGAACCTGAGGATGAATCAGACGCACCTCCCAAAGGAGAATCAGCCAGTGTGGCAGATGCCTGTACTCCCAGCACTTGGGAGGATGAGGCAGGAGGATCGCCGTGAGTTCAAGGCCAGCCTGGACTACATAGTGAGACCCTGTCTCAAACAAAACAACACAACACAATCAAACCAAACTAAAGAGAAGCCAGAGATCTGGGACAGCACTCTGAGGACAGGTCCCTGGGGTTGCCAAAGTCAAATGCTATGCCAAGTTTTGGCTGAGCCAGGAGCCCAAGACTACTGGCCTACTTGCCCAAACAACCTCATGCTACTGCTCATGTCTGTACTCCAGGAAAGGGGAAGAGGTTTGTGCCCAGTGGCAGGGGCTCGTGGCTGAAGACAGAGTCACTGGAGGAACAGGTACTGCTGGCATCCTCACCAGAAGGGGAGTAGGGTCCAAAGGTCAGGCGGAGGTCAAGGTACTGAAAGGAAAAGATTCAGATCAGCCTTGGAGCCAGACCCGACGAGATGCTCCATGTCCATACATACGGTCAGGGCTAGGAGGCCCAAGGGAGCAGGCAGAGGGGTCATGGAACAGGAGGGAGCAGTACCTCCTCGGAGATGGCCAGCAGGACTTTGTCTAGTGCTTCCACTAGCTGCTTGAAAGTGGGCCTCTGGGAGGGCACCGCGTGCCAGCACTCACGCATCAGCCCGTACCTGGCAGAGGTGGGGCGAAGGTGGTTAGGGGTGCCTCAGGCCTTGAAAGGGAAGTTATGGGGTCTTTGGGGTTGCAGGGGGCTAGGTGAGTCCACTGCAGAAGGGTACAGTAGCCAGGCTAGGACTCCTCACTAGGCCAGAGGGGGATTTGGAGGAGGAGGAGGAGGAAGAGGAGGACGAGGAGGAGGAGGAGGAAGAGGAAGAAGGGGAGGAGGCGGCAGCAGCTGCCACTGGTCAGCTTATGGTCAAGGTTGGGGCACAGGAGAAGGTCTACAGGTGTGGGAGGGTGGGACAAAGCCTCACAGCTCTGGGGGGCAGTGTGGGGGCCGGTCCATCCGATGCCCCTCCCGCAGCAGTGAGAACAGCTCTTCCACAGGGATGCCAGGATACGGGGAGCCCCCGAGTGTGAAGATCTCCCACAGCAGGATCCCAAAGGACCACCTGGAGGCAGGACCAGTGCTCAGCAGGGCCCAGCTGCCCTCCTTGCTCCTGGAGGCCGGCAAAGGCACACTGCAGGTGTGCTCTATGACTGGGGGTAGGACTGTGCTTCCTTTGGAGTCTGATCCCACTCGGGCCTGACGTGAAGGGGCCCTTTTCCCTTCATAGTTTACTCTATTTGACAGGGTCTCAATGTATAGTTTAGGCTGGCCTCAAACTCACAGTGATCCTCCTGCCTGAGCCTCCTGAGTGCTGGGATTACAGGCACACACCACCATGCCCAGCAAGAATAAACACTCTTATTCTGATGGTCTCAACTCCTCTATGGGACCTGACCTAGGGGCTGTGTTCCTATAAGCTCATTTGTGTTACTTTATTAAATTGCCTTTAATTCAGAAGGAACATTGACTACAGAACTCCTTAGAGCCCAAGGATGTTGTTGGCAAGTGCCTTGCTCTTTCTGTGGGGTAAGACAGTGACTGCTGGCAGACGTCTCAGACCCCTGCTTCCGGGACTCACACGTCACTCTGGTGTGTGTACACGCGGTCAAACAAGGCTTCTGGGGCCATCCACTTAACAGGCAGGCGGCCCTAAAGGGGAGAGGGGCTGGTGATGCGCTGAGTCACAAGGTCCCTTCCCCCCGCCTCCACCTCCCAGCCTTTCTCATCCTCACATTGCTGGTTTTCTTGTAGTAATCAATGTGGTGGATGCCACGGGCCAGCCCAAAGTCAGCAATCTTCATGACATTGTCCTCGGTCACCAGCACGTTGCGGGCAGCTAGGTCCCGGTGGATGCACTGGGGGCAGGCAGGGCAAGACAGGAAGCCGATTTAGGTCTCTGAACCCCCATAGCTGGGAGCAGTGCATACACCATCCTACAGTAAGCTGGAGGGTGGGCTGGGCTCAACACTTTTTTTTTTTTTTTTTTGGAACCAGGGATTGAAATCAGGTCCTTGCACTTGCAAGGCAAGTGCTTATTCTACTAAGCTATCTCCCCAGCCCCTTCAACACTTTTTACACAAAGAGAAAGTCAAGGTTCAGGAAAGGAAAAATCTGGCATCTAACTTCAAGAGCCCATGGCCTTCCTAGCAGCAGTGCTCCCCTATGTGTTGAGGAGCAGTGAAGAGTGAATGCAGACCTGCAGGGCTAACTACCTCAGGTTTTGGTGTATGGGGAGGATATGCGGGTCCTAGTGAAAGACAGCCTGGTAAAAGAGGGGAAAAGGACAAGTTGGGGCCATTTCAGGTCCCCCACATGAGTGCGGAGATGGAGCAGTTAGGAGTCCAGAGCACTGTTGCCCGCACCTTCTGTGACTCCAGATACTGCATGCCTCGGGCCACCTGGTAGGCACAGGAGACCAGGGCGGGGAAGGAGAGGGGCCCCTCGCTGCTCCGTGGCCCATCAGGGCTAAGGTCGGGGCCTGGAGGACGCCTGGCACGGAGGAACTCCCGCAGGTTGCCCTTGGCAGCACACTCCACGATCACATACAGGGGCCCTAGGGGGAGGCCAGGGCAGGGGGAGGGAGGCTGTTATGGTCATGGTCTCCACCCCAACTACCCCATAGCCAGCCTGGCCCCTGCCCCACCTTCCTGGGTGCAGACACCCAGCAGGTTGATGATATTCTTGTGTCGGCCGATCAACTTCATCACTTCCATTTCAGAGACCAGGTCTGCTAAGTCCTTGTCAGAGGCGTTGTCTGTAAGGGCAACAGTGGGGAGTAGGGGTGGGTGGGTGGGTGAGGAAGCTGCCTGTGGCAGGGAAGGTTGCAGGACTAAGCACAGGTCACAGAGCACATGACTAAGCTGTGTGGCCTTAAAATATCTCTTAACCTTTCTGAACCTCAGGGTTGTTTTGAACAAAACAGAGTGGTAAATCATACCCAACCTCCTACAGCAGTGGCAAGAATACAAGATCAGTGCTTGCCTGGCAAGCACAAGGTCCTGAGTTTGATCCCTGGTGCCACCAAAAAATAAATAAATAAATAAAATTTAAAAAACCAAGATCAAGGATCTGAAAGGCATAAGCCTTTTAGAGGGCAAGTCCAGGAAATGAGAGCGATAGGGAAGAGCTCTGACCAGGAAGGAAGCTGCATCTGCAGGGGCTGGCGCTGGTCCCTGATCAGGGTGAGCTCCTAGGGGCAGGAAGCCGGCTGGCGCCCTGAAGTGTGTCAGACCAGGACCTGGTGTCCATCTGGCCTGGAATTCAGGGAGCTGCTGGAAAGGAACAGCTGGAAAAAGCTGGCAAGAAGCCTGCTCTAGATTCCCTAGAGGAGCCTGAGGACCAGGGCCTGGTCCCCCAGGGCTGACCTGTGGCCCTGGACAATGACATAACACTTCCCCTATCCACGCACCAGTTATCATAAAGCATATTTCTCAATCCCTGCCTCCCAGAAAGTGCCAGGTGGCCCCAGCTGTGCAGAGGAAGGAGAGAGGGTGAGAGGGGTGGTTTGGGCCATTCTTGCAGAGGGGGCTCTGGGATTGCAGCAAAAGGCTCCAATGGGCAACTTCCAAGTGTCCTGCAGAACATATTAGAGCTGCTGCTTGGGTTCTGTGGCTTTTAAACAAAAGGCTCTTTTCCTGTCCATAGAAGAACAGACCTAGAAATGGTCCAAAGGGGGTTGAGGTTGTTTAGGGGAAACCATAGGGTAGGCAACCTATGAGGCTGACACGCAACACATGAGTGAGGTTAAGGCTGACTGGTATAGGCAATAGCTAAAGGGGACATTAGGCTCCAGTTACCCCAAATCCTCAGTCATCATCACTCCAATGGTTAGGATTTGTTGAGCCCTGATTACAGGGCAGGCATATCCCATGAACCTCAGGCTAAGATGTAGGGACTAGTATTTACCCCATGTTACAAAGGAAAATCAGGCTCAGGAGTGACGTGGCAGGGTCAGCAGCAGAGTTGGGCCACAGGCTCAAGGGTGGCACCCTGCAGCCTCCCTCAGTCCCCAGTGCTCAGTCAACCATGAGCCCCTTCTGTGAGTCCAGGGCCATTATGTCTTCCCCAGGGACCACATGCACCTTTGAGCATCTTTTTTTTTTTTTTTTAAACTATTTTTTAATGTTCCTTCATTTAATATATTTTTTATTTTTTTATTATTTATTCATTTATTTTGTGTGTGTGGCCAGCTCAGCCCACCAGGGGGCAGGACTGGCTGGCATGTGGTGCTGGGGGATTGAACCGTGGTCCCTGTGCTTTGCTTAGCTTAGTTTGTTCTAAGTAGGTGCTTTAGACCACTGAGCCATCTCACCAGCCCCGAGCATCTTTTTTTAATTTATTTATTTATTTATTTATTTATTTATTTATTTATTTATTTTTATTTATTTTTTATTTATTTTATTTTTTATTTTTTATTTTATTTTTTTACCTTTGAGCATCTTGACAGCCACAGTGCTTGTTTGGTCCGGTTGGGCAGGATCCATGCCGATGGCCTCTGCACACACCACCTGCCCAAAGCAGCCCTCGCCCAGGGGCTTCCCGAGCACCAGCCTGCAGATAGGAAGCCTACACCTCAGACCTCTGGGGATCACTGCCCAGCCTGCATTTCCACCCTCCCTCTGCCCAGTGTACCTGTCCCGAGGGAACTCCCACAGTGGGTCCAGAGGTAGGTCTAGATTCACAAGGCCAGCAAGCAAGGGAGGACCACTGGAGGAGAGCCGGACACCTCGCACCAGGGATGAGCTTGACTTGCCGGAGGAGCCAGACTCCAAAGAGAACTGCAAAGTGGAGGACTTGGCTCTGCCTTCTGGGGTCAGGCTGAGAGCCTTATGGAGGATGGGAGTGGGGGACGGGATGGTACCTGTCGGCCCAAAGGGAAGCGGGACAACTTTTGCACAGTGGCAGGCTGACGGGGATGCCGGCTGTGAAGCGCCTGTCCTCGATACAGCCCAGCCAGCAGCAGGAGCACAGCCAAAGCCAGGGAGCCCGATGAATACAGAATGATGTCTGTATACTTGACCTCGGACACTGCTGCTGTCCACGTGGGGTCTTCCTCTGCCCTCACAGATGGACACACACAATCAAGAAAATTACCATTCAGTGGTCAGACTGGCCAGGCCCTCCCTACACCTCAAGGTCCTCTGCTGCACACACATAGTGGCACACACTAAGAAAGCTTCAGGTACATCCAGTCCCACACCCCATAGCTTAGAGCAGTGGTGACGAATCTAGGGCACTGTGTTTATTTGTTTCACTTTTAAGACAAGTGATATTAATGTATGAGCTATTTTTTCTAAGCTACAACCTCAGTATTCAGATTTAATTGCAGTTTAACTTTGCAACAAATAAGTGGGTTTTGGAAAGCTTTTCTAAATGAGGAGAGTCCCAGCACTTGGGAGGCTGAGGCAGAAGGATAGTTGCAAGTTTGAGACCAGCCTGGGCTACAAAGTGAGCTCAAGTCCAGCCTAAATTCATAGTAAGAGCCTGTCTCAAAAAGATAGGGCTGGGGAGATGGCTCAGTAGAACAACTGCTTCCCTGGCAAGTGCAAGGGCCCAAGTTCAATCCCTGGTTCCACAAAAAAAAAAAAAAAAAAAAAAAAAAAAAAAAAAAAAAAAAAAAAAAAAAAAAAAAAAAAAAAAAGACATAAATAAAATTAAAAAAAGAAAAGAAAAAAATAAATGAAGGGGAAAGGGGTTGGAGGGAGGGAAGGGAAATGGGAAAAAAAGAAGTAGGGTACAAATTGCCTATGATGAATGTGATCATTATGAATTCTTTTTTTTTTTTTTTTTCAGAACCAGGGATTGAACTCAGGTCCTTGCGCTTGCCAGGGAAGCACTTATTCCACTGAGCCATCTCCCTGGCCCTGAATGTGATCATTATGTATATCTAAAAAGTACCAATAAAAAAAGAAAAAAGTGGGTTTTGTGTTGCAGTTTGGGCACTTGTCTCTAAAGTTTGACATCAGTACTCTAGAGGGTCACACACACACACACACAGAGTCATATGTAGAATCAAACACACAAATCCCGCCTACAGGTGTAGCTCAGTGGTACGCTACTTGCCTAGCACCTGTGAGGGTCCAGGCTTAATCCCAGCACCAAAACCAAGTCCACGTTAAGCTCAGACCCACACATTGCATCCAGACCCTATAGGCCAAGGATAGCTCAATAGGCTGCAGCCACTGCGGAGCCACAGCGAGATCCCAGCCTCTCCTGCCCCTCAGGTGCTCACCTGGCAGCACAGTGAGCCAGGCTGACTGGTAGGAGAGGCCAATGGAGTTGCCTGCCAGGCAGGTGTATTCACCTGCATCCTCGGCTGACACATTCCGCAGGTACAGGACCTCCACCTCTGAGCTATTGATGTCTGCTGTCTGGGGATGGGGCAGGCCCTTGAGTTATTTCAGGGACTGGTGCCACAAAGTGGCTAAGAGAGCAGCTGGGGACCTTCCCACCCACCCGGTCTGGAGATGGCCTCCGTGGGGACTGTACCTTCAGGACTTGCACATAGGGGAAGCCATCGGCACCGAAGCTGCTGCCATTGATGACGATGTGCTTCAGCCACTGGATGTGGGGCTGGGCATCGCTGTACACCTTGCACAGCAGCTCCACGTCACTGCCTGCCACAGCTGTGGTGTTGGCTGGGAGCCCCGCCTGCAGGATGGGCCGGTGCGGGGACCGCTCTGGGGGCCAGGCCAGGCCGTCAACCCTCACCAGTGGCACCCACAGAAGCAGCTTGTTTACTTGTATCCAGCCATCCCCCAGCTCAATGGAGGGACCCTCTTGATGTGCAGCTCAGATTACATGCATCTCTTGGCTTAACCTGTTTAACCTTCCATGGCTCCCCACCGGCTTTTGGTTCAAGACGTCTTAGCCTCGGGATCCCCACATAAATGCTGCACTCCAGCAATGCATCTCCTTACAGACAGATGCACTGTGTTCTTCCAGTCAGCCCAGCCCTCTGCCTGGATGCCTCTCTCTGACCCACCTGGTCACTCTGAGGTAACAGGCTCATCTAAGACCAAGTACACTTTAGGTGCCCTTCCTCCCCCAGGACAGAGCTGAGCCTGCGATGTGTCAGTCTCCCACATGCACCTCCATAACCACCCCTGCCCATTCGCTCACCCAGCACATCCAGCAAATAGCTGTAACGGATGCTGCCCAGAGGATTCTCCACAAGGCAGGTATATGTGCCACGGTCTGAGGGCACCACGCTTTCCATCACCAAACTCCAGTGCTGGTGGCGCAGCTGAGGGTGAAGGAGATGTTCATATGAACCCACCAACCCATGTCCACCCAGAAAGCTGGGGCACAAAGAGCCTAGATCCTGCCCATAGCTCTTTTCAAGCTTGAAAGACCCCTGGGCCTGGAGGGTTCATGCCACAGCTAGGGATCTTGGGCCAAGAAAAATGCCTTGAGTCCTGGGGTTTGAGTCTTGAGAGTTTTAGCTCTACTTCTCTGTACTTGTGCCATTTCCTGCCAGTATTTGCCCTCTCTGAGACTCAGCCATCTCACGCTAGCATGGAATTGACCCTGTAGGGTCTTATGAAAATGAGATGCTGAAGCTTACTGGCACCTACTAGTCAATGATGCTTTCCACACTACAAAAGAAATTGCTAAGTCTGAGAGGTTAAGTCATTTGCCAGAGAATGGCAGTATGGGATCTTGTTAGGCTGCCTCAACATCACTATCATCCTGCCTCAGTCTCCCTCATGCTGGGATCGTAGGCATGTGCCACCATGTCTGGGGTGCAGAGTGGGATTTTGAGCCATAGCAGACCAGATCCACAGTTCAGGATTCCCTCTCAGGCCCCACAGTTGCCTTCCTCATTAGATTTCTTTATATGTATGAAAGGCTGATGGGCAATGAAAGTGGGCCAACAGATCATCCTGGAAGCCAAGACTCACTCGAATGCCCCCAATGCGATTCTCTCCATGGAAAGCCTGCCCATCCTTGAGCCAGTGGATGGTGGGCATGGGGTTGCCTGCAGCTGGACAGCGGAACTTAACAGTGTTCCCAGCAGGCACTGCATGCAGTTTTTTCTCCATACGTTGGGGATGTGTCCAGTAGGGTGCTGGAAGGGGAAGAAGTACTTAGCACCCCCAAAATGACCACCAGCTCTCACACTCTTTGGTAACCAGATGAGCAGGGGGGCATTAGTCTTTGAAGGCTCAGGCCAACCTTGCTGGAGGTAAATATGCCCATTTGAGGAGTCTCCATTGGCCTTGAGGTCTTCATCATAATTGCTTGAAGTCAAGGACTCTATATTAGGGACAGAAGGAGTTCCAAGAGGGGGTAGTCTCTATTCTAGGAACCCCTTAACCCTCTGCCACCCCCTCTTACCATCTGCAGCCAGAGTGAGATTGTGTAGGACAACCATGGAGCCACGTGCCAGACAGACGTAGTGGCCGGCATCCTCTGGTAGGAAGCTGGCAATCTCCAGGCGGCCCCTCCAGCTCCGTACCCGGCCAGCGGGTGCCAGGCGGTTGCCCTCCTTGTACCAATGACCACCACGCTCCCCTAGCCCACAGCACAGTTGTACAGGCTGCCCAAGGGCAATGGTCAGCTCTTGCTGCTCTGGACTGGGGGCTAGGCAGGGCTCTGAGAGTAGACAGCAGAAGTTAGTGAGCCCCTCAGTCCCATCTGAGGTAGACTCTTGCAAACAAACAACATGCTGCAGGAGCACTTTGACACATGCTTGAATAAGTTGTCATTCCTCTGAACATATAACCACATGCCTCAGATTCTGGGGCAGATCACACACATGGTACTGGGCACACATGCTAGACATAGCACTGCCCAAGACACACACACACACACACACACACACACACACACACACACACCCGAGCACATGCTATAGATGTTACACACAAGGCGCATGCCACATTTCTGGGGCACATCACACTCATAGTGCACGTACCACACATGCTGCCTGGCCTTTCCAAGTGTACACCCAGTGCACAATACACACACACACACACACACACACAGCCAAGAGGGCTCACCACTGGCTCTGCAGCCCAGCTTGGAGCACTGTGCCCTGCAAGGCCAGTCCTTTCTTGTAGACAGAGATAGGTAGATGTTGGCTGGGAGCTACACACTGAATCTCTGCTTGAGCCCTGCCTGGCTGCCACCATCTCAGGGCCAGGACCAGGATCCTTTCCAGCTCTGCTTAGCTAGCAGCCCCCTCCTGGTGCCCACACAGCCCTCCCTGCCACCCTCTCCCACCACAGAGGTCATACCCGGGTCCATTTCCTCAGAGGCCTCATGGGACAAGACCGAAGCCCTAGGTGGCCCTAGCAGGAGCCCCAACAGGGCCAACAGCAGTTGCATCTCCTTCCTTCTGTTCTCAAGGACTCAGGCTGGAATTCCCATCGACTGTCTTCCTAAAGCAGGGAAGAAAAAGAGCTTATACTCCATGTGTCTTTGCTGCTCTTCCCTGATTTTGTAGATGAGGAAACTGAGGCAGGAAGTGGCCAGTAGGTTCATCCAACTCCCCACCCAGCCTGTAGCAGGGCAGACACTGGGTTTATTTGTGCTGCTGCCAGACCAGAGGCCTCCCCACAGGAGGTTCTGCAGGGGGTGAGGTTGGGCTTCCTCCTCTCCTTGGTTCCTGCTGAGACCCTGGCATGAGTTCACAGTAGTTTTGGGATTCTTTCCTTGGAGAGAAGCAGAGATTGTGACACGTCCTCTCCTCGCTCTCAGCACACATCATTTAGCTTTTGCTGAATAAATGAATTTATTGCTGAAGAACCAAGTGTGTGGGGGGTTAAAATATAATAGAAGCCAAACTTTAGCATCTGGATGCTATCTAATCCGACCCCCACTCTATAGCGTTACTGTCATTTCCATGTTCAGCTTGGGATCCCTCCAGTGGCTGGTGCTCACAACTAACATGGCAGCACACTCCAGATCCAGCAGGACATTCTCCTTCATTCTGAACCAGAAATGCAACCCAGAGGCACTTCTGCCTTTTGGGTCAAGTGCCATCTTCTAAGGCAATGGGTTTTTTAGTTTATTTTGTTTTGTGAGACAGGGTCTCCTACACAGTTCAGGCTGGCCTTGACCTCACTAAGTAGCCCAGGCTCAGCTAGAACTCATAATGATTCTCCTGCCTCTGCATCCTGAGTGCTGAGATCACAGGCATGCACTGCCATGTCTGACAATTGTTTGTGTATGTGTGTTTAAAGAGAATAAAAAATAATACATTAAGGGGCTGGTGAGATGGCTCAGCGGTCTAAAGCACCTACTTAGAACAAGCTAAGCTAAGCAAAGCACAGGGACCGCGGTTCAATCCCCCAGCACCACATGCCAGCCA
>NW_004524624.1:5368853-5376678 GCF_000260255.1 Octodon degus
GCTGGGGATTGAACCGCGGTCCCTGTGCTTTTGTTTAGCTTAGCTTGTTCTAAGTAGGTGCTTTAGACCACTGAGCCATCTCACCAGCCCGTTTTACTTTTTTTTAATGCTGGTGATTAAACCCTGGGCCTGGCAAATATTAGGCAAGCATTTTGCCACTGAGCTACATCATAATCCATTTAAAATTTTTACTTTGAAACAGTTTCTTTCTAATTTGTCCAGGCTGGCATCAGACTTGTGATTCTCCTGCCTCTGCCTCCTGAATAGCTAGAATTATAGTTGCGCATCAACATAGTTTTGTTTTGTTTTGCTGTCATGGTGGGGGTGGAACCTAGGACCTTGTGCATGCCAGGCAAGTGGTTTACCATTGAGCTACACTTCCAGTCTTAATTTGTTAAGAATGTAGATTCTGGGCTGGGGAGATGGCTCAGTGGTCTAAAGCACCTACTTAGAACAAGTTTAGCAAAACACAGGGACTATGGTTCAATCCCCCAGCACCACATGCCAGCCAGCCCTGCCTCCTGGTGGGCTAAGCTGGCCACACACAAATAAATTAATTAATTAATTTAAAAAAATGTAGATTCTGCAGAATGGTGGTTCATATCTGTAATCCTAGCACTTAGGAGGCTGAGGCAAGATGATCGTTTAGACTCTAAGGCCAGCCTGGGCTACAAAAGTGAGTTGAAGCCTAAGCTGAACTGCATAATGAAACCCTGCATCAGGAAAGGCAAAGAAAGAAAAGAATACAGACTCTGGGCCAGGGATATAGTTCAGTAGCACAGTGCTTGCCTAGCAAGTACAAGGTCCCGAGTTCAATTCCCGGTACCCACAACAAAAAAAGTATATTCTAAGTGTCAGATTACCCAGTTCAAATCCTGACTCTTCCCAACTTCTCTGTCCTGCTATAGATATAGACTACTATCCTTTTTCTTTTTCCAAACAGGAATCTAACCCAGGTCCTTGTGCTTGCCAGATAGCTGTGCTGCTGAGCTATAACCCCAACTGGGTTATTATCCTTAAAGGACTGCTTTGAAGATAAAGAGTATCTGGGTGCACACAGTGTTGGTGAAATACTTTCCCTACCACTCTCCCCATGACTGTCAATCTGTGTCTGCCCTTGGCCAGCCATCCTAGGTCTGGAATTACCTCTGTCAGGTGTTATATATACACCCACCCATCTTTTTCTTATGTATTTAGCACAGGGTCTACCAGGGTCTTACTACGCAGACTGGACTTGTACCCTCTTCCAAATGTCTCTGTACTCCACATGGAACAGTCAGAACTGAGTCTCAGCTTAAGGAGGGAAATAAAATGACCCATATAGCTCTAGGGTCCTACTGACTGTTACCCAGAGCCATGCAGTAGCCAGGAGGGACTAGTGTCTTGGAATCAGAGCATGATTATGTTTCTTTTTTCTTTTTTGTCTTGCTTTAAAAAAAAAAAAAAAAAGCCAGTTTCTTGCTATGTAGTGCAGGCTGGCCTCGAACTTCTGCTGATCCTCTGCCTTAGTCTCCTGAGTGCTGGGATCACAGGTGAGCACCACCACACCCAGTGACAGCCAGATTTTTTTTTTTTTTACCTGTTATAGCTAGATTTTATTTATTTATTTATTTATTTTTCAAAGTTTTATTGATAAACAGATAGTTCAGCCAGATTCTTAAAAGATGCATTACATACTTTACCGAAGGGACCCCTGCCCAAAAAGTCCATTACACCTCCTCTTCAGCTACTGCCACCACACTTCCAGTCCATTCTGCCTCCTCAAGTCTTTAGTTTATCCTGTGGCCCCTGCCCCTACCCTTACCCTGGGCAGGTCTTGATTATCTGTTGTTCGGAGTTTTCAAATCTCCTTGGGCTGCTCAGTTTCCACCTTCAAGCAGGGCTTAAAAAATCTGCCATGTCACTTTCCCCCTCCCCATTTACAAGGCCACAGGGCAACCTGTGTCCAGTAAGATCCGGTCCACAGCTTTCCCTGCATCCTAGGCCTCCCTTACCATCCCTCCTATGGTCACACCGTCTCTTCAGCCCCCACAAGAGCTTTCAAAGCTGGGCCTGTTTGCTCTCTTGCCTATACCTCTGTGCTCCTCGTTTTCCTCTTTCATCTACTAGGTTTCAATACCACGATTCACCCCAGCCCAGCCCCAGGTTCCCTTAGACCCTTCTCTGAAAAATCCTCTAGCACACTGCTAAGCTGGGAGGGTAGCTCTCGCTCAGCCCGTAGCTCTGCCTAGGAGTGGAGGGGGAAGGCCCGATGGTTTTATTCCCATCCCCAGGCTGCCTGGCCTGACAAAGTCAGAGTCCTGAGTGGGTTACAGAGCACGACCCTGGCGCCTGACAGTTCCTGGTCCCCAGCCTCCCGCGCTCCCACGCTGGGAGACCCGGTGCAGGGGACTTAACTTCTATGCGCGCCGGTGTTCTCATGTCTAAGCCCAGAGCAGACATCTAGTCAGTGGCTCTAGGACCAGCCCGCTTTTCCCCTTCCCTTACCAGGTCGCCCTCCCGAGAAGGTGCGAGGCAGCGGGTCCCCATGCGGAGCAGCAGAGACAGCTGGCTCGCCCCCGCCTTGGTGGGCAATAAGTAACCAGCTCCGTGGCCAGCGTGCTCTTTGGACAGAGCGGTACAAAAGGCCCTGTGTGCACTGCGGGTTACTGATTTACCGCCCCCTCCACCCTTGCACCCCCGCTGAGTGGACGCCCACATCCCCCTTGCTGGGCGGGGGTTGACCCCCAGAGCCACGCCACCGTTCGCCCCCAGGCTCACCCAGAGCCTGCGCGGCGTTCCTCGGGGACAGAGAACGGACTCACCCGGCTCCTCCGCAGTTTTGTTCCCAGATCTGGCCGGCTACGAACCCCGTCTCTGCCCGGGTCCGGAGACCCAGCCCGGGAGCTCCTCGGCGGGGCTGGAGAGCCAGGAATGCGCTAGCCAAGGCGGCGTGGCCGCTCCGGCCCCGCCCCCCGGGCCCCGCCCCGCCTGGACCAGCTCTGTCCCGAGAGGCGGGCTCCGGGCGACCCAGGTCCCCGCGCCGCTCCAGCCCCGCTCCCAAAACCGACTGTGCTCAGCGGCCGACCAGGTCTCCCAGTGTTCGGTCCCTGCTCAGCTTACTACACACTCCAGAGTCGGCTCTTATCCTGTCTCAGGTCCTGACCAGGCTTTCAAGTACCTGTCGTTCACCATCCTGGGAATGAGACCTTGGCCCAGTCTGACTCCCTTCCTTTGTTTCCTGAGCAACCTCAGAGAGATTTAACATGCAAATCGGTGGCACCCGCCTGGAATTCCAGCACTTAGGAGGCTGAGGCAGGATCTTGAAAGTTTAAATTACACAGTGAGTTCAAGGTCAGCCTGAACTGCACTATGAGACCTTGTTTTTGTTTTTTTAAAGCCAGGCATGGTGGCACACTTCTGTAATCCCAGCACTGGGGAGGCTGAGGCAGGATTATTGCCCCGATTTCAAGCCCAGCCTAAACTATAGCAAGGTCTTGTCTCATTCTCATCCCCAAATCGGAGTGTGTCAACCTCTTCATTTTTTATAGTCTCCTATAATTATTTATTTATTCGCTTGAAACTTATTTTATTGGTACCAGGGATTGAACTCAGGACCTCATACTTGCCAGGCAGGCACTTAAACAACTGAGCTATCTCCCCAGCCCTCCCATAATTTTTTATATTGATTGATTGATTTTTTTTTTTTTTTTAACTGGGAATCAAATTTAGGACCCTGTGCTTGCCAGGCAGGTGCTGTGCCACTGAGCTATCTCCCTGGCCCTGATCCGTTGATTTTTGGAGACAGGGTCTTGTTATGTAGTTCAGGGTGACCTTGAATTCACAGGTAGCCCACCAGGCTGGCCTCAAACTCACATTCTCCTGCCTCACCCTCCCAAATGCTGGTACTACAGATGTGCACCACCAGGCCTGCCTTTATATAGGTAGATTTTTGTCATGACATGGTCCCTGCTCACATCATGAAGCCTTCATTCACTGTTTCCCTGCTGCCAGCCATCAGCCCCTCTTCCTATATTGGCCTTTCCTCTCTCTCTTTTTTTTTTTCTCCCCTCATTAAACGTTTTATTCATGTGACCCCGGAACCCAGCAGAATCAAAATCAACCCAGTTAAACCCAAGCCCGCCCAGCGACCCTCTTGGTGGCCCGGCCCTGGGGTGAAGCGCTGGCTGCAGGACAGCTGCAGCCGCGTGGCGTCCAGGATGGACAGGCGCGTTGCTCACGCAGCGGCCTTTCCTCTCTTGATCTGCTTAATTCTAGCTTATTCTAAGTTCTTGTTGTAGGCAGCAGAGTTAGATAGAAATATTTTTAGGCAGTCAGGCAGGGCCAGGCCCTTGAAAGAGATAACACAGAAGTCTAGATATTTTGCAACTATGGGGGGGATGGATGCTCCTGCCATGGGCCAGACCTAAAGACCAAAGATCAAACAGATACTGACCTCCCTAAAGATTGGCATCCGAGATTGATCATCACCCTGAGGGAGACCAAGAATCGTTAATCCGACTACTACTGGATGGCTACCCCATAAAATCCTATTCTATATTCATGCCTGCTTGCTACGTGACTCGCTTCCCCATTTGGTCCTGAACTTAATCAATTTCCCCTGAGCAATGGTGCTTATAATCCCATTGGTTGACCATAGCTTTGTCCCACCTCTTGTCCACCTAACTGAGTTCCTTAGCCCTGTGTGATTTTGTCCTATAAAAATAACCTGGAAGAAACAGCTTCCTGAACAACCTGCTTGGGTCCCCCTTCTGTCCCCTCTGAGACAGAACCTTTCTTTCCCAATAAATATTTTACTCTTAACCTCCATTGGGGGGCTGGTGAGATGGCTCAGTGGTCTAAAGCACCTACTTAGAACAAGCTTAGCAAAGCACAGGGACCGCGGTTCAATCCCCCAGCACCACATGCCAGCCAGCCCTGCCCCCTGGTGTGCTGAGCTGGCCACACACACACACATAAATAAATATAAATATTAAAAAAAAAAAAAAAACCTCCATTGGTTCCTAAAATTCATTCTTCGGTTTTAGAGAACATGAACTTGTCCAGGTCAGGTCGGGAGATCATTTTTCCCTGTATCAGTCTCAGCCCACTTCCTCTGGGAAACACTCTGGTGTTCCCCTTTGATGCCTTGTGAGGATAAAGAAGCAGAGTGGGGCCAGGGAGATGGCTCAGTGGAATTAACACTTCTCTGGCAAGTGCAAGGTTCTGAGTTCAATCCCCAGTTCTGCAGAAAAAAACAACAACAACAAAAAAACACCCAAGATTTTGTTAGGGCCAGGGAGATGGCTCAGTGGAATAAGCACTTCCCTGGCAAGTGCAAGGGTCTGAGTTCAATCCCTGGTTCCGCAAAAAAAAAAAAAAAAAAGAAGAAGAAGAAGCAGAGTGAAGTGGTTCCTTGTGTGCACTGCTGTGTTGGGCTGCTTGGACTCGAGCCCTCAGCACCAACCCTAAGGCCTTGGCGGGGGGGGGGGGGGTTACTCCATTTGTCTTCATTTTTTCACCAGTATTGTTCTCAAGGAGTTGTTGCAAAAAGTAGGGCTCACATGTTATTGTGTGAGTGCAGTGGTGCTTCAGTTCATGAACTTATTTTTTTCCATGATTCTGGTCGCAAAGCCAACTGGATAAAACTGAATCAAATTCAATGGTTAGGTTCAACATTGACTTTATGGGGACATTTAACTGGGTTCTCATTCAATTCTTTTTCTTTTTTTTTTTTTTTTGCAGAATGGGGGATTGAACTCAGGCCTTTGTGCTTGCCAGCCCCCTTTTTTGTCTTTTTGAGAGAAGGTCTCACTATGCTGTTCAGGCTGGCCTGGAGCTCACTTTGTAGCCCAGGCTGGTCGTCAACTTGCAATGATCCTCCTGCTTCAGCCTCTGAGGGCTGGGCTTGCACATGTGCACCACCACACCCGACTCTTCATCCAATTCAGTTTGTGATCAGAATAGTGGAATGAATTACGCTCCAGAACTGAGGTACCACTATGACCCGTTATTTTTTCGACGTACTTGCTGTAACTGAACAGTAAACAGTTGGGAAATGTGAAGCCCCCTGAAAGCAGGAACTGCAGGCCTCACACTTGCATCTCTGGAGCCTGGCGCATAGCTCCATTTCACCTTGGCTCAGGTCTGATGCACCTCTGGGTCTTCTGTCTTTAGCCTGTAGGCCAGGGCAGAACTAGGGGGCTGGCTTCTGCTCTTCAGCCCTCAGCTAAAATCACCCTGCAGCTCCTATGGCTCCTAGGGAAGAAAGGAAATAGAAGTGCAGATCTCAGACCCAGTCCCTGCTCACTGCTCTGAGGAAGTGGACCTGGCCTAAGTGGCAACTGCTTCTGCCTTGTTTTGGTTCTGGAGAGCTGACCCAGGGCTCCTTCCCCTTTGTTATACAGAGAAATCTTTCTCCCTTCATTCCCAACAGGTAGTGGCATTCCTTTGCATACCTAAAAAGCCCATTAAAGCCTTTAATTTCTTTTGCTTCTTAAACAAAAGAATGGCCTCCTTCCATAGATAAAACAGAAAATCACTGGTTATCTTTTAAAAAACAGCTGATCTGGATCCCCTCCTCCACTGTGCTTGTCTTGCTGGAGCTCCCAGGAAAAAGGCACCTCCAGGCCTGAGGACCTGCGGTCCAGAGGTATCCTCTCCAGGACTGCTAGAGAGCCTGTGCTCCCCTTGCCAACTGGGATTGCCCAGGAGAGCTGCTGGCAGGAGCTGACCCCCACACCATGGTTTTCATTTACATTGTACAGCATTTCCCAGGCAAACTAGAAGGATTTTTTTCCTCCCTTTGGCTGGCTCAGCCTGCCTTAAGGGCGGAGCTGGTAAGGCAGGTGGAGATGGGGTTCGAACTGATGTATCCTGTGCCTGACTGCATTTGCATGAGCAGGCGCTTAAACAACTGAGCTAACCTGCCGGCCACCACCCCCCCGCCCCCTGGGCAAATTAGAGACTTCAATGCAGCAGCCTCTTATTCAAGATCCCCATGTCCCTCAGACAAGCCCAAGGCCCCAGATATACCTCCTCCTCCCACACTCACAGCCTCTCACACTGATCCTCCGCAGAGGCTGAAGCTCTCTCCCCAGGTCAATCATCCACTGACTCCTTAGTGGCTAAGTACTTATTGAAGGTTTATTATGCAGCATGCAGTGATTTCAGTCCTGGAGATAAAGCAGTTAGTCAGACCCCACCTGTGGGCAGATAAGTGAACAGTTCCAATTACTACACCAGAGACAACTGAGGAATCAGAGCTGAAAGGAGCCTGTATCTCTCACTGACTCATTGTCTTGCTAACTTGCAGTCTGTTCACAGGGGCATTTGCAGTCTGTTTCTCAAAGACATTCTGAATCTCTCCTATGGCCCTGCTGCCCTTGAGCATACCCAATTTTGTCTAAGTATCTCTCTCAGCAGTGGAAAAGCCTCCTATCCTAAAATTATGCTTACAGCATCTGAGTTTCTCTATCCAGAAAATGGGTACACTCCAGTTTCTTTCTTCTCTGGAATATTGGAGGAAATGAGTTAGATGGAGATGGGTTTCACCAAACAAAGGAAGAAGTCCTTGCCTTGCCCGAGCGCCAGTTAAGTGCCATGCATACACCCCAGTAAGTGTTCATATGCATTATATCGTTTGAACTTCCCACCAAGCCAGAAGGCTTAGGTATCTTGAAACCCAGGAGCACTCTACCACTGAACTACATCCTCAACCTTTTTTCAAAATTTTGAGGGGTGGGGCGGGGAGATAGTTGGGGGCCGGGGAGATAGCTCAGTAGAATAAGTGCTTGCCTAGCAAGTGTAGGGTCCTAAGTTCAATCCCCAGTACCACAAAAAAAAA
>NW_004524624.1:5377651-5380420 GCF_000260255.1 Octodon degus
CAAGCTAGTTCCAAGTAGGTGCTTTAGACCACTGAGCCATCTCACCAGCCCCTTGCCTCAGCCTTCTAAGTGCTAGAATTACACAAGTCCTCCTCAGCTCCCCAAGTACAGCATTGTGCCCTACTCATTCCTTTAGTGTTTTTAAGTGAAGAAGCAGCTCAGGCAGTTGGAATGATTTTTCTGAGGTCCACTAGCAAATGAATGAAATGAATAGTGAAGCCAAAAACATCAACTCTAGTTTTTTTTGGGCAAAGAGGGACAGCTCAACAGGGCCTGCCCATTAGCTCAGGTGTTTAAGTGCCTGCTGAAACAAAGCAGTCAGGCTCAGGATGCTGTGGTTCGATCCTCTCATCCTCAAGCCAAACCAGACCTGCCCTGAAGGCATCCTGAGTGCCCTCCCCCACCCCAAAAAAAGAGGGACAGCTCAGGATGATTGGTCACAGGACTGATCCCTGCTGTTCACATATTTTTCTCTCATACTGGGACTTGAACCATGGGTTCAAATATGCTAGGCAAGTGTTCTCTCTCTCTCTCTCTCTCTCTCTCTCTCTCTCTCTCCTTTTCTTTTTGGCTGCGTCTCAGTATGTTCCATAGGCTGGCCTTCAAATGATCCCCTTGCCTTTTCTACAGCTTCTACAGTTCTTGGACTACAGGTACATGCCATGTATCTGGCCACACGAGACACTCTTTGTCAAACTAATTTGAAAATTTTGGTAGACATGGTTGTGCACACCTGTACCACCAGAGCTCAGGAGGCTGAGGCAGGAGAAGCACCATGAGTTCAAGGTCAGCTTGGGCTACATGGTAGGTTCAAGGCCAGTCTGCACTACAAAGTGAGACTCTGTGTCAACAACAACAACAAAATAGATAAATGAAAATGTTATCTCCCCCTCCTTCTCCCTTCCCTTCAGTTTGAGAAACTGGATTTTCACACTGAGCCACAGTTCTGGCTTTTAAATTTTTTTTCATTTTGCAGCAGTCTTGATAATCACTGGGCCTGAATTTGCAGTCCTCTTGCCTCAGGCTCCCAGACTGGTTTTTTTTTTGTGGAACCGGGGATTGAACTCAGGCCTTTGCGCTTGCCAGGGAAGCACTTATTCTACTGAGCTATCTCCCCAGCCCTGTTCCCAGATTGTTGGGATTACAGGTGTGTGCCACCATGCCTTCTTCTTTCTAATTTATTTATTTTTTTGTTTTTGGTACCAGGGATCAAACTCAGGACCTTGTACCTGCTAGGCAGGTGCTTAAACCACTGAGCTGTCTCTCTGGCCTTATTTATTTACTTATTTCTGGTGCTGAGAATTGAACCCAGGGCCATGCACATGCTAAACACTTGTTTCTCCACTGAGGTATACTCAGACATTCTTTTTTTTTTTCTTTTTTCTTCAGGTACCGGGGATTGAATTTAGGACACTGCGCTTGCCAGACAGGAGCTTATTCTACCGAGTTATCTCCTTGCCCCTGCCCCAGCATTCATTTTTTTTTTTTTTTTTTTTTTTTGGCAGAACCAGGGATTGAACTCAGGCCCTTGCGCTTGCCAGGGAAGCACTTAATCCACTTGAGCCATCTCCCTGCCCCCCCCTCTTTTATTCAGAACCAGGGATTGAACTCAGGTCTTTGCATTTGCCAGGCAAGTACTTATTCTACTGAGCTATCTCCCTGGGCCCTACCCCAGCATTCTTTTTTTTTTTTGTGGAACCAGGGATTGAACTCAGACCATTGCGCTTGCCAGGGAAGCGCTTATTCCACTGAGCCATCTCCCCGGCCCCGTACCCCAGCATTCTTAATTATGGCTTCCAGAAGCGGCAAGTCACCTGCAGGTGCGTATGGGATGGAGACGGGAGCTGTGTGGGAAATTGCTTGCCCTTGCCCTGTGGCCAGGACTCATGGGGCACCCCTAACATATTAAGTCCCAGGCAGGGGTTTGTAGACTGCACTCCACCAGTGTTAGGCTGGGCTGGGTGGGGGGCGTTCTCCT
Source organism: Octodon degus (assembly GCF_000260255.1). Lineage (NCBI taxonomy): Eukaryota > Metazoa > Chordata > Mammalia > Rodentia > Octodontidae > Octodon > Octodon degus. The sequence goes on from NW_004524624.1 coordinate 5,379,630, forward strand.
GAGGCCAGGCCTGCCTGTTCCCCTTGCCTACTCCCCTCCCTGGCCCCAGCCTGCGAGCAGAGTCATGGGAGAGAGGCCGAGGTCGGCTGGTGCCAGTGATGTTGCTCTTGGACAGTAGCCGGCCCAGAGAACACTGGGGCTCTTGTGCGGAGGCTGTCTCCATGCCAGCTCGGCCCAGCCCAGGCCCAGCTCCGTCCTGGCCTGAGCTCTGGTCTCATCTTCTCATCCAGCCCTGATCTCTCTTTTCTTCATTTCTTTCTTTGAAAGCAATTTTTATTTTGAGAAAAATTTAAAATACAGTCCTACATTGGATAAGGATGTTTCTGTCAAGCACAGATGGCATAGGTCATGGTGATACCAGGATTGTAAAGGCGGGGAGATGGCTTAGTGGGATAAGTGCTTCCCTGGCAAGTGCAAGGGCCTCAGTTCAATCCCCAGTTCTGGAAAAAAAAAAAAAAAGTATCTCCAAGATTGTAAAGGAGCTCAAAAAAATTCCTATCCAGTATTTTGTGTGTACTTTGGGTATATATGTATGTGTGGTACTAGAGATTGAACCTAGGCATGCTGTACTACTGAACTATACCCACAGCCCTTTGTATTTTATTATTATTTTTGTCTTTTTTTTTTTTTTGGCCTGCTCAGCCCACCCTAAGGGTGAGGCTGGCATGGCATGTGGTGCCAGGGATCGAACCACGGTCCCCTGTGCCTAACTAAGCTTGCCTAAGCAGGCACTTTAGACTGCTGAGCTATCTCTCCAGACCCTTTTTTTTTTAGACACGGTCTCACAGGCT
>NW_004524624.1:5381149-5381667 GCF_000260255.1 Octodon degus
GCTGGCTCAGGCTGCCTTAAGGGCAGGTCTGGTAAGGTGGGTGGAGCTGGGGATTGAATTGCAATATCCTGCACCTGACTGCGTTTGCATGAGCAGGCGCTTAAACAACTCAGCTAACCGGCAGGCTCCCTATATCCCCATTTTTAATGCATTGCTGTTTAGAAAAAGCATACAGGATAATACTGTGTGTCTGGTACTCAGAGTTGACAATTGCTATTACAGCACTTTGTCATTTTTCCAACATGTTTTTTACTCTGGCCTCTCTAACAGGCTCCAGGGAGGTCTGGCTTGGCTGGTCAAATTGGAGGTGAAATAATGTGTGGTGGCACATGCCCACAATCCCAGCACTTGAGAGGCTAAGGCGGGAGGGTCACTGTACATCTGAGGCCAGTCTGAGCTGCTGAGTGAATTCAAATTTAGCCCTACATGGGGCTGGTGAGATGGCTCAGTGGTCTAAAGCACCTACTTAGAACAAGCTTAGCAAAGCACAGGGACCGCGGTTCAATCCCCCAGCACCA
>NW_004524624.1:5383708-5384989 GCF_000260255.1 Octodon degus
AAACAGGGTCTCACTAAATTGTCTGAGCTGGTCTTTTTTTTTTTTTTTTTTTTTTTTTGGAGGAACCAGGGATTGAACTCAGACCCTTGCACTTGCCAAGGAAGCGCTTATTCTACTGAGCCATCTCCCTGGCCCTGTCTGAACTGGTCTTGAACTTGTAGATGTCTTGCCTGAGCCTCATCAGTAGCTGGGATTACATGCAGGCATTATCATATCTGGCTCGGAATAGAAAGGAAGCACATGCACACTGTAACAGACAGGGTGAAGCACTGGCTCCACCCAAACCCTCATGGTCTAAGCAGAGGGCAGGTCCAGGACATGAACGAAAAATTGAGGGGCTGCTACTAATGAGAGGAAGTGGGCTGATATCCATTTAGTCAGGGATGGATCTCAGTGAAAGAACTTAGGGGAGGAGCTCAGAAATAGGAGTGGCTGGTGTCTAGTGGGAGGACTGGAAGGAGGGGAGAAAGGACAGGCAGGACAGAAGGAGCATGCTCCAGGCACAAAGGCAGCAGGTGTGAAGGCTCAAAGGTGTGAACCCTCTGGGAATATTCTGGAGCACCTTCCTGCCTCATGTTCAGCCTGAGTCAGGAGGATTGCAGGTGGGAGCTGAGCTTGGGCGATTTAGCAGCTTGATGAGACTCCATCTCAAAATAAAAATGCAGAAAAGGGCTAGGGATGTACCTCAGGGTGAAAGCCTGGGTTTTATTCCTAGGACTGAGACAGGAAGATAGAGTGTGGCTAAAACTGGCTAGGAAAGGAGGCGGGACAAGATCCCAGGACACTTGTGAGGAGCTGTTCCCAGAGCCTGCTCGTGGGCGTCTCCTGAGAGCTCAAGCACATTTTCCATAGAGTGGCCCAGACCTGATGCCAGCCTGAGGGGTGGGTGTTACAAATTGGAGAGTCCACATTAAGTTTTTGCCACTGTGTGTTCTCTCTGTGTGGCGGGCTGCCCTCCTGCCAAAGGATGTACTTCTTTTCCTACTTTTACTTGATACTGCAGAGCCTGTTTGTTTTCCTACCTTTAATGGAACTTTGCTACTTTTTATGGTTGTCTTGACTATTTCTTTGCTTAGGACAGAAAGAACCTGCAAATTACCTCTAGAAGGAGACTCCAGCACCCTACAAGTTGTTAATAGTACACCCAAAATAAAAAATAAAATAAAATAAAAAAAAAGTTTATTTAAAAAATTTTGAGGGATCGCAGAGATGGCTCAGTGGAATAAGTGCTTCCCTGGCAAGCACAAGGGCCTGAGTTCAATCCCCGGTTCCGGGGGGGGG
>NW_004524624.1:5385153-5386855 GCF_000260255.1 Octodon degus
GGCTGGCTGGGGGGGGGTGCATGGTTGTACTTCTACTACTTGGGAGGCAGAGACAGAAGGATTGCTGGCTACACAGTAAGTTCGAGGCTGGCCTGAACTGCATCATGAGAGCTTGTCTCAAAAAATATTGCTGAGGTTAGGTTTGAATTTGTAATCATCTTGTCAGTCTCCTAGACTGCTGGGATTACAGGCACGTGTCACCATGACATGCCTAGTTTCCCAGTGCTTTTTTAAAAAACAAAAACAAAAACAAAAACAAAAAACAATAAAGAGGGGCTGGGGAGATGGCTCTGGGGCCAGGGAGAAGGCTCCGTAGAATAAGCGCTTCCCTGGCAAGCACAAGGGCCTGAGTTCAATCTCTGGTTCCACCAAAACAAACAAACAAACGAACGCAGCAACAACAACAAGAAATGAAGATATGTACTATCCATTGTAGCACAGTCAATTATTTAAAAAAAAAAATGAGAGCTTTAAATAACTAAGCTAGAGATGTATCTCAGTGGTAGAGTACTTGGCCAGTGCGAGTTTGATCCCCAGCATTGCAAATAACAATACCCACCACCACCAACACAGTCATTTATCTGGCTGTTGGTATTACAGAAAAAATTACTCAAAAGATATTTATTAAGAAGCCAGGTATGGGGGGGCCGGGGAGATGGCTCAGTAGAATAAGTGTTTGTCTGACAAGCGCAAGGGTCTGAGTTCAATCCCCGGTTCCAAGGGAAAAAAAAAAAAAAAAAGAAGCCAGGTGTAGGGGCCAGGGAGATGGCTCAGTAGAAAAAACACTTCCCTGGCAAGTGCAAGGGCCTGAGTTCAAGCCCTGGTTCTGCAAAAAAAAAAAAAAAAAAAAGCCAGGTGTGGTGGTGCATGGCTGTACTCAGCATTTGGGAGGCTGAGGCAGGAAGATGGTTGCGAGTTCAAGGACAGCCTGGGCTACAAAGTGAGTTCAGCAAGCCTGAACTACATTCCAAGACCCCGTCTCAAAAAGATAAGGAAAAAAAGGTATTTATTAAGTCATAGTAAAAAGATTTTACTTAGGGCCGCTGTGATAGGTACAGGACTACTGCTATGGTGTTGTGCAGTGGGGACAAGGGGATAGGCTCAACTCTGAACACAGCTGGAGTGAGTTGGAATTTATGGCTAAGGAGCAGGGTGAAAGTCAGTGGAAGGAAAATGACAGAGGAACCAGACCTAGCAGAGTTCTTGCTAAAGACAGGCCTGGGATTCAGATACTAGCTTGGGGTTGATGGGAGGAAGGAATCTGATCAGATTGGGCAGGTGATCCCATACAGAGCACAGGGAGTTCCTGCTAAACTGATTTACCAGGCTTATTGGGTAAAACTGGATTTTCAAAGAAGTGCTTGGATGGGTCTGGCAGAAGATTCAGATGCCTAACAAAAGTGTGCTCATTTCTGTCATTGACAGGAGGCCTCTGTTTCTCTCCAAAGAACCTTTCTATAGGGGTTGCTCGAGTGCCCTTCTACACACCAGCTAGTGATCTATAATTTCCTCCTCCTTCTCCTCCTTCTTCTTCCTCTTCTTTTTCTTCTTTTCTTTTTTGTAGTACCAGGAATCAAATTCAGGACCTCCAGGGCTGGTGAGATGGCTCGGTGGTCTAAAGCACCTACTTAGAACAAGCTTAGCAAAGCACAGGGACCGAGCTTCAATCCCCCAGCACCACATGCCAGCCAGCCCCGCCCCC
>NW_004524624.1:5387095-5390527 GCF_000260255.1 Octodon degus
CACACACACACACACACACACACACACATAAATAAATTTAGAAAAACAAAACAAAACAAAAAAAAAACCAAATTCAGGACCTCATGCTTGCCAGGAAGGTGCTTGTGCCACTGAACTATATCCCCAGCCCTGCCAGCTACTGATCTAAGATAGAAAGACTAAAGCTGCAATGTCTTTTATGACTTACCCTTAGAAGTCACACTGGTCATTTCTATCTTAGTATATTGCTTAGAAGTCAGTCACTAATTACAGCTACACCTGAGGGGAGAGGATAAAACTTGACATCTTGAGAAGCCTGGTGTGGTGGCGCACACCTGTGATCCCAGCACTTGGAGGCTGAGGCAGGAGGATTGCCATGATTTCAAGGCCAGCCAGGGCTACTCATGAGACCCTGACTCAAAAAATAAAAAAACAAGGACTAGGGAGATGGCTCAGTAGAATAAGCGCTTGCCTGGCAAGTGCAAGGGCCTGAGTTCAATCCCTGGTTCTGCCAAAAAAAAAACCCAAAACAACAAAAAACAAAAACAGTAACAGCTTGAAAGGAGGGATATGAAACTTTTTGCAGCATTGGGAATATAGCTCAGTGGTGGAACATATACATAGCATGAGCAAAAAACACTGGGTTTGATCACCAGCACTACAAAAAACCAAACCAACTGTTACGGTTTATGTCTAGTTGTCCCCCAAAAGCCTCATGCAGTCGTGGAGTGGGGACTTGTAGAGTTTGAGATTAACTCAAGATCCACTGGGATTATGGGTTTTAGGATTGCAGGGATTATGGGTGTGAGTACTTCCCCCAGCCTGGGGTGGACAGCCTGAATGTAACATGAGAGAGACAGAGAGACAGACTTCCTCTCTGTAGCCACTGTTGCTGCTACTCCTCCATTTTGCTCTCTTGCTCTTTGCTGCCACCATGAAAGGACGTTCTCTGCCCTGGGCCAGTCCGCCTTGGAGCCAGCTGAGTATGGACTGAAACCACCAGTGACTGTGAGCTACATAAACCTTTCCTTCCTTCATTTTGGGTGTCGAGTATTTGTCCCAGCAATAAGTGAAGAGTAAGTGAGACACCAGCCTCACCAAATCAAAACCAAACCAAAGGGGGCTGGGGAGATGGCTCAGTGGAATTAGCGCTTCCCTGGCAAGAGCAAGGACCTGAGTTCAATCCCCGGTTCTAAAAAAAAAAAACAACAAACCAAAAAGTCACCTCAGCAAGACCTTTCCCAACTCATCCTAGCTATTGCTCAATCTTCAGGTTGTATGCTCTGGTTGGACTAAAGTTTTCCTTTGAGCACTTTGTCAGGACTGTGACGAGTCATAGGCACCCAGAAGTCCTACAGGGTAGAGAGTGCATCTCTATTCAGGGTCCTGACATTCAGTAGGAGCTGAGAAAAAAAATAAATCCCTTTTCCCACACTCCCTAGGAACCCCTTCCTCTGTGCTACCTAACAACCTTCTGCCCTGGACCTTCTTAGTCCCTATGAAACCTGAGGAGCATTTTCATTCAGTTGCAAGGAACATATATTACCTGAATGAAATTATTAGTTCCATGCAGTTTTAAAGTCCAGGCATGGATGAGGCTTCAGAACAGCTAAATATTGGGGGGCCAAAGAAAGTAGTCAAGATTCATTTTCTCTTCTGCTTTTTTCCTTATGGCTCCAGTCTCCAGCAACTGTTACCCAAAAGGTGACAGAAAAGGTCACAAGCAGCTCCCAGCTCAAGGTTTTCCTTTTAATGTATCAGTATTTCCCCCCTCCCCCCCTTGGAACCAGGAATTGAACTCAGGCCCTCGCGCTTGCCAGGGATGCGCTTATTCTACTGGGCCATCTCCCTGGCCCCTGTATCAGTATTTAATTAGGTTCTTAGTAAGAAATTTAGAACACTAATTTATGAGGATAAATTCCATCTGTCAGAGCAAAAACAGATCACATGTAGCCCTGGAGCTGAGGAACGGCTTTGATTTTTGCTAAAATCTGTGAGTCCACCGCTTTTTGATCCACCTTGCGCTGCTCTGAAATCCGGTATCTCTCTTTCTCAGTGTTGAAGATCTCACTCCTCTGGTGTCTGGGTTTCCACAGTTGCTGCTTCTTGTAGTAAGCATCAGTGAGGTGTTTTGGGATTTTCACTTTGCTGATGTCAATTTTTGCAGAGGTGGCAATGACAAATTTCTGGTGTGTTATTCATAGAGGAACACGATTAAAGCTAAGAGGCCCAGTCACAAGTAGCAAGCCACTGGCCAACTGCTTCAGGAAGACCACTCTCTTGCCTCTGTGACGCCCGGTGAGGATGATCAAGATGGTGCCAGGAGTGATGCTAGCTCGAAGTTTCCTCACATGCTGACTGAAGGATTTTTTGCTGTGGCTCAAGAGCTTTCGGGGCACATCTTCAGTAGGGTAGTATCTAGGCATTTTTCAAAGCTTAACCACCCGGGTGCCACCATTCTTGTCCCCATCAACTGGTTTTGTGATTGTAGCAAGAACTTTCTCCTTTTTCCTCTGAACCTTTGATTTAGCAGCTGTGTACTTTCTCTTGTATAAAGCCTTTCTTGGGGGCCAGGGAGATGGCTCGGTGGAATAAGCGCTTCCCTGGCAAGCGCAAGGGCCTGAGTTCAATCCCTGGTTCCATGCTGCCCCCTCCCCCCCCAAAAAAAAAAGCCTTTCTGGAATACATAGCAGATCGGGAGTATCTACCAATTCTCTAATTAGGACAGGATTTCGGCTGCAGTGGGGCTACCTCTTCTTGGATTTTTTTTGCCTTCACCTTACCCTTTTTACCAGTACCACTGGCAGCAGCCTTCTTGACTTTGGGTTTCTTCTCTTTAGTGTCTGGCTTCTCAGTTTTTTCCCATCTTGCAAGATGGGAAAGAGCAAGGTTTTCCATTTTGAAATGCCTTCTCTGTGGTTCTAGGAAAAGCAGGAGGGTGGAGGTTATTTAACCTCAGATCATATAGGGAGGGGGATTCTTCAAGGCAAATCCTATCATTGGAAGAAAGGGAAATAGATAATGGGATGGACAGAATAAACTATGACTACTATACCTGATAATTCTGTAAGGCTTTGTGGTACAATAAGCTGTTCCCAAAGTTTGTTATTTAAAACAGTTTATCTTACTTGAAATCCTGTGGATTAGCTGGGCTCAGAACTATTGTTCTGAGATTGGCTGCACTGAGAGGTTAGTTGGCTTCTGTCACATGGAGGGAGGTGGCTGTTGGCTTCTTTGCACATGCTCTCTTCCTGTCACCACAGTCTCCTCTTCCTTTCATAGCAGCAGGAGTGGAAGCTATTAGGACTCTTAAGTCCTAGTCCTGGAAGTCAACTCATGTCATGTCATTGCATTCTCTGATCAAAGATAATCACAAGGCCAGCCCAACTTTAAGGAAATGGGAAACAGGCATCCCTATTTTAATGGGAGCAGTGACAAAGTCATAATGCAAGA
>NW_004524624.1:5394152-5397207 GCF_000260255.1 Octodon degus
AAAAAAAAAAAAAAGAATAAGAAATTAGTTTTTCTCTCTTGAGTGATCTCCTGTGTTTCCTTAATTCTCAGGCAGAGTCCTCTTATGAAGTTGGCAAGCTGCTCTAGATTTACAATTCTGATTGCTCAGGCTGGGTCTCAGGCTCATCTTCTGGATTCAGGGAGTGAGATCAGAACCTCAGAAGCACAGGGTCTAAGAACAGGGCACAGGTATGCCCAGGAGGAAGAGCACAGACCATCCACATCCTACCAGACATCAGGTGGCTCCCAGGCAGGTCTCTAAATTAAAGCGTTCCACTGAGGTGTCCTGCTGGCAATGTTCCCAGGGGAGGCCAAGGCATCCGAAGAAGCCCAGATAGCAGATGTGCAAGGAGTAAGTGGGAGCACCAGTCAGATCTCTCCTGGGGCTATGTCGTCGTACAAGCTCTGCCTATTCCTTGCTCTGGGTTTCTGCTGTGAAATCAAGTCCTCTCCAGTTGTCTGAGGGTTAACTGAAATGTTAGATGCAGGGAAGGCTCAGAAGAGCTACCCTCTTAGGTCAGCAATGAGGCCTTCAGGCCTGCCTTGCTCAGCCCCATGGAGCATTCTCCACCTAGTGGTCGCTGAGCCAAGAGCAGGGCTGTGGTGGTGTAGGGATGGTGAGCTGGGCTGTGCAGGGAAAGGGATGCCCGGGGCTCTTCTGGAATGTGGGGCTGGCCCAGAGCAGAGGAGATTGATTAGTGGATGGACACTAGTGACTGTGCATGATGGATCTGGGTGGGGGTGGGGCTACTATGAGGCACCTGGCAGAGGCTACTATGAGGGAAGGGGCTCCTTTATCCATTTTGGGAAGAACTTGTGACTGTCCATCACTACTACTTAAGGAATCCAGCTGGGAACAGTGATTTTTCCCAACTTTCATTTTACCAAATCAAGGCCTCAGGTCACATGAAGCTGGTAGTGGCAATGACTGATTGATTGATTGGCTGACAGAGACAGGGTCTTGATATAGTCCAGGTTGGCCGTGAATTCACAGGGATCCTCCTGTCTCAGGCTTCCCAGTGCTGGCATTAAGGTGTGCACCACTAAGCCCAGCATGATTGTGTATTTATTTACTTACATTTTTAGCAGTACTAGGGACTGGAGACTGAGCTCAGGACCTCTGCACTAAGCTATGGCCTATTTTTTATTTTATTTTTTTGCAGAACTGGGGATTGAACTCAGGCCCTTGCACTTACCAAGGAAGCATATATTCCACTGAGCCATCTCCCTGGCCCCCTATTTTTTTTATTTTGACACAGGCTTTTGCTACATAGTCCAGGCTTACCTTGAACTCACTGTGTTGGCCTCAAACTTGCGGTGATCTTCCTGCCTCAGGCCCCTGAGTGCTGGGATTACAGCTGGCTAGCCTTTTAATGTCTCACCATGAAGTATAAGGTAAGTAACCAAGATCACATACAGCTGGGTAACAGCTGGGATCTGAATTCTGGCTGCCTGGTTTCAAGTCTGAATCCCTCACCAGACTGCCTCCCCAGGGCTAATGCCTCTCTGAATGAGACCTTCCCTGACCACGAGAGCCACAGGCAGGAGCTGGCTCTGATCTTAGCTGCCAGACTGTGGGTCCTGTGCATTGTCATCTAACACGGTTCTAGGATAGAGAAACCCAAACCTGATCTCAGGGGTGCAAGAATATGAGAGCCCTAATTTGAAGTCAGAACCCCTGAGTTCAAATTTTTGGGTGTCAATGGAATGGCTAAAATTAAAAAGAATGTAAATTGGTGGAATCACTTTGAAAACCCATGGGACAGTTCTGGACAAGCAGAAAACCCCTCAAAACCACTTTTTTTTTTTTTTTTTGGTGGTACCAGGGATTGAACTCAGGCCCTTACACTTGCCAGGCAAGCACTTATTCTACTGAGCCATCTCCCCAGTCCCCCTGTACAGAATTCTTCATTGCAGCTTTGTTTGGCATAGTCCCAAACAAAAAACAACTCAATCACCAATCAAAGTAGAAAGGCTAATCTGTGGTAGTTTCAAATAATGAACTACTAACATAGCATATAAAAAAATGAACTTCTGGGCTGGTGAGATGGCTCAGTGGTCTAAAGCGCCTACTTAGAACAAGCTTAGCAAAGCACAGGGACCTCGGTTCAATCCCCCAGCACCACATGCCAGCCAGCCCTGCCCCCTGGTGGGCTGAGCTGGCCACACACACACACACACAAATAAATAAAATTAAAAAAAAAAAATGAACTTCTGATACAGTAACATGGATGGGCCTCAGATATAATGCTGTGCAAAAGAGGATATATGTATAATTTCATTTTTATAAAATTTAAGAGCAGGCAGGCTGAGAGTGGCACATACCTGTAATCCCATCACTTGGGAGGCTGAGGCAGGATTGCTGTGAGTTGGAAGCCAGCCTGGGCTACATAAGGTAGTTCAAGGCCACCCTGCACTACATAGTGAGGCCCTGTCTCAAAACAACAACAACAACAAACAACAAAACAAAACTTGTGGCTCTGGTGATACAAGTCCACATAGTGGTTCTGAGGCATTGTGACTAATTAGAGGGACGAAGCTGGCAACACTGTGTACTTTTTTTTTTGTGATGCTGGCTAATGGAACTCAAGACGTTGCATATGCTAGGAAATGTTCTGTCTCTTGACCTAGAAGGTGACTGCTCATATATTTATATATATGATGATTCCCCACTCCAAGAAATTGATGCACACTGCTAAATGTATGCCATCTCTCAAAGTCAGGGAAAAAGCAAATGGCTGAAGGTCCTGGGTCTGGTGGGGAGGACACTCTGTCCCTCTAGTCTGGCAAGAATCTTATAATTTTCTTTCTTTGCTTTTTAATTTTTCTTTTCTTTTCTTTCTGCTTTACGTAGAGCTAATTCCCAGGACTTAGGCACATGACCAGGCCTCAAATCACAGTTTTGACTTCCCTAGCCACAGTAACTGGTTTATGATGGGAAGGACCAAGCTGGCTACTGAGTCAATCCCAGGCCTTTAGCCGGAATTAGTGAGAATTTTTTTCCCCTCACCATTGTTCCTTTTGTCACATTAAAA
>NW_004524624.1:5397724-5399772 GCF_000260255.1 Octodon degus
GCTCAGCCCACCAGGGGGCGGGGCTGGCTGGCATGTGGTGCTGGGGGATCGAACTGCGGTACCTGTGCTTTGCCGAGCTTGTTCCTAGTAGGTGCCTTAGACCACTGAGCCATCTCGCCAGCCCAAGGGCCTACTTTTTACACATACAAATTTTTCAAGTGTGTGTGTTTTTGGTAGTGGGGATTCACATGGAGCAATGCCCTAGGATCTTTTCTTCGAAACAGGAACTCACCATGCAGTCCAGGATGGCCTTGAACTCACCCGGTAGCCCAAGCTGGCCTCGAACTTGCAGGGATCCTCCTGCTCAGCCTCCTGAGTGCTGTGATTACAAGAGTATGCCACCACAGTAGGCCGCTAGCTCTTTCATTTCATTTTCTTTTCTTTTAAAATTTAATTGTTTTAAGATGGAGTCTTGCTAAATCATTAAGATTGGCCAGGCTGGGCTCGACCTTATGATCCTTGTACTTCAGCCTCCTGGTGTAGCTTCAGGAATCCACATTTGCTACACACGTCTGGGACAGGGTCAGAGAAGTGGCCTTCACTGTTTTTTTTTTTTTGCAGAACTGAGGACTGAACACTCAGGCCCTTGCACTTGCCAGGGAAGCGCTTATTCTACTGAGCCATCTCCCCGGCCCCCTTCACTGTATTTTTAAAAAATTAGTACATCTGGGGATGTAGCTCAGTGGCACAGCACCTGCCTGGCAATTGTAAGGTCCTAAGTTTGATTCCTTATATATAAATTTTTTTTTATTTTAATTTTAACATTGTGTGTGTGTGTGTGTGTGTGTGTGTGTGTGGCCAGCTCAGCCCACCAGGGGTCGGGGCTGGCTGGCATGTGGTGCTGGGGGATCGAACCGCAGTCCCTGTGCTTTGCCAAGCTTGTTCCAAGTAGGTGCTTTAGACCACTGAGCCATCTCTCCAGCCCCCTGATTCCTTATATATAAAAAAATTCTAAAAATTAGTACATATTTATCATATGTAATGATTTTTTTTTTTTTTTAAGTACAGGGTCTCACACAAGTTTAAATATCAGATTATGTTGCTTGTGTGAAGGTGCATAATGGAAGCTAGATATTGGGAAGTAGGAAGAACATGTTCAAATGGTAAGAAGACTTTGCAGGCACATGGCCCTTGGTTCAACCCCCAGCACCACTAAAAGAAAAAGAGAAAAAAGTAAGAAGGGAAACAATTTGGAGAAGAATAGGGTGCGGGGGGTGGGGGAGAAGAATGGAAGAAAAAGTGTGGAAAGAAGGCTTTCTTTGTAATACCATCTTGCTGTTGGCCTTGAACTCATTGTGAGACGGTGCTGGCCCTGAACTCTGAGTGATTCTCCTGCCTCAGACTCTGGCACAATACATTTAAATGAGGGGAAGAGTTGAAGGGAGAGAAGAGGAATGGAGAAAAGAAAAAAGGATGAAGGGGGCTGGGGAGATGGCTCAGTAGGATAAGCACTTGACTGGCAAATGCAAGGATCTGAGTTCAATCCCTGGTTCCGCAAAAAAAAAAAAAAAAAAAAAAAAAAAAAAAAAAAGAAAAAGAAAAACCAAAACCAAAAAACAACCCTAAAAAACAAAACAACAGCAACGAACTTGTGTGCTCGATTTATTTCACTTAGGATTATGGTCTCAAGTTGTATCTATACACCTAAAAACAACCTAACTTTATCCTTAATGGGATAATAGTACTCCCTGTATACAAACAAAACCCAAAACAATTAGTTTTTATCCATTTATCTACTGAGGAGCATATGGGCTATTTCCAAGATTTAGCTATTACAAACTGTGCAGCTGTAAACATGGGTGTTTGTGTATCACTGTGGTATGATGCTTTTAACTTTTTCAGAGAGATACTCTGAAGGGGAACAGTTGGGTCAAATGGAAACCACTAGTTTCTTGAGGAATTTCTACACTGATTTCCACAGTGGTTGCACCAACTTATATTCCCATTAGCAATGGAAAAGAGTTCATTTCCCCCCCACACCCTCCCTCATCAGAATTTGTACTTGGTTGCTTGATAATGGCCATTCTTTTTTGGTGATGAAATTTCCA
>NW_004524624.1:5400593-5413988 GCF_000260255.1 Octodon degus
GCCCCCCCCACCCTTTTTTTTTTTGGCAGATGCCCATTTTTGGACCGAGTTTTTACATTTGTATGGTCTGATTTTTTTTGTCTTGAGTTCTTTATATATTTTAGGTGTTAAGTCCTTTGTTTGAGTAGCTGGTTAGAAATTCTCCCTACACTGTAGGTTATCTTCACTCAGTTGGTGTTTTTTCTTTTTTAGCAGAACCAGGGATTGAACTCAGGCCCTTGTGCTTGCCAGGCAAGTGCTTGTTCTACTGAGGCATCTCCCTGGCCCCTGGTGTTTTCTCTTGTTATGCAAAAACTTTTTATGTGATTTTGGGTTAATTTTTGAGACATGGTCTCACTATGTAGCCTGATTCTTTGTACTACTTCCAATGAGATGGAGGTTTTATTTGTAGTCTTCACTTCCATATGTTTTCTCTTTGAGCCAGGGTCTTGCTATATTCAGACTGGCTTTGAACTATGTACCCCAGGCTGGCCTCCAGCTCATGGCAATCTTCCTCAGCTTCCACACCCATGTTTTCAAGAGTCTTACCTATTCTAGGGCCAGCAAGATAAGGGGACCAAGGTTCAATTCTCGGCACTACATGCCATGCCAGCACTGCCCTAAGGGTGGGCTGAGCCAGACCCCCCCCCAAAAAAAAAAAAGTCTTACCTATTATGCCTTCCAGCAGATTTTTTGATGTTTAGATCTTTGACCCATTTTGATTTTAGTTCACGGTGAGAGATATGGGTCTAGGCTCACTTTTCAGCACGTGGAAAGCCAGTTTTCCCAGCACCATTTATTAAAAAGGCTTTCTTCCAGTGAACATGTTTGGCCTCTTTGTCAAAGATAACAATTTTTTGGGGCTGGGGAGATGGTTCAGTGGAATAAGTGCTTCCTTGGCAAGCGCAAGGGTCTGAGTTCAATCCCCGGTTCCACCAAACAAACAAACAAAAAAGGTAACAAGTTTTTGTTGTCCTTGTTGTTGTTTGTCTGAGACAGGGTCTCTATGCAATTCAGGCTGGCCTTGACCCAGGCTGGCCTCCAACTCACAATGATCTTCCTGCTTCAGCCTTCCAAGTGCAGAGATTACAGGCCTGTGCCATCATGCCTGGCTTTTTTTTTTTTTTTTTTTAAATAAAGGGCCTGTGTAATTCAGGCTAGCTTTCAACTCACTATGTGGCCCTGAATTTATGATCCTCCTGCCTTGGCTTCCTGAGTGCTGGGATTATGAGTATGTACCATTACGCATAGCTTAAATAGAGTAAAATATTGAACAGCATGGGGAGGCTTGGAATACAAATGAAACATTGGGGGGCTGGTGAGATGGCTCAGTGGTCTAAAGCACCCACTTATAACAAGCTAAGCTAAGCAAAGCACAGGGACCATGGTTCAATCCCCCAGCACCACATGCCAGCCAGCCCCGCCCCTGGTGGGCTGAGCTGGCCACACACACACACAAAATAAATAAATAAATTAAAAAAAAAATGAAACATTGGGTTCTGCTTAACTTGTTCTGTGGGTGCTGGTGTTACCCCTGACCTGAGTGGCTGAATGCTTCCTGAGACCATGTCACTGCCAGGATATGGGTAGGGCCAGCTGTAGCGAAGGACACTGGTTCAAGTTTGGAAAGGGTTCTGAATTGGAAGTATAGGGAATTGAATGTTATTCTCCATTTTGCTGCTTCTTAAAGGCAAGATCTTGGCAACTCACATCTCTTTAAACCTTGTTCCTTTCCTAAGTGGAATATCACTGTCTAGCTCAGAATGTCATTGTGCAGACCAAGTATCAGTTTCCTTATTTCTCCCAACTTTTTCATACTTCTGGCTTAGTTCCTGCATTTTTAGGGATTCCTAGTCTCCCATATAACCCTCTAGTTCACTCTCATAATATTTACAGTGTGTGAGCCCTCTAAGGGCAAGAAAAGATACCTTTGGTGTCCCTGTACCAATAGTGATCACACAGCTTCCAGGGACTCCTGAATCCAAAGAGGTTCTGCAGGCCAGGACTCATAGTAGGACAGACTGTACATGCCTTAGCCTGTTACTTTCTTGCTGGTCATCAGGGAAAATGCTCAAAGTCACGATACCCTATTCCCCTCTCATTTCTGCCTCGTGGCAAAGGCTCTTCCAAGAACCATCAGGTCTATGATAAAGCACCAAGCAGGACAAGGATGTTTCTTTGCATGTACCCTCATCCACTCAGGTAACAAATGCTTTACAACACAGCACTCCAAACAGGAGGAAAGCGGATTTGAACCACTCCGAAGGGATCAGCTTGGAGAGCACCATACTGAATACCACCCCACACTGTCTTCCCCTTTCTGCGTTTCTTCTCCACAAAGCAGCTAGAATGAGTCTCTCAGGCATATTTCAGACCCTTAGTGTAAATCCCTCAAAGACTCCCAGAAGGTCCCAGTGGTAGTGAACTTACAGCAGGAGTGCCACAATAGGGTGCTTGTTATCAATGACAACTCTAAAAGGATCACCATCACTGTTCTAGGTGAAATGGGGAGATGGACAAGTGAAGTTGTGTTGAATTTAAAGTTCTTGGGAGACTTTCACTGGATTGTTAATCAATCTGGGTATCTTTGTTCCAACTCCAAAGGTTGCACTGAGGGCCTATGAACCTAAGTGTGTGGGGAAAGAGTGTCAAGACAGATCTAGTTCTGAGGAGAATATGGTCTCATGACACCTGTTATCTGTTAAGTTCAATCTGGCTCAGGGAAGATGGTCTTTATTTGGATAATCAGGTGCTCAAGAGACAAAGAGCATAAGTGCACAGGCGCGCATGCACGCGCACGTGCACACAAACGCACACAAAAGGCAAAGCATTTCATAGGTGAAGGGTCTAGATAGTGGGACAGAGGCCATGACAGCAGCTGGAGGTTTCCTTACCCTGAAGAAGAGCCCCAGATGGCATTCCCTGGAATTACTATTTTTTTTGCAGAACCAGGGATTGAACTCAGGCCCTTGTGCTTGCCAGGGAAGCGCTTATTCCACTGAGCCATCTCCCCAGCCCCGTGGAATTCTGACAAGCTATATGGGAAAACTGCTCGCCCAGTGAAGTATCAGGCCAGAGAATAGTGGGGTTAAGAGAAATCTGGGCTTGGGGTCAGGGCAACATGTGTTTCTTCCCTGCAGAAACTTTTTTTGGAGACAGGATCTTACTATGTAGTTCAGGTTGGCTTTGAGCTGTCTATGAAGCCCACACTGGCCTTAAACTTGCACCAATCTTCCTGCCTCAGTCTCTTAAGAGCTGGGACTATAAACTTGTGCCACAGGCATGCTCAGCTCCTCATTGCAAAAACTTGCATCAGCTCTCTGTTTCTTTCTCTGGAGCCCCTCTGGCTCCTTGTACCCAGGAATTTCTCTGTGGAAGGTAAGTGAAGGATAGCACCACAGCAACCTGGCAGGATGGTCCACTGCACAAGGGGAAGGACAGGCTTAATAGGGCTGAAGGGCAGCAATGAACCTCTCAGATGGCTGGCATGAAGCAGTCTGCTTTTAAGGTACAGAACCCTAAAGTGGCAGGTAGGGGTCTTTCCCACATGACTCTGGGCCAGAGCACCTCTGATGGAGGGACAAGGTCCCCACTGGAGCTTCCTAGGATCCCACTGGGCAATGAGGCCTCACCCAGCTCCAGCTTGTCCATTCAGCTGTTATAGATCCTTAGCACCATTCAGGAACCGTTGTGATGGCAGGAGGGTCGAGAATGCTTTGCCAGAACTGTCAGTGCTCCAAGACCCATCAGTTAGCAGGACTGTACAACCGGCCAGCATCTGGTCCAAGGCTCAGGAAAGCCCATACTTTCTGGAAGGTGAGAGAGTGTGATATAAGCTTCAAGTTCCAAGTGGCAGCCACTTCCGTCTACTATTTTCTTTCTTGGCAAAGTCTGCACAAAAGTTCCAGCTTCCACAGGAGAAGCCTGTAGCTTGGGAGCAATTCTGGTCATTAGCTGCAGGAATTTTTGCCCAAAAGTGACCTGGAGAGGAAAACAGGCAGTGGGGTCACAGACCATATGGCCCAGGGGAGCTGGAGAAGGAGGAAGGCCATTCTCCAACCACTGCTCCAATCCTCTCAATCTTCCTGCCTCCCTGTAATGACCTGTAAGGCCCACAGCACAGGGGAACAGCAGGAATAGATTGGCCTGGGCCAAACACAGGCTCGGAACTACACATTCTTCTGGTGTAGAAAGAGGGAGAGGGAGCCAGGGGCTGACCACAGTCACAGGAAGCTGGCTCATGGCTGGTCCAATATAAATTGTTGGACAGATATGCTTTTAGTCTTCCACGGTACTTGAGTCATTTTGAGTGAGTTGATTTTGCACTGAAATCTGGCCCAAGGGTGATACCATTGTTTTTGGTGACCTGTAATTCAAGAAGGAACAAAGGCACTGGGTCAGTGAGTGGTGTACTTGTAATTGCGCACTGACTAACTTATTCTCATGGCAGTACAGTTTTAGGACCTTGGAACAATAAGTAGGACAGTATCCTTTACTGAGGTCCACTGCTAGGCATGGTGTTTTAGTTCCATTATCCCATTTTATCTGCATGCCAATTCTACATGCTAGAGAACAACATTCTCACTTTACACACAAGGAAATGAAAATTCAGAAAGTTTATTTTATTTTTTTGAGACAGGTCTCATTACACAGTTTGGGCTGACCTTGTGCTCAATTTTTATAGCCCTCAGGCTGGTCTTGAACTCACAGAGATCCTCCTGGCTCAACCTCCTGAGTACTGGGATTACAGGCGTGTGCACCACACGGTGAGTGCCCACATTCAGGGCATCCAGGGCTGAGACCACATGGCATGTAGGGCCCGTGATCAAACTCGGGTCCTTGTGCTTTCTAGGTAGGTGCTTATGCCTCTGAGACATCTTTCCAGCCCTCAGAAAGTTTAAATGGCTGGTCCAAAGTTAAGCTTTTAAGTGGTAGGTTCAAGATTGCAGCCCATACTTTTCTACTATACCAAACCATGTAGTCTGCTTACAGGGCCCTAAATATCCTGTATACTACTTAATTTACCAGTTTCATTCTCTACCATCTTCCTTCTTTTTTTTTTTTTTTTTTTTTTTTTTTTTTTTTTTTTTTTTTGAGAGAGAGAGAGAGAGAGAGAGAGAGAGAGAGAGAGAGAGAGTGTCTCCGGGGCCGGCTGGCATGTGGTGCTGGGGGATTGAACCGCGGTCCCTGATGCTTTGCTAAGCTTGTTCTAAGTAGGTGCCTTAGACCACTGAGCCATCTCTCCAGCCCCCATCTTCCTTCTTCCAGCCTTTTTTTTTTTTTGTACCGGGGATCGAACTTAGGATCTTGTGTTTGCCAGGCAGGTGCTTACACTGCTGAGCTATTTCCCCAGCCTCTCTGACAGCCTATGTAAAGTGGCCCTCCAGATTGCTTATGGTGGCCCACACCTGTAATCTCAGCACTGGAGGAGGTTGAGACAAGAGGATTCTAAGTTCAAACCCAACCCGGACAACTTAATATCTTAGCAAGACCCTGTCTCAAAATTAAAAAAAGGCTGGGTATTCAGCTCAGTGTGAAGGCCCTGTGTGCAACCCCGAGTACTGGACAAAACATCGAACTAAACAATCAAAACCACCAACTGGCTCTTCTTTCACGCTGGAATCTACTCTGGGCTTCTAGCACCACCTGATATTGTTTACTTGTTTATGGCTTTGTTTAGGGTCAACTTCTACCTCTAGACAGAAGACCCAAAGGATCAAGGGATAACACTGCTTTTGGTTCTGACTATAGCTGCAGTGTGCCCTAAAGAGGGCCTGGCCCATAACAGGTGCTAAATAAATGTTTGTTGAATAAATGGAAGTTTATCTTTAGTAAATAAACTTATTAGCACTATCACTTCACATATGATCTCTAACCCTCACACAGCCTGTAAGTTTAGGGTAATCGGTTCCATTTGATAGTAGTGGAGCAAAATAAATGAGGTATGGAATCAAATGGATATGAATCCTTGGAAAACTCCAGTAAAAATGTTTTACAGTAATCATTTAATGTGATATTAGGCTACCTTTTGTTATTTATTTTTTTTTAATTTTTAAAATTTTTATTTATTTATGTGTGTGTGTGTGGCCAGCTCAGCCCACCAGGGGGTGGGGTTGGCTGGCATGTGGTGCTGGGGGATTGAACCATGGTCCCTGTGTTTTGCTAAGCTTGTTCTAAGTAGGTGCTTTAAACCACTGAGCCATCTCACCAGCCCGGATGTCCCAATTTAGAGCTGTTGGTGAGAAGAAGTTAATGATATCCAACTATTGATTTATTCAACAAATGATAGCTTTAATCTTGTAATATAAATAGAGGATCAGAGAAGTTTACTGACTTCCCCAAGTTTACATAGCTAGGAAGTTTAGGATGAGAACAATAAACAGCAGCAGTGGTTTCAAGCAGGGCAGGTGTCTGGCTGGCTCCAGGTTGCCTACTGAAATTGCCACTAGCCAGATGGTAAGGCAGGTATGCTGAAAGGGTGTGTGAGGGCCGGGCTGAGATGCTGGAGCTTGTCTCAAATCTTCACCTAAGATGAGCCTCAGAGTTCTCCGATTACCCCAGATGGATAGGAGACCCCAGGCAGAGTGGAGAGAACCAAAGATATTTTTCAATCCATCATTCTGTATTTTCATCACTTTCCCTCTTAAACATGGAATGTGTGCCACCCTTGCATGGGGCCTACACTAACCTTTCTTCTGTATCATTCCAATTTCATTATATATGCTGCTGAAGCAAGCAGATTTTTCTTTTTTTGTGTGTGGTGGTACTAGGGACTGAATGTTGCTATGCAAGCACTGAATGTAGCTACACTCCAGCCCTGCAACACTTTTAATTCATTAAGTTCACTGAATCAACCACCAAATTTGAAGCAATCATTCAGCAACCTTGCCTGCCTGACACTTTCCTCAATTGTACAGTAGGGACAATGATACCCATTGCAGAAGATCATCCTGTAACACAGCACTCACATTATGCATTTCCCTTTTAGAGGACAGAACCATGGGGCCCTTCTATCACACAGTGACACAATCTTCTTCTCAGTATGATATCCTGGGTGGAGTATGACATGAGCCAGACAGGCATAAATCTGACTCAAGTCCTTTCTAGAGTACATCACTCTGAATGTTTATTGCCTATATCTGTAAAATGCAATAATCCCTTGCTCAGACACTGTCAGGGTTGTTGTGAGGATAACCTGAGAGAATTTATTGAACACATTACAACATAAGAGAGGTTCAATGAACATTACTACTTTTAAGATTAATTAATTTTTGGTTTTTAGAGTCAGGGTCTCATTATGTACAAGTCAGATTGGCCTTGAACTTAATAATATGTAGCTGAGGCCAGTCCGGAACTCACTGTGATCCTACTGCTTTGGCCTCCTGAGTGCTGGGATTACAGGTCTGCAAAACCATGCTGGGGAGGGGGCAGGGGCAGGGAGATGGTCTAGTGGAATAAGCACTTCCCTGGCAAGTGTAAGGGCCGAAGTGGAACAAGCACTTCCCTGGCAAGTGCAAAGGCTGAGTTCAATCCCCAGCTCTGCAAAACAAACAAACAAAGAAAGAACCAAAAAAACCATGCCAGGGGTCTGGGGAGATGGCTCAGTAGAATAAGCACTTGCCTGGCAAGTGCAAATCTGAGTTCAATCCCTGGTTCTGCCAAAAACAAAACAAAACAAAACAAAACAAAACAAAACAAAACAGAACAAAACAAAACAAACAACAAAAAACATGCCGGGCAGATTATTATCCCTTTATGTTCACTGTTTCTATTCACATTTATTGTGATAAATTTATTAGCTTGTTTCCTCCCATCAGGATGTAAGGCTATGAGGGTGGTGAGTTGGTCTGTCTTGGCCAGAAGATATTCAGTAAGTATTTACTCAGACACTGATGCTTGGTAATAACCTGTAGAGGGAGCTTCTGCTACAGAGTCGATGGCAACGAAGACTTAAGGCTTTAGGCCAGTAGGGGATGGCCGGGTGTACAGATCCCTGCTTTCTTAGTTAGACTGGTACAGGCCAGGATATCCAAGTACTCTTAGGGGGCCACAAAGGAAATCATTTATGCTTTGCTTCTAAAACATTCAGCCCAGGCGTTCAAAGGCGGGGGAAGCTGATGGGAGAAAATTTTAGAGCGGAGACACTTAAAATTATACAGGAAATACTTTTAACTGATTGATCTTCTGTTGACTGAGAAAAGGCTACCAGGGTTCCATTTAAGCCAGAGATTATCTGGCTTTGTTCTGACTCTGAAGCCCTGAGCTCCTGCTGGAACCCCTTGAGTTTCAAAGAATGGTTACTCACTGGTTCTTGTGCTTGAAGCCACTGATGTGAGCCTGGTACTGTTCTATGGAGTTCAGCACTATCTTACACGTCTTGCAGGGGTAGCCCTTCCCAGCTGAAACACACATCAAAATCAAGATACGTGGTTATTGAACTGGAAAGGACTGGAGCCTGTTGCTTTGCACAGAATGTACAGTGCTCTTCTCGGGACTGAGGTGGGACTGGCTGATGGCCCAGATGAGAGTCCCAAGTGTCAGTGCTCAGGAAGCAGACTGTGCCCATGTGTTCTCTGGGGATGGGGAGCTCCTCATTCTCCTGTCTCCAGTCCTGGCAAAGAGCTTATCCAAATTGTCTGCTGAGTAAATAAAATGACAGAACAAAGAGCGGCCTTTGGTGTAACTTTTTCTTACCTTGAATAGCCTCATTAAGGATGCCCTTCATGGAGAGACTGCTGGGGAGGTGCCACTCTCCTCAGGCTTGCAATAATAGTAATTGATTATTACTGTTATAAAAGTTAAGTTGTACCAAAAAAACCCCTGTCTTTTTACCTTGGAGCTCACAGCCATTACAAGGGCTCACTACAAGGGCTGCCCCTGTGACAAAGTGGCTTTTCTCTACATGGCCTACCAGTGTATCAGAAGACTGGACTCCTGACTTGGTGCTCATGTCCATTCCCTTCTGATTCTTAAGCTTTTCTCAACTTAAGAGAAAAGTGACTCTGAAGCCAGAAACTGGTCTTTTCTGCAAACCAATCACATCCCAACTTATAATCATAATACTTAGGATAAAAACAGCTACATTATTATTTACCAGATTTACACAGGCCATGCATTTCATATTATTTTGCTTGTTCCTAATAATCTTCTGAAAATCATAACCTTCATTTCTTTTGCAATAGTGGGGATTGAACCTGAGGGCCTCAAGTATACTAGGTAAGTCCTCTACCATTGAGTCACATCTTTAGTCCCCCTTTTTTTTTTTTTTCTAGTACCAAGAATTGAACTCAGGACCTTGAGTTTGCCAAGCAGGGACTTGTGTCACTACCTCATCCAGGCTGGCCTAGAACTTGTGGCAATCCTCCTGCCTCAGCCTCCTGAGTGCTACGATTATAGGTATGCCCCATCATCCTGGCCCTTCAGCCCTTTTAAAAATTTCTTATCTTGAAGCCATGTATGGTGACACACACCTGCAATTCCAGCCATTTAGAACACTGAAGCAGAAGAATTGCAATCAAAATTCAAGGTCTTTTCTAGACATTAGGGTTGGGGGTATAGTGCAGCGACATAAGTGCCTTTTTTTTTTTTTTGCGGAACTGGGGATTGATTTTTTCTTTTTTTTGGTGGAACCAGGGATGGAATCGGGGATTGAACTCAGGCCCTTGCGCTTGCCTGGCAAGTGCTTATTCTTTTTTTTTTTTTTTCACTTGTTTATTGGTAAAGAACCTAAAACAATAATTGAGACCAATAGTATTTCAAATGGTGCATTGGAAATGTCACAACAGAAAGTTAAATGATTACAACAAAGTTTTGGCTCTTACATGATGCTGTGTTAAAGGAAGTCATGCTGAGTACAAGATACAAATTTTTATTAATTATTGAAACAAAATGACACCAATAACAAATTGTAAGAAAGTCAACAGAAGGTTGAACTCAGAGTAAAATCAATGAAGCATGAAATGATTCCTGCAAAAGAGTAGCCTAATCTGAACAAACAACTACCTACCCTCTTCTGCATAAACCAATCTTATCATTTTCCCTTCTATATTTTGTCTGCAAGTGCTTATTCTACTGAGCTATCTCCCTGGTCCCAGACAGGATCTCACTATGCTACACAGTTCAGGCTGGCCTTGAGCTCACTTTGTAGCCAGGTTTATCTCAAACTCACAACAATCCTCCTGCATCAGCTCAGCAGCGTAGGCAACACCAGTGTGTACTATCACACCCAGCTAATGCTGTCTGCATTTGGTTCTCCAGCTCCTCGCCTCAATCATTTTGTAATCAATAGTGAGATGCTTCCACACATCTCACTCTAATACACAAAATGGCAGTTGATTAGGCCTCCTCACAGTTGACTTCATATTGCATCTGACAGAGTTGGTAAACTGCTCCTTTCCTCAAATGTCCCACCCTTGGCTTTGGTGTGCACACTGAAACTTCTCATTTGTTCCCAGCTTCCTTTGTCATCTGTTTGTTTCTTTTTTTTTTTTTTAATTTATTTATTTTATTTATGTGTGGGTGTGTATTTATGTGTGGGGGGGGGCAGCTCAGCCCACCAGGGGGCGGGGCTGGCTGGCATGTGGTGCTGGGGGATTGAACCGCGGTCCATGTGCTTTGCTAAGCTTGTTCCAAGTAGGTGCTTTAGACCACTGAGCCATCTCACCAGCCCTGTCATCTGTTTCATTTCACTATTTAATACTGGCTCTCCAGAGGGCTCATTCTTTTTAACTTTTTACTATTATTATTATTACGTGTGTGTGTATGTGTATGTATGTATGTGCATTTTACTGAGGACTGAATTCACAGCTTCATGCATACTAGGCAAGTGCTCTATCACTGAGCTACATCCCCACCCCTACTTTTTTTTTTGGCAGAACCAGGGATTGAACTCAGGCCCTTGAACTTTCCAGGTAAGCACTTATTCTACTGAGCTATCTCCCCTCCCCCTATTTTTGAGACAGGGTTTCACTAAGTTGCTCAGGCTAGCCTTGAACTTGTGATCCTGCTGCCTTAGTTTCTTGAGGATTATGATTCTATTCTATTCTATTTTGCTTAATTTATTTTTTTTAGTGGAGATAGAAAGGGAACTACAAGCCTGGTGCATGCTAGCCAAGGGGCTCTATCACTAAGCTACACCTAGTCTAGCCCATTTTTTCAAAATTGTAGTAAATCATATACTTAACAAAATTTACCATATAAACTAGGCATGTCAATTCATGACTTGTGGGTGATAGGTAGTCCTGAACAACTAGTAATATATAACACTTGCCAGATGCATATCTGTAATCCCAGCACTTGGAGGGTTGAGGCAGGAGGATCACTGTGAGTTCAAGGCTAACCTATTATACACAGTGAGGCCGTCTCAAAAAACCACCCCCAGCAAACAAAACAAAAAACCAGTAATGCAGCTCCACAGATAATAATTTTTTTTTTTGGTGGAACCGGGGATTGAACTCAGGCCCTTGCGCTTGCCATGGAAGTGCATATTCCACTGAGCCATCTCCCCGGCCCCCACAGATAATAAACTCAACATTATCATGTGATTTTTTTTTTCATGACTTGATTGCTCAGTGCTCAAGTTAAATTTTGTAGGTGACAAGGATAATGGAATATTGTGTATGGGACAGCACAGTGCAGTGCTTGCTCACTACCTCCTGTGCCCACTACAGTAATCAATGGTAACCTAACTGTATCAGAAACAATGTGTGCTTGTACAGTAAGTAAAAGGCACTGATTACTAACTACTGTATTTGAGGCTAGGTGGTATAGGCCTGTACTTTTAGCCCTCTAGGAGGCCAAGGCAGGAGGACTGAAAGTTCAAGACTAGCCTGAGCAATTTAGTGACTTAGTAAGGGCCTGTCTTACAGTAAAAAAAAAATATTAACAGGGCTGGGTGTATAGCTCAGTGCATAGGCCATGGGTTCAATCCCTACAACCACTGAACAAACAAACCCACTTACACATGTGTGTGCCTGTGAAGATGGGTACTTATTGTTATTAAACAGATATGCTTTCTTATTTAACCATTAAAAACAGGCTTATGAGGACTGGTCAGATAACTCAGTGAACTAAGCACCTGTTCAGACAAGCGCAGGGACAGGGGTTTGATCCCCAGCACCACATGCTATGTGGGCTAGGCCATCAGGCACACTGAGCTGGCTATTGAATCTGGGCGTGGTGGCCTACCCCTGTAATTCCCACACTGGGGAGGTTGAAAACAGGAGGATTGGACAGGATATCATGTCTGCATCTTGTACTATGAATAGCTACTACAAAGACAACAATATGCAATATATTATTGCAACTGTCCTACTAACCTGTTTTGAAACTATCTCATTGCTATTTATTTCTCAATAAAATTAATTAAAAAAAAAAAACAAACCAAAAAAACCCCAGGAGGATCACTAGCTAGACCCTGTACCAAATACATTAAAAAAAATTGGGCTTATGTTAGTTTTGTTTTAAAGTTATAATAAAAATATTAAAAATAAAGGAAGTTTTATTCCTTTTTTGAGACAAGGTCTTGCTATGCAGTTTAGGCTAACCTAGTGCTCACTTTGTAGCCCCTAGGCTGATCTCGAATCTGTAGTGAGCCTCGCATCTCAACCTCCTGGGTGCTGGGATTACCAGAGTGCCTCACCACGCTCAGGGTTTCTGGGGCCAGCCTGGTGCACCTGGGGTTCCGGGGCCAGCACCACATGTAAGTCTGGGGATGGAACTCAGGACCCTGTGCTTGCCAGGTAAGTGCTAATGCCTCAGAGCTATCTCCCCAGCCCCTGTATATTACTTACATACAGTAACTATATTATATATTTTATATGTGGCTGAAGACAGTTCTTCACTCAATGCAGCCCTGACAAGCAAACAGATTAGACACTTCTAGACTATTTTACTTTTTGTAGAATCAGGGATCAAATCTAGGGATGCTTCATTGCTGAGGTACATCCCCAGCTGTTTTTATTTTGGGAGATTGTCTCACTAAGTTGAACAGGCTGGCCTCAAACTTGCAATTCTTCTGCCTTAGCCTCCTCAGTAGCTGGGAATTACAGGAATATACCACAGTGGTGTTAAGTAATTTTATTTTTTAATTATTATTCTTTTCTTTCTATGTCTTTATTATATTATTATTATTATTACTATTATTTTGTCTTTTAGAGACAGAGTCTCACTATGCAGTTCATGCTTGCCTTGAACTAACTTTGTAGCCCATGCTGGTCTTGAACTTACAAAGATCCTCCTGCCTCAGCCTTCCGAGTGTTGGGATTACAGGCATGCACCATCACACCTGGCTTAAGTCCTTTTTTTTTTTTTTAATTTATTTATTTATTTGTGCGTGTGTGGCCAGCTCAGCTCACCAGGGGGCGGGGCTGGCTGGCATGTGTGCTGGGGGATTGAACCGCAGTCCCTGTGCTTTGC
>NW_004524624.1:5418718-5427229 GCF_000260255.1 Octodon degus
CAATTTGGTTTGAAACTGTCTCATTACTATTTGTTTCTCAATAAAATTATGGGAAAAAATAATAAATAATAAATTGCTGCCTACAGAGAGAACACAAGATGTCTTTATAGTCTGAATGCCAGGGCATATGGAGTCAGACATATACAGTCATAGGGGTGACACAAGGCCTTGTCAAACTTTGTGCATTGGTACATCTTTTCTGAGGAGAAAACTTGCATATGCTTCACCTCGATGGAATCTGGGAAACGTTTCTTGTAAGCTGGGCAGGGGAAGCAGTCATCATTGATATGAATGACCACATGATTTTTCAACAAATCCAAGCAGGGAAAGGATCTGAGGCAAGCATCACAAGAATAAGTCTTTTGGTCTAACAGGGACTTTCACCTGGGGCTATAGCTCAATGGCACAGTACCTACCTGGCAATAAATAAATAAATGGACCTTCACATTGTTCACTTGCTTTATTTTTGGTACCAGGAATTGAACTCAAGACCTCACAGTTGCTGGACAGGTGCTGTGCTACTGAACTATATTCTTGGTGCTTAGGAGGCATTATTGCAAAAGCCTTTGCTAAACAAATAAAATAAAAGTATTTGTTACAAAGATCAAAGGTCAATAGGTAGTTTTCTTTCCACCCATTGAAAAGCCACTGTTGGGGGCCAGGGAGATAGCTCAGTATTATAAGTGATTGCCTGGCAAGCACAAGGTCCTGAGTTCAATCCCCAATACTCAGAAAAAAAAGAAAAGAAAAAAGAAAAAAAGAAAAGCCCTGTTGAAGGTGAGCACGATAGCTCTGTGGACTAAGCACCTGCTTAGGCAAGCACAGGGACGTTCATCCCCAGTATCACATGCGGCACCAGCTTCACCCCCCAGGCACACTGAGCCACCCACTAAGACTGGTGTGGTGGCACACGCGTGTAATCCCAGAGCTGGGGAGGCTGAAAACAGGAGGATCATTATGAGAGTCTGAGCTATACAGTGAGAATTGGTACCAAATACGGTCCAGTTTGTCTTTTTCATTTGTGGAAGGCTTTCATACTGCAAACATTTAAAAAGTCTCCAAATTGGGGCTGAGGAGATGACTTAGTAGAATAAGCGCTTGCCTGGCAAGCTGAAGGACCTGAGTTCAATCCCTGGTTCCGTAAAAAAAAAAAAAAGTCTCCAAATCAACAGACGCTGAAGAGCTGTGTCTCAGATGCACTTGGTTCCGTGCATATCAATGGCTGTTTAAACTGCTGTGGGTGGGGACCAGGCTCTCTTTGTGCTGTGGTTATAGATGTCAATTGTGGGTTTCTTATGCCTGCTCCAGAGAAGACTAATTTCGCATGGCACCTGTGGGACTGATAAACAACCCACTCAGAATAGCTGGTTTAGACTTAACAAACTGCTCCTCTGTGAGAAATGAAGCAAGCCCTGTGTTCCTTCATCCCTCTTCCCCATTTTTCTGGCTATTTCCAAGTGGATAAATTATGGAGGACACCCTGATCACTGACCCGGGTCAGAAAACCTCTTGCCTTATACCCTTCCTTCATCTCTTATTTTCCTAAGTATCATTAGAACTGAGCTGCTGCTGCAAGTGCTCTGAGCTTCTAAATGGGCAGTTATAGGGGCCAGGGAGATGGCTCAGTAGAATAAGCGCTTCCCTGGCAAGTGCAAGGGCCTGAGTTCCAATCCCAGGTTCCACCAAAAAAAAAGGGGGGGGCAGTTATATACATAGGAGGACAAATTTTGTTTTTTCTTTTCTTTTCTTTTCTTTTTTTTTGGTTTGGTGATATTAGGAATTGAATACAGATATGCTCTCTCACTAAATCAAATTCCTGTCCCCTTTTGAGACAAAGTTTTACTAAATTGGCCATGAACTTACAATCCACTTGTCTTTTATTTTATTTTTTTTGGCGGAACCAGGGATTGAACTCAGGCCCTTGCACTTGCCAGAGAAGCACTTATTCCACTGAGCCATCTCCCTGGCCCCAATCCACTTGTCTTATAGCCTCTGAGTAGCCAGGATTATAGGCATAACCTACCATTCCTGTCCTTCTTGTTTTTTGGCTTCAAAGAACTTTACTTTCTTCCTGATTTGTTTATAAATTGGGCATAGAATGTAGTAGTTTTTGCTTGGATTCCCTTTTTTTTTTGTGGTGCAGAGGATTGAACCCAGAACCTTGTGCATCACAGGAAAGTGCTCAACCACTGAGCTACACCCACTGCTCCATGCTCCATGTTCTTTGTCACTGTATAATACATACAGTGATTGTCATGGCTTGTATCAGTCTAGATGTTCTCCCCAAACTTCTTCATGTACTCACAAGGGATTGAAGGCTCCCTACTGTGGGTGCAGATGGCAGGTAGCCTGGAGGGAATATAAAGGAATAGAAAGAAGGCTGGATGCTGCTGCTCCTGCTGTTATTTCCCTGCTGCTGTTTTCTGCTTTGCTGTCTTTGCCTGCTTGTCATGGACTACTTCTTCTCTGTGATGCCCTCTGCCAGGCCACCCTGCCTTGGAGCCAGCCAACTACAAGCTGAAACCTCTATAAACTGTGAGCTAAATACACCTTTCCCCCTTTAACTTTGGATGTTGGGTTATTTTGTCTCAAGGAAAAAAAGTAACTAAGACAGTGTTCATGACAAAAAACTATTTCTTTAAAATTTTATTTATTTATTTATTTGTGTGTGTGTGTGTGTGTGTGGCCAGCTCAGCCCACCAGGGGGCGGGGCTGGCTGGCATGTGGTGCATGGGGGATTGAACCACGGTCCCTGTGTGTTGAGCTTGTTCTAAGTAGGTGCCTTAGACCACTGAGCCATCTCACCAGCCCAAAAAACTATTTCTAAAAAACAAAAGAACCAAAACTATTTCTGACAATGTGCACGATATTGGGTAAGAGAACTGGAAGATCAGTGGGTCCTAGATCTTTGCTCCCTAGGGGTGATGGAAATCAAACTCTTACCCATATCACCTCCCTGCTTAGGTTTTCATTAATGATCTTGGCTGATCTGTATTCAGATGCCTTAAGCAAATAACAAAACAAAATTAACAAACAAAGCTATACTTATTATGGGTAATTTAACCTTAGAAAAATAGAGAGGTATGGCAGATACAGAAAGAAGGCTTTGGCTTCAGATAAAAAAGCAGAATGGACACAAATTTAAGTGAGAAGTACAAACCTGACAATGTCTGAGTTGCTAGTGGATACCAGATGAGGGAATGATTGGGGATGGAGGTTGAAGGGAGAAGTGAAAGAGGGGTAGGAGCTGGAGTGAGGTTAGAAGTCTGCTGCAAGGAAATCCTTGGTCAGGTCAGCTGAATATAATTGTTCCTATCAATTCAAGGCCAAAAAAAAGATGGCATTATAAACTGGCTTCTGAGCAGTTTGGTTCTCAAATTTCCAGAATCCTTGGCACATGGAAGTGATCCTTGGCGATATGAAGAAACAAATTAACCCCTCCCTGTCTGGAAGACGTTTTATGCAGCAGGGTTTTCCCTTGGCATTGACACCCTACTAAAGGATGTGGACCACAGTCTTCTTCCATCTGCTTTTTTTTTTTTTTTTTTTTTTGGTGGAACCAGGGATTGAACTCAGGCCTTTGCTACTGAGCCATCTCCCCAGCCCTTCCATCTGCTTTTTGATCACTGGTTTGTACCTGTTTCATCAATGTTGTTATGGCCTAAGTGGCCTACGTTACATGCCTGCCTTTGGTGTTTGGGGAATTAATAGAGAAGTACGATCTCCCCTTGTTCATCAGTGGTCTGGAACATCTATTGCACCTGTTTGGGCACCCTCCCTATGATTATAGGAAAAGCACAGATGACTCTAAACAGCAGGCTCCCTCCCTGAGGCCAAGCTGTTCCACACCTGGATACTGAGGGGGTCTCAATTGTCAGCTATGTCATTGCACCTCCATGGGCTGCTAAAATCCATACATACCTTGAGAGTACTCTTATTTCCTACCTCTTCAGCACTTAGATTTTTTTTTTAACCTCTTATCATCTATCTGCTCTTATTATTATAGGTTTTATCTCTAGAGAAAGCCCCAGTGCTCCTGAAGCTCTTTGAGGCAGACTGTGTCAGTCTTGGTCACTACTATTCTCCAATGAAGGAATACAGTAGTCACTCAATAAATATTTATTGACTGAATGAGATAATAGTAACCTTCCCCTAGTACAAGGGAAGGTTTACTATAGGCTGTGAGTAGTTACTATAATGGAACATTTACAATAGGCTGTGAGTAGTTACTATAATGGAAAGGGCTTCTAAGTGTTTGTGAATGCCTATTCCTGTGATCTTGACTGACATCTCAAGGTCAAGGATAAAACCAATATTTTCTGAGTCAGAAAAATCTCTTTATGACCCTATCCTAGGGATACAAGTAAGCTTCAGATGCTGAAGGGAGAGGCAGAGGTTGACATCTCCATATAATAAACATAGAAAACACATAGGGAATTTAAATTAGAGGTTATAAACTGGTGGCTGTTGGTCCAAACTTTGCATGCAGAGATGATTTTACCCACATAGGGCTTAAAATTTTTTTGTGGGGAGAGATATACTAGGGATTGAACCCAGGGTCTTTGGTACTGAGCTACATCTCCAAACATTTTATTTTATTTTATTTTGAGATAGAGTCTTTGTAAATTGCTAAATTGCTCAGGCTGGGCTTGAACTTGTGATCATCCTGCATCATTGTCTCAGAGTGCTGGGATTACTGGCAGGCACTAGCATGGCTGGCTTTTTGTTGTTGTTTTGAGATAGTGGTCTTGCTATTATATATTCCAGCCTAGGCTTGAATTTACTATGTAGCCCACACTGGCTTTGAACTTACAATCCTTCTGCTTCAGTCTCCCACATGGCACGATTACAGGTGTGCATCACCATGTCTGGCTCAAAAATTCAGCCGCACATTTATTTATTTTTATATTTTAGGGAACAGTGTGTTCAGAGTCTCACTACTAGATCGGACTCATAGTGATCCACCTGTTTATAGCCTCCCAAGAGCTGGGATTTCAGGCATGCCCCACCACGCCCAATCTCAACTGCCATCTTGGGCTGGCACAGCAGGCCCAGGGATCAAAACCCCTGCCCCTGAGCCTGTTTGCAGGTGCTTTAATCTGCTGAGCTATTTGGCCAGCCCTTAGCTGCACATTTAAACATTGGAGAAATTTATGATGGGGACAATTTAACGGTACAGCACTAACCTGGCTTGCTTACCAAGTCAGGTCTTGGGCTTAAGTCAGATGCTGGCACTCAGAAAAGAAATTAGAGAATCTCCTATACAAATCTAGCTCTCAATAATTTTTTTTGAAAAATTGAAATATATGGTAACAGGGCTGGTGAGATGGCTCAGTGGTCTAAAGCACCTACTTAGAACAAGCTTAGCAAACCACAGGGACCGCCGTTCAATCCCCCAGCACCACATGCCAGCCAGCCCCGCCCCCTGGTGGGCTGAGCTGGCCACACACACACACACACACACACACACAAACAAAAAAAAAAAAAAGAAATATATGGTAACAACAATCTAAGTGTTGGCTAGGAGTGGCACGTATTCTTTAGCTGACAATATCCCTTCCTAGCTCGCATTTAAATTTCATGCCTGGTAACCACAAAAACAAACAAATAAACAAAATTCCTGCTGGGGATTGGGGATTTAACTCAGTGATACAGTACTTGCCTAGCAAGTATGAAGGTCTGGGCTTCTTAGCAACATTAAAAATATCAAACGGGGGGTGGGATGGCTGCCCCTTAGCTCAGTTTTTCAAGTGGCTGCTCCCACAGAGCAGTCAGGCTCAGGTTGCTGTGGTTGGATTCCCACAAGTCAAGCCAGCCAAACCTGCCCTGAAGGCATTCAGAGAAAAAAAAAATCCTAAAAATATCAAACAAAAAATGTCTGCCCAGCTTTGTTTTTTTTTGTTTTTTTTTTCTTTCTAGTAATTCAGTAATTTGGGGGCAGGGAAATGGCTCAGTAGAATAAGCGCTTGCCTGGCAAGAGCAAAGGCCTGAGTTCAATCCCCGGTTCCACCAAAAAAACCCAAAACAAAACAAAAAAACAAAAACAATTCAGTAATTTATTTCTCTAAAAAACTGTGTAAAAGTATATAGCTCTCATCCCTGCCTAGCTTTTGTAGGTGTCTGAGTTTGCAGACTCTCCTTTAGAAGATCTAAGGAGGGGCTGGGGAAATGGCTCAGTGGAATAAGTGCTTTCCAAGTGCAAGCACCTGAGTTCAATCCCCAGTTCTGCCAAAAAAATAGAAGACCTAAGGAGGAGAAGCAGAGCTGGCTAGACCCCAGAACCCCAGTGATCAAGCCCTGATCCAGCCCTGGATGTAAGCTGTACCCTCTCACCTGATAAGTCAGTGACAGCAGGGTCTGCTAGTCGTCCATAGTGTGCCATGAGTTTGAGCTTGGTCTCTTGCTTCCTGTGTTTCTTGCCCACATAATGTTGTTGAGCCATTACTGGGTCATTGAAAGTTGCATGGCAGAGGCTGCAGAACTTGTCTGGGTCTATCATCTCTCTATTCTGGTGCAAGGCTAAGGTGGAGGACACAAGGAAAAGATTAGTAAGGCATTTTGACAGAGCTGCACTGGGAGAGTTCAAACAGAAACAATGAAACAAACAAATAAAGAAAAAACAAAACACAGAAAGTGCCAAGCTTTCAAATATACTGAAGAAAAAGAAAGGCAGCGTCACTAATCACACCTGCAGATAAGGCACTATCTGTGTTAGTCACATAGTGAACACCTTCTCTAATTGGGAAAACGAAGATCTGGGGGAGCCCAAAGAGCAGTTAACTCACTCAGCAGCTTTAACTACTCTAGGCATGCAAGTCCTGATATATCCATACTTTTTTTTTTGCAGAAATGGGATTGAACTCAGGACCTTGCGCTTGCCAGGCAAGCACTTATTCAGAGCCATCTCCCCAGCCCTGGGGATATAGCTCAGTAGAATAAGCACCTGCCTGGCAGGCGCAGGGTCCTGAGTTCAATCCCTGGTACTGGAAAAAAATAAAAATAAAAAAATAAATAAATCCTATCCATACTCTTTAAGAGGCTCTGAATTTCTGCCATGAAGTTGCCAAACCATAACCGACTAGAGTTGCATACTTATAATCTTTTCATCTCAAAATTTCCTGGAATTTCACAGCAAGTAGGATAAGAATCTGGGTATTTAATTTCCATCCTCACAGCATCCCAGTTATAAATGTAGGTAGGAACAATGCACTCATGTAGACACTGGGGTTCTGAGCTTATATAGGGCCAGGCAACCATAGTAACAATGTCTTCTAGGCTTCATTACACTCTATGCTAAGGGAAGGAGAGAGGAGGATAACATTTAGTTACACATTTTGTAAATACATTTTTTTTCTTTACTATTCA
Organism: Octodon degus; assembly: GCF_000260255.1. Classification (NCBI taxonomy): domain Eukaryota; kingdom Metazoa; phylum Chordata; class Mammalia; order Rodentia; family Octodontidae; genus Octodon; species Octodon degus. The sequence goes on from NW_004524624.1 coordinate 5,426,084, forward strand.
GTACTCCAATAAGTGATGTATCATTTGTCACATTAGAGATAAAAACTAAAGCTCATACAGGTAAAATGACTTGTCCAAGAGCATCTTGCTTGTAAGAGAACCCGGGTCTGTGGGGAGCTAAAGCCCATGATCTCTTTGCTTTGGCAAGTCAACAGGATATGGCCAGAAGACATGAAGGCCAGTTTCCATCTTCAGGAAACATCCCTGACTCTGTTCAGGGTGTAAGCCAGTTAATCAGAGCTTGGTGAGGGCATATATGTGAGCCTCGTGATGCTGCCTGTACGCAGTACACCTTAAAAGTGGATGCCATGACTCAGTGATAAATCCACATGGCTAGAATGGTGTTAACTTAGGAGCCACTGCTAGAAAAATGGGCCCAGAATCCCCACCAGTAATAGAGGAGGTATAGGGTTTAGCAGCACTCACAGATAGATGATGACTCAGATGGCCTTTCATCCCTACTCTACTTCAACTGGACATTTTGAGGATTTTTAGAAAGCCAGAAGAAAAGTTTAGGGGGGTGGGGAAGATGGCTCAGTAGAATAAGTGCTTGCCTGGTAAACGCAAGGGTCTGAGCTCAATCCCCATTTTTGCCACAATACTGTTCCAATATAGGAAATCTCAATTTCTCTGGCTAATTTTTCTTCAATATGTTACTGAAAAAGTTAAGTCAACATAGACTATTTTATGAGAAGATACTCAAGTTTGTGGTGCTATTAAAAAAAAAAAGCAAGTTGGGGAACTACCCGCTTGGGCCCCCCTCCTGTCCCTCTCTTGGACAGGAGCTTTCTTTCTCTCAATAAATATATTCTGCTCATAAAAAAAAAAAAAAGACTTATAAACCAATTTAAGAGCTTCTACATGTCACTGAGCCACTGTGAGAGAAAGTATTATCCGTGCAAGATTATTGGTCGATCCTTTATGTTAGCCTAAATTAAAAATTATTTCCTGTGTAATAATAATTATAGTTTCTGCACCAAGATGGAAGCATATTTGATAAGAAAAGATTATTGTAAAAACAAAACTATTTTTAAGAGTGGCAAGGAACCAGTGCATCTAAGTCATTTTTACTGGAATAATTAGCAAATTATTTATTTGAGAAACATAGCTGATTGGGATTATTTAACATGTAAAATATTAGAAAAA
>NW_004524624.1:5427920-5428938 GCF_000260255.1 Octodon degus
AATGTTGCTTTTCCTCTGTAATACCAGAGCACTAGATTTGAAACTGTCTCATTGCTATCTGTTTATCAATAAAACTTTGAAAAAAAATAAAAAAAAATATATATAATACAGCCATGTCACTGTTCAAAAATACCAATACAAAGTATAGATACATCATTTGAAATGTTACTCATATGTTAATAGTGCTTCTCTTGGTGATAGAATCTGGGGAATATTTTACTTTCTTCTTTATATCATTTGCATTGTGTTTTCTAGAATTATTTACAGTTAGTGTGTGTTATTTTTATAAAAAATGTTATTTAACATATTCTGTTTATAAGCACATATACACAGAGTTCGCCTATATACACATAGAACATATACAAACAGATATACACACATGTACACAACAGAAGATTACAGAATAGTACTCTGAAATTTTAATAGTAGTTATCACAGAATAGTAAATTCTGATTTTTTTCCATTTATCTGTATTTTTCATATTTCCTACAACATGCTTATATTATTTATATATTAGAAAAATGTTTAATTTCAGGAACAGAATTGTAAATGTATAACAACATGGAAATATGGGCTGGAGATATAGCTCAGTGGTACAAGTACCTGTCTGCCAAGCACAATGTCCTGAGTTCAATTTCCAGTATCAAAAAAAAGTAGAAAATATGGAAATATGCTTCAACTAAAAAATTAAATGAAAAGCAAAAGAATACAAATGACTCATGCACTATGATTACAACTATATAAAAATATCTTTATATGACAAAGACTGAAAGTGAATATGGAAAATAACATCTTTATATGAAAGTTTTGGGGCTGGGAAGATAGCTCAGCAGTCTAAGTGCCTGGCTGGCAAATGCAAGGACCTGAGTTTGATCTCTAGTACTGCATGCTGTGCTGGCCCCAAACCAGGTGTGGTGGCACATGCCAGTAATCCCAGTACTGGGGAGGCTGAGACAGGAGGATCACCACAAGTCTGAATTGTGAGACCTTATAACCAAAAAATAAATAAATAAATAAA
>NW_004524624.1:5429038-5434017 GCF_000260255.1 Octodon degus
TCTTTGAAAGCTACTGTTTCACTATGCAGCTCAGGAAGGCCTTAAACTCACATTGTAGCCCAGGTTGGTCTCGAACTCACAACAATCCTCCTGCCTCAGCTTCCCAAGTGCTGGGATGATAAGCATGCACTACCCGGCCATAGTATGGAAGTTTTGGAATCAGTGATCTTTCAGAAAATTTTCCCATTTTTGAAAAGATAGGTCCATAATCTAATTAAAGTTCAGTTCTTAACAGTTTCCCTTGGCCTAGTGTTTAAACATTGTGGTGCCACATTAGACAAAAGCAATCAATATTCATAAAAGTTACTGATGAATCAACCACTGGAAAGGCCAAAGGCATGTTCCAGGTTGTGGATGCTCAATTGGCTACTGTATTTTGTGAAGAAATTCCATTCACAGGCTATCTTTTTGGAAGGAAGAGGGCAGTACTAGGAATTCAACCCTGGGTCTTCTTAGTGAGCTATGCTGTCTAATCTTTTTGCTTATTTTTTGAGACAAAGTTATACTAAAATACTAAATTGCCCTGAGTGTCTCAAAGTGCTGGGATTATGGGCATGTGTCACCATGCCCAGCCTCAATGGTTATCTCAATGTTGACAATAATAATAGTAGCAGATGCTGCCTTTATGAATATCTATTATGCCCTATTTTAATGTATATTATTTTATTCTCATACAAAGTAAACAGCATTAACTTTTTTTGTATTTTTTTAGGAAAGGGAGCATTAACATTTTACAGGTGAGGAAATGCTAACACAAAGAAGCCATACAAATGGTAAATAGCAGTGCCAGGATTCAAACTTGTGTGCGTCGTCAAAGTCCACATTTTATTGTTTAATATTGCAAATAACTAGAACTGGGCATAAGACAGTGTAATTATGAGTGATTTTCCACCCTACCTTCAAAGTCTTCTAAAACATTTATTATCACAATACAATAAAACAAAAAGGATAATAAGTACTATTAAGTAGTATAGTCTACTTCTTGGTTCAAAGTAGAGAAGCAAAAATTACCAAGCAGAAAATGAAATGAAGATCAAAGAATTCTCACTCTTAATTAATTGGAGTTAACAGTGGTTAAAAAACCTCAGCAAGTCAGGAGTTAATGAGATAAAAGTGAGGGCAAAGACTTGGGACTGACAAGATAAACGAAGCTATTTCAGAAGTCACTGCACTGGGAATGAACCCATGGTAGCTGCAAACGGCTTTGTGGGCAGTAGTGTAGGCATTGAAGTATTCTGCTTTGAAAGGCAAGTCCCTGTCTTGGAACAGGCAGCTTCTGAGGATTAAAGTGAGCAGTGTATAACCTGAGCACAGGACAAGGATTTAGCTTTTAACTGGGAATATTTAGTAATAAAAGCAGGTGGATAGTGGAGGGAAAACCACCTAAGTGGGAGAGGTAGTGGATACAACATTCTGTGTGCATGGCCTGGAAGACTTTGGCACTTCTAAATCATAATTATTGGTCAGGACAAAAGCTCAGGTTAAGAAGCTTCTACTGAGAAAAACTGATAGAACCAATAAAAGGGAGGTTAGGTGAGCACAACTCTGAGGCTGCATTCCAATGAAGCAGATCTACTTTGATATTTGTATGGGTCTCAAAAACAGTCCAACCTTTCCAAGTGTGCGGCCCCTATGAGCATGTCTGGGAGTACCAGTCAATGAGGCCCAAAGGACAGGAGGGGTCCCAACAAAGCACTACTCAGGAAAACAAGTACCTTCCACCTTAGTGGATTGCTGCTTCAGCTTTAAGTTCTTTGCGTGGGTCTTCCCCAGGTAATGCGACTGGGCCACAACAGGGGAGGAAAAGGTCATGTTACAGATGGGGCAGCACTGGTTCTTGTCTTTGCTTCTGCTGCTCTTCTGGTTGGGAGAAAGAACACAGGTCTGATCATGCCACTGCTCAGCCAGAAAATCTTTGATGGTTCCCCACTGCCCACAGGATACTGGGCATTTAAGACCCCCTTCACATATTAACTCTCAACCTACCTTTCTGGGTTTTTCTCCAGCTACTTTGTCCCAGGCTGCATCATTTCCCACTGTAGTTTTCTGTCGTTTCCCTGCTTTATTTGGGATATTCTTGTTGCTTACAATGTTTTTTTCCTTTCCTTTCTGGCATTATGTTTACTTGGTCTTCAAGGCCCACTTTAAATATAAGCTCTTACTCTGGGAGGTTTTTACTAAAAAAAAAGTCACTTAGCAAACAATTATCTAGCCCCTTTGTATACACATTCCAGGAAAAATTAATGTTGCTTTTCCTCTGTAATACCAGAGCACTAAACAGATTTTTACTATACTTCTGCTAACACCATAAACCAGTGGTGACAATCCAATGGCATGTGTGCCACAGCAGGTGGTTTGTATCATTGAAAGTTCCAAAAGGTTTGCCTTCCGTGCCCTAACCTGACAGTGTCATAGCTTAGGAACCCTTTCTGAGAACTCAAGCGCAACATCAGGGAACTGACTCCTCTTTGTTCCCTAGCCTCATACTCTGCTGGAGTCTGGCATACAGTAGATGTCCATGGTTCTTTGAATGGGAATATCATTGGGTTTTATTTCTTGATTATGATTAGAACAGAAAATGTATTTTAAGCTTATGTTAAGATTCACCACTTTTCCTGAAAAAAATGACACCTGAATAAGGTATTCATTCATAGATATTCCCAACCTTGGTACTACTGACATTTTGGGCTCAGGAATTCTTTGTTGGTGATGAATGCTGTGATCTCATCTGAACTACTCAGTCACCCTGCCAGGAGCTGAGAGAACTAAAGTACAAAGAAAGAAAGTGACTTGCCCAAGGTCACAGGGCTGCTCTTGCCTTCCTGAATTGTAAATAATGACAAGCAAACAGGGTATGAATCCAGTAAACTCTATGAAGGACACACAAGGCCTGGTCTTTTAACCATTGGCTCCTATAACAGAAGGCAGCAAAATAAACTCTTAATTCATTAAGCATCTACTAGGAACTGGAGTTATAACTCACAGTATTTTCTTTTTTTCTAATACATGGTCTTACTATGTAGTTCAGGGTGGCCTTGAACTCACTACATAGCCCACACTGGCCTCAAACTTGTGGCGATCCTTCTGCCTCAGCCTTCCAAGTTCTGGGATTATAGACTGTACTCTCATGCCCACCTGAGAGTATTTTTTTTTTTTTGTATTTTTTAGGTAGGGTTTAGAGTCTCACTACGTAGATTTGACTCATAGTGATCCACCTATGTTCAGCCTCCCAAAGAGCTGGAATTACAGGTGCGCACCACCATGCCCAATCTCAATCGCCTGCAAGTCTTGGGGTCAGCATGGCATGCCCGGGATCAAACCCCAGCCACTGTGTATGCCTAAGCAGGTACTTTAATCCACTGAGCTATTTGGCTGGCCCTTCACCTGAGATTATCTCCACTTTATGAGTGAAGTTCAGAGAGCCTGCTTACTTCTTTTTTTTTTTTGGCGGAACTGGGGATTAAACTCAGATCCTTGCATTTGTCAGTCAAACGCTTATCCTACTGAGCCATCTCCCCGGCCCCTGCCTGCTTACTTCTTCTGCTTACTTCGTATCGATGTGTACAGCCTCCCACAGAACAAAACGACAAAAATGATGGTACTCCAGAGGGACTAGTGGTTGTTTTAGCATAATCCTTGAAGTGATTCTGAGCCAAAACATAAAAGCAATTACTTTTTTTTTTTTTTTTTTTGCGGAACTGGGGATTGAACTCAGACCCTTGCACTTGCCAGGGAAGTGCTTATTCCACTGAGCCATCTCCCCGGCCCTTGCAATTACTTCTTAAAGCAGGCACTGGTTTTACTAATTTATTCAAAACATTCAAGTGCTGAGCTCAGTTGTTTTCCATGGCTCTCAAGAAAGTATGCAGTCTGGCTTCCTTCTGCTTTCTCCTGGGCAGCTTCTTGTCTTGATCCACAGAACCACTGGGTGGTAATATATAACAATAGTTCCACTTATTAAGTCTGTACTATGTGTCAGGTCCCATGTTGGGTGCTTTTTTAAAAATAATTTTCTTGTTTTACTTAGGAAAAATTCTGAAAGGATGTTATCCTCATCTTTGTAGAGGAGGAAATCAAGGCTCAGAGAATAAGACCTGGCGAAAATACACAACAGGGCTAGGATTTGCAGCCAAGTCACTGTGACTCTTTCACCGCACCAACCTGCTTGCTGGCTTCATCAGGAAGTGAGCGGTCTCAATGTGGCAGCTGTATTACCTGATCTGAGTCTAGCCTCTTCGTTTCCCCCTTTAATGTCTCCATTCCATGGATTGCTAGGTATCTCTTCACTTTGTTGGCATGTTTTTTGCTCTGCAAGAACCCAGGAAAAAGATGAAAGATAGCCAAATGCCATTTCATGTTGAAGGCACTCAAAATCATTAAATTTTTTTCCAATTTGTCCTCTCAGAAACTTCTGTGAAGGTCGGGAGAGGAGTTCCAACTCTATGTAAGCCATTTTACATGTTAAGTTTAATCTTCAAGACAATCTATGAGAAAATTGTTACATGAAGAAACTGAAGCTGGAAATGAAGTGTCTTGCCCACGGGTAGCAGAGTTGTGATTCAAATATAGGTTAATTTAAAACAATGACTCTTATTTTCTACTATATCAAGCTACAAGGAAGATGCACATATAAGGGCTCTGATTTGTATATGTGAGATGAGACTGAAGGAAATCAAGTCAGTCTTCAAGTATAAGCTGATACACAGGAAGGTAATATCTAGTGGCAAAGAATCACCCTTCACCATATAAGCCAGGGAGAAGTGAGGGCTTAGCACTGGGTTGGAAAAACAAAGTACTTCTAAAGTACAGTGACTTACCTGGTAATGTGCCAGCTTCTGGGACTCAGAAATCAGCAAGGCACAGCAAACCTTACACTGAGTGTTGGTGAAGAGACACTGATTCTTCTGAATCATGTGCTCCACTACAGAGAAGAAAAGAAAAAAATTGAGTTAATAACAGTATCTCTGGGCTGGGGAGAC
>NW_004524624.1:5434909-5436097 GCF_000260255.1 Octodon degus
TTAAAAAAAAAATAAAATAAAAATGAAAAAAAATTCAGCCAGATATTAGTGCCAAAGGATTGGTGCATTCCCTAAGAAGAGTAAGAAGTCAGACATGACAATCAATGTGCACCAACAGCCCCAGTTACTTGGGAGGCTGAGGCAAGAGGATCCTATGAGTCCTGGAGCTCAGCCTGGGCAATATGCAAAGACTACATCTAAAAATAAATAAATAATAAATAAATAAATAAAGAGAGGGGGGTGGTGCTGGGGCTATAACTCAGTGGCACAAGTGCCTGCCTGGCAACTGGCAAGCACAAGGTCCTGAGTTCAATCCCTGGTACTGCCACAAAAAAAAAAAAAAAAAAAAAAAAAAGAAAAGAAAAAGAAAAAGAAAGGGATTTTTATTTTGTTTTGGAGACAGACTCTTGCAGTGTAGTTCAGGATGGTAATGGACTCACACCCTCCTGCCTCAGCCTCTCCTGTTCTATGATGATAGGTGTGTGCTAACATGCCCCACTGAAGAAGTTTTAAAATATGGTAGTATCTGAGACTTCATCCCGGGTAGAATCAGGAGACTAAAAGATTTGAAAAGAAAACAATTTTTTTTACTCCTTTAAAATTTTTTACTGGGCTGGGGAGTTAGCTCAGTAGAATAAGCACTTCCCTGGCAAGCACCAGGACCTGAGTTCAATCCCCGGTTCCAGAAAAAATAAATAAATAAATAAATAAAAATAAAATAAAATAAAATTTTTTACTATTTTAAAAAGTATTGCTCAAGGCTGGCTGTGAATTTATGATCTTTTTGCCTCAGTCTCTCAAAGAACTGGGACTACAGTCATGTACCACCATGCCTGGCCTCTCACTGTTCTGGGTTTTAGATGTGACTTATCTAAAATGGCCTAATTTTACACTATAGGTAACATAGTATTAGCCTGTACTTAACTATTGGGCCTGGATTACAAAACTTTGCTTTTCTGAGGTAGGAATAATGTCAGCAAAGGCAAGAATTTGGGGATCTTCCAAATTTTGAAGTTTAGCACAAGAGGTAAAGTTGAATATAAAACAAAATGAATACAGGGGTGGGAATTCTGGTTAAAAGACACCCCCAAAAGCAAGTATATAACTGGACAGAACAATCATGTCTCAGGGGGCTGGTGAGATGGCTCAGTGGTCTAAAGCACCTACTTGGAACAAGCTTAGCAAAGC
>NW_004524624.1:5436197-5438485 GCF_000260255.1 Octodon degus
CACATGCCAGCCAGCCCCGCCCCCTGGTGGGCTGAGCTGGCCACACACACACACACACACACACACATAAATAAAAAAAATTAAAAAAAAAAAAAAGAACAATCATGTCAGCACTTTAGAAACTGACAAAAGACACTCAACAATCTGAAAAGCAATTATGCTTATAAAACAACTTTCATAAGATTGAAGCTCTGTTTTTTTTTTTTTTTTCCTAGCGGTTCTTTTCGCTGTCCCATCCCATATACAATTGTCTATACAATTACTCTCCCTAATGATCTAAAAGTGAGGGTCAGGGGACTGGGGCAGGTCCACACTTGACTCTTAACCTGCAATGTTAGGGTCCCCACAACTCTGTCAGCATCTGAGTGCCTGGGGTGGGCATGAGGTGGGAAGGGTAATAGAATGCTCATGGGTGTGAGGGAGAAGGTCGGGAATGACTACCGTTTGAGAAAAGGCCAGTGGCCAGCCCTCTTTCCTTCTGCCTGAGGAGGCTATGGCCTCTTCCTCAGAAAAAGTGTATCACACAGTCCTCTAACTACCCCTCATTCTGATGGCAGAAACTGAGCAGAAATAAGGTCATCTTTCAAGGCATCAGGAATAGATGTGGAATTGTCAAAAGGCCCAAATTAAGAAGGTAAGTAGAACTGGGGCTGGCATGCACACTCAACCAAGAAAGGTACAAAGCATACAAAAGAACAGCTGTTTTTCCACAGGATTTTTCAGAGGGAGGGGTGTTAGTGTTGAAGCTGCTTCAGACTGTGTAGGGCCTCAGCGTAGGCCCGAATAAGGCCACACAGCTGGATGCTAGTCTCCAGGGACGCACTAGAGCCCAGCTCTGCTGAGGCCCAGGTCAGCTTCTGTAGAAGGGCCATCTGTGTGCAAGCCACCACATCTGCATCTGGAGGCATAGCAGGAGGTGGCCCCTGAGCTGCCTTCAACCCTGATGCAGCTCCCTCACAGTTCTCTGGCTGGGGTACTGGGTGCTGAGCTGCGAGCCTAAGGGTGGCAGAGGAGAGCTGGTGCTCCTGAGCTTGGGAGAGGGCAGCCTGGGCATTCAGTGCTGGATTATCTTTATCCACATCTGAATCAGGCCACGCAGATTTTCCGCTGTTTGTCTTGGAGGACTGTCCTGCAGTCCGTGCACATCATCCAGCATGTGGTAACCACACAGTAGATATTTGCCCATGAGCCGGGATATGCAATCCTGTCACTCTCACCGTGCCTGCAGCACCTTCGTCTCCACCTCAGGGGGAGGGCTGTGGGGGGGCTCCCAGGAGAAAACGTGGACTTCTGTGCCATTCAAGGCCATGTCGCAGTTGTCACTGATGAGTGCAACAGGAAGTGATGCACAGACTGAAGCTCTAATTTTCTTACGTGAAGCTACTCTCCATTCCTCTCCTACTCAGTTGGAGTCTACCATGAAGGGACAGGCTGTGAGAACCATTGTCTTCCTCATGGAGGAGGGAATTTTTCTACTCGACTTTATGTGGCAGGCAAGGCCCACTCTCAGTGATACTGCTGGTAGACATGAGGATCTCAAACACAGGTAATTAGGAAGAGCTAAAAGTTCTATTAGCCTAGGTTGTGGTTATAAGTGAGATAAGCATGCCCCTGGATAAGACTACGTAGCAAGGGAGATGCAAAAGGCTCAAAGTTGGCCAAATATTTTTGGCCCATCCTGAGGCAAATGCACTTCAATGAAAAAGGATCCTTTTGCTGTCAAGGACAATGAGGATTCAGGACATAAGAGAACCTGTGCTATGACATCCTGTAATTCAGTGGTGTCCCAACTTTTCGGTTCAAGAAGATTATGGCGCCACAGAGGATTGACGATGTATAGTGTGCCTAAGGAAGGAGAGTCACCTAGAGAGAATATCTCTCAGGCCTTTACAGAGAGCAAACTGGTCAAGCAATGTCTGTGACTCATCCAGATGGCTGACACTGACAAAAAAGCTGCTCTACACGGTTTCAGGGTAAATCCTGAGGGGGTTTGACTGACCTTGTCAGATACAAAGTTACATTTTTAGTTATATAGGTCTTGATTTAATTTGGTCTTAACCATCCAGCAGAAAAATGTAACCACAAGATATAAGAAGTAATTCCATATTAATATGCTGAGCTGTAAAAGGATCAAGTCAAAAACTTCTGACAATTTCCAGTTTTGCTGATAACCCACAACTATTATGAACTATTGGACTATACTGGGATATTGTGCTGAATTCAAGTACCTACAATATTTGAACTGGTGTCAAGTATGAAAAGGTCCTTTAAAGACTTCTCCAAATACA
>NW_004524624.1:5439063-5442322 GCF_000260255.1 Octodon degus
AAAAGAAAGAAAAGAAAATCCAGGACCTTAAAATGTCCTGAACTTTGACTATACTGCCCTGTCAACCCACAGATTCAACAGTGGAATATAAAGGCCAGGGATATAGCTCAGTGAGACAAAGCCTGCCTGGCAGGTGCAAGGTCATGAGTCTGATTCCCAGTGCCCCCCCCCCGAAAAAAAATAAGTAAAGGCCTTGTTGGACATGGTGGCACATGCCTCTAATTCCAGCACTTGGGAGGGTGAGGCAAAACTGATTCAAAGTTTAAGGGCAGTCTAGACTATGCTGACCAGTAAAAAACACAGACACATGAAGAAAAAAATGATTACATTTTTTTGTTTTTCTTTTTGAGACAGGATTTTACTGTGTAGACCAGGCTGGCCCTGAACTCACTTTGTAGCCCAAGTTGGCCTCACACTTTCTGTAATCCTGTGGCCTCAGCCTCCTGAGTACTGGGGCATGTGCTACCACACCCAGCAAGAAATGATTACAAAAGAACCAAATAACAATATTGACTTTTGAAGTCTTCAGCCACCATGTAAATAGTCTGACTACTTTGAGGCCACTAGGTTGTGAGACACCCTAACTAGTCCATGTAGGGACCATGTGGAGAGGCCCTGATACCTCATGGTAAAAGAGACTTTTATTCATCTCCCAGAAGTTCCCTTCACCCAGTTTTAGTTTTATTCACCTTCTGATTACTGCCTAAGAAACCTTGATCCAGAACTATCCAGCCACGCCCTCTACAAATTCCTGACCCAAAAAAACCAAGAGAGTTCTACGAGCATGTGGGAAGCTAAGGCCAAGCAGAAAAAAGAACTTACGCAAATAGCAGAATTCTGGGAAAGTAGCCTGACTACAAATAACTTGCTCTGATATACCCATCAACTCCAAGCCAGCACACTGGAAAGGTGTGCTATAGGCACTTAGGTGCTTCAAATATCACTAGAGAGGCAGAAAGAATGGTACTAGACTGGGGCTCTCCAGAAACAAATGCAAAAATGTTCCAGTAGGCTAATAAGTCTTGGAGGCCTCCTCAGTTTTGCTGGAAGAAAAAGCTTAACACTATTAATTAAACCTACCCTTCATCCTATAAAGCTAGAAAACAGATGCTATAGAAAGATCTCCTCATTCCATGACCCTTCTTTTTATTTTTGTTTGAACTCACAAGTCTTATGAATGCTATGCAAGCATTTTACTAACCTTTTTTTTAAAATTTTGAGACAGGGTCTAAATGGCTAAGGCTGGCCCCAAATTTACAATCCCTCTGCCTAAACCTCCTCAATAGCTGTGATTACAGTCATGTTCCACTGTACTCAGGGCTATGACCTTTCATAAAAAAAAGAAAAAAAAACCTTATTTATTTATTTGGTACAGGGTCTAACTATGCAGCTCAGACTTGCAGTGATCCTCCTGTCTCAGCCTCCCTAGTGCTGGGATTGCAAGCGTGTACCACCATACCCAGTTTTGGGGCAGGCACAGTGCTGGCATAGCATGTGGTACCAGGGATCAAACCTGGGTCCTTGCACTTGCCAGGCAGTCACTTAGACCATGAAGCTATCTTCCCAGCCCTACGACTTTTCTTAACAATAGGCAAGAGAGAGGCTGGGGAGATGGCTCAGTGGAGTAAGCACTTCCCGAGCAAGTGCAAGGGCCTGAGTTCAATCCCCAGTTCTGCAAAAAATAAAAAAAAATAAATAAAAATTCTAACAATAGGCAAGAGATACAGGAGTATGGTCTTTACTATATGTCTGGCTTTCAAATCTTATGAGAAATTATGACTTGTAGGATTTAATTTGTATTTACTGTATAGTTAAATTACAAGGTATATAGGGTAGAGGTGAAATTTAGAGTATGAATCATAGGACTGATTTAAACCAGGGTCAACGAAATACAGACATAGAGAACTAGTGTGGAACAGCAAGATAACTCATAAAGCAGGAGACTGGGATGCAGCTCAGGGGTAGAGTACACTTAGAATGCACAAGACCTTAGTTTCAATCTAGCTCCCCTACCCAAAAGAGAGATAATTCATCAATTTAATAAATTTAGGGGAAGTTATATCTGGGAGGCAAATATATACAAAATTATTACAAATATTTTAATCCAAGTTATAACTGTCTTTGGGCAACTTTATGGTATCTCAAGTTGTCTTAGTATGACTTATGTCCAGGATGACTGGTTCCAGAATGACTAAACGACTTCCTGTATTCCAACTAGTAGTGTACACTGCTATTACCTGGGCCAACATATGGCCTTGAAACTTGACCCCATCTCAAAATATAAATAAATCAAAAAAGGCTGGAGATATAGCTCAGTGGTAGAGTGCTTGCCTAGCATACTTGAAGCCCTGCGTTCAATCCCCTACTGCATTTGTAATGTAAAACAAAATAAAATCTATAATTTGATACAATTTAAAGGAGGCCTAAATCTGCATTAAAATTCAAAAACAGTAAATTTGTTTTCCATATTTTAATAGCATATGAGGGCTAGCCAAATAGTTTAGTGGATTAAAGCGCCTGCTTAGGCAGACACAGCAGCCGGTTCATCCCCAGACGTGCTGAGCTGGCCCCACTCATGGGGGGTGCACTGAGACAGTGACTGAGACTGGGTGTGATGGTGCACGGCTGTAATTCCAGCTCTTGGGAAGGTGAACACAGATCCACAGATCGGATCACTATGAGTCCAATAGTGATCGTAGGGAGACCCTATAGACCCTGTACTAAATACAAAAACAAAACAAAATAGCATGTGGTTATATTAATTTTTACATTATATTGTTTTTACTCTTTTACTTTGCTATCATAAACATGAGGGTTGCGGGAAGCATTTCTCAAATGTAGTGTCTATTTATTTAGTACAGGGTCCACAGGGTCTCACTATGTAGATCGGACTCATAGTGATTCTCTTTTGCTTTCAGTCTCACAAGTGCTGGGATTATAGGTGTGCCACCATGTTCAGTCTCAATCACCCACTCAGTGCACCCTGGGGGCAGGGCCAGCATGGGTTGGCATTGCTGCAGGTTGGGGCTTGAACTTTGGCCACGCTCTGCCTAAGCAGGCGCTTTAGTCTGCTGAGCTATCTGGCCAGCCCTCAAATGTAGTGTTTAGAATCTAGGTTTCAATAAGTTTTAAATTTGTAAAGTTAGTTGCAGAAATTAAACACTAGGAGGTACTCATTTATCTTAACAGTGGCAACATTGATATCATTAGGGTGGTTTTATTTTATAACTGCAGAGAGAATCTCCCAAACAAGAAAACA
>NW_004524624.1:5443665-5454151 GCF_000260255.1 Octodon degus
TGTGTGTGTGTGTGGCCAGCTCAGCCCACCGGGGGGCAGGGCTGGCTGGCATGTGGTGCTGGGGGATTGAACTGCGGTCCCTGTGCTTTGCTAAGCTTGTTCTAAGTAGGTGCTTTAGACCACTGAGCCATCTCACCGCCGCCCCAGCTGTTTTTAAAATTCCAAAGAAAGTCTTGCTCAGGTTGGGCTTGAACTTGCAAGCCTCCTGCTTGTCTCCCAGTGTGTTTGGATCACAGTGTATGTTTGTTTACTAATATCACAAAACATGAGAGTAGTGCCTTGTATGTTACAATGGCTGTATTACTATGTGACAGAAATTTAGCTTTTCTCTTATGGGACCACTGTTGCATACCAAGTGTATAACTGATGAACATACTATTGTTTTAATTTTTTTTTTTTTTTGGCAGAACCAGGGATTAAACTCAGGCCCTTGTACTTGCCAGGTAAGCGCTTGTTCTGCTGAGCCATCTCCCCAGCCCTACTGTTTTAAGACTGGGTCTCACTAAATTGGTAAACTGCCCAAGCCGGGATTTCACTTACGATCTTTGTGCCTCAGCTTCCTGGAGTGCAGGATTTACATGCATGCACTTCCACACCCCGCTTAATATGATATTTTAACATATGTATATGGCATGGACAGGTGAAATTTTATCTTCCTTTCTCCCACTGCTTCCCCACCTCTATCTCTATTCTACATTCAGGTTGACTTTTTTCTTAGCTTCCACATATGTTGTTTGTCTTTTTGTGTCTGGCTTATTTCATTTAATATAATGTCCTCCAGTTCATTCACTTTGCTAAAAAATTACAGAATTTCAAACTTCATGGGAGAATAATATTCCATTGTGTATATATGCCATATTTTATCAGCTCATCTGTCAATGGGCACCTAGACTGATTCTGTATCTTGGCTATTTTGAATAGTGTTAGAGTAAACATGGGCATGCAAGTATCTGGTGTGATTTCATTTTCTTTGGATATATACCCAACAGTGGAATAGGTGGCACATATGGCAGATCTCCTTTCAGTTTTTGAAGAACCTTTGTTCTCCATAATGACTATATTAATTTAATCCTTGCCAAAAGTATATGAAAGTTCCTTCTTGTCTACATCTTTACCAGTATTTGCTATTTTTTTGGTACTATTTTTTCCTTCCACCGAGGAGGTGCACTGTTCTTGGAGGTACTGCAACACCAGGTTGATGTGTGGGGTGGATGGAGCAAGCTCCTATTCCATATCCTAGCTCCAAAGATCCATTTAATATATCGTCCTCGTATAGAGAACATATCAGATACTAAACTGATAAGGATAGATACTACACTTAATTTTAGCCAAAAAGCAGAGAAGTGATGGTACTAGCTATTTTAAGTGGAATGATTTGATTTGCATTTCCCTGATGGCTAATGATACTGATTATAATTGTTGGCCATGTGTATTTGAGAAATGTCTGTTCAGATCATTAGTCCCTTTTTGTATTCAATTTTTTTCTGTATTTAGGACAGGGTCTAAGGGCCTACAGGGTCTCACTACATATACTGGACTTGTAGTAATTCTCCTGTGTGCAGCCTCCCAAGTGCTGGGATCACAGGCGTGTGCCACCACACCCACTCTCCCAGTCTCAATCGCCATCTCAGCATGCTGCCGGGGGGGCGGGACCAACACAGCTCACAGGGGATTGAACCCTGGCCACTGTGCTCTGCCTAAATTTGTAGGGGTTTTTTGGTGTAATATTTTGAAGTTCCTTATATATTCTGGATACTAATTGTTAACTAGTTAGCAAACTTTTTTTTTTTTTTGGTATTTAGCACAGGGTGTACAGGGTCTCATTGTGTAGATCGGACTCCTAGTGATCCTGTTTACAGCCTCCCAAGTGTTGGAATTACAGATACAGGTGCCATCACGCTGTCTCAATAGCCATCTCAGTGTACCCCTGGGGCAGGGGGCAGGCCTGGGGATCCAATTCCTGGCCCCTGCATCTAAGCAGATGCTTTAATCCGCTGAGCTATTTGGCCGGCCCAGTTGGCAAACTTTTTCATCCACTCTATAATTTGTCTTTTTATTGTATTATCTCGTTCTTTTGCTGTTCAGAGGGTTTTTAGGTTGATGTAGCCTACTTCTTCATTTTTGTTTTTGTGTTTTTTTGTCTGTTTTACTTTTGCTTTCAGAGTCCTATACAAAACAGCAACAACAACAACAAAAACACTGCCTGTACTAATTAAATAAAAGTTGTACTTCAATAAGAACTGCTTAGACAATGAAAAGACAATAGGCAGGAAATATGTGGAAATCCTACTGCCAATAAAACACATATCCAGAATATATAAGAAATTCACAATTCAATAATAATACAATTACAAAACGGGCAAGAGACATGAATAGACAGTTCACCAAGAAAGAATACAAGTAGATATAAACACATGAAATGGTGCCCAAAATCATTAGTATTTAGAAAACCACAATGAGGTATTACTAAAACACCCTTTAGAATGGCTACCATTAAAAAGAAAACATTAAAAAAAGAAAGGAAAACAACATATTGGGAAAGAGATAAACTAAAATCCTCATAAATAGAAGAAATGTAAACTGGTAAAGCCATTTTACAGTTCCCCAAAAATGTCAAAGTACACTGGAGCTGGGTGTACTGGTGCAAATCCAGCTACTCACTAGGCTAAGGCAGACGGACTGCAGTCTCAAAATCAGAAAAAATTAAAAAGTGCTCAGTGGTAGAGGAGATACATAACACGCATGAGGCTCCAGGTTCAATACCCAGTACCCCCACTCAAAAGAAAACAGTTAAGACAGAGTTATTACATGATTCAGTAATTCCACTTCTAGGGACATACTCAAGAGAAATGAAAGTCCATACAAAAACTTAAGCATAAACATTCACAGTAGCATTATTCACAAGAGTTCCAAATGTTCACAACTAATGAGTAGATTAACAAAATGTAGCATATCCATACAGTGGATTTTTTTTTTTTTTTGTATCTCAGGGACGGGTCTACAGTGTGTTCAGGGTCTCACTACCAGACTGGACTCGTAGTGATCCACCAGTTTACAGCCTCCCAAGAGTTGAGATTACAGGCACTTGCCACCACGCCCAGTCTCAATTGTTGTCTCAGTGCACCCCAGGGGTGGGGCTGGCAAGGAGGGGGGGGATGATCGGAAACCCCCGGCCCCAGCCCCTGAGCCTGCTTGCAGGAGCTTCAATCCACTGTTATTTGGCCAGCCCTGGAATTCTATAGCAACAAAAAGAAAGTACTAATACAATGTCTTGGTTAACCCCATAAACATATTAACAGAAGCCAAACCTAAAATATATATTGTATGATTCTATTTGTATGAAATGTTCAGACAGGTACATTCATGGAGATAGAAAACAGATCAGTGGCCATCGTGGACACAGGAGCAGGGATTTAATGTGAAGAAGCATAAAAGAACCAAGTGGATGGGGGCCAAGGAGATAGCTCAGTAGGATAAGCGCTTGATTGGCAAACACAAGGATCTGAGTTCAATCCCTGGTTCTACCAAAAAAAAAAAAAGAACCAAGTGGAGTGATGGACATGTTCCACAAGTTGACTATAGTTATGGCTACACATCTCTATACTTTTACTAAAAAATATTGAATGGCCTACGTACAATGGTTGAAAAAATTGTATCTATATATCTATATCTATCTATTTTAATGAGAGTGCCAACCCAGATCGCATATAAGCATGGGAAAAGAGAGAACAAGGAAATGATCTAGGTTTTAACAGTGACATCACATATTTATACACATATAAAGAGACAGATTATTTTTCAGAGCACAGCTGCTGTGTTCTCTCCTTCAAGGTCCAGAGCATGCATTCCTTGTGTACCAAGGTCACTTAATTGTTGTGTTCCCCAATTAGGCATTCTTATTCTCTGCACCATTATATTGGAATGTTATATATTTTGATATCTATAAGCCCTTCCAGTTCAAGGACTGATGCCCAGCCAATTCAGGGAAGAGAACGGGAATCAATGAATGTCTGTCAAACTAATACAATCAAAATTGAGAGGTGGAGACATCTTTGTTCTAAATATGTTTTTAAAGTGATATAGGCACTCAGAAATAGTACGCATATTATTTAGGAGTCAGGCTAGACTTAACTGTTAGATTGGAGAAGTGCACACACAAATTTAAACAGCTCTTCCTGGAATGTCAAAATTCAATTTTATCCTGGGCAGTTTATAGACATATTAAACTTTCCAAGATTAGTCTGCTCAGCAAGCAAGCCATTGAAGAAATCTGATTCCCCTGTAAATACCTGCCAGGATTAGCAGAGAAAACCAAATACAATTCCTGTACATCTAGGTTAGTGTTAAGCAGCTAGCTCTAAGAGAAAGGACTGTTGAAGGGGGTCACACAAGCAGGTCAGCCCGATCTTCCCATTCTTTTAAAAAAAATTTCTCATCTTACCTAGTCTGAGATCAAACACAGCAAGCTGGGACGCTTCAGCCTAGAAACCACAGTGCGTGGCTTTGGGTACAGTTCACCATTAAGTGTGAGACACACAAAAAAACTGGAACAAAAAGCATCTTCTAGGCCACTTTCTCAGACTCCTAGTCCTCATTTTAGAGTAAGATCCCAGCAAGGGGCCAGATACGTAGAAACAGCAGTAAACCAGGGCACAATCACCAAAAGCAGAAGGAACACCTAAGTAAGTGCCTTTCAGATCCCTTCCTTAGCGTAGGGCTTGAGAGAAAAAGCAAGAAACAATGGAGTTGGGGAATTCTGGAGATTAAGACTATGAGAGTCAGTGAGAAATGGTACTTGGCTTGGCTACGGGCACGGCAAAGAAGGTTCAGGAGGTCTCCGCGATGGCAGTCCTAGAGAGACGGGAAATAACCCAAGGTCTGAGCGAGACAGGCCTGGAACATTCACACGCCGGGGTCGCGCTGGGGACTTAAGATACCAGAGTCCTGCAGCTCCTCACACGAGGAGCGGACCGGTGCAGGGGGTGTGACCAGGGCCCCGAGGGCCAGGTCCGCGGTCCCGCTCCCAGCCTACGCCACTCCCAGCGAGCCTGGCAGGCAGGTTAGGGGTTTCAGCTTCTAAGCCCCCGACTCACCTTCCTCCCTCCCCACTGGCTGAGTACTGGACACTGCTTCCCACAGGCGGCGCGCCCTCTCGCGGTCGAAGCGAACCCCGTCCGCTTCCCCGCCCTCCCGCTCTCCCGAGCCGTTGTATGGCCCGGCCCTTCCGCCATCCGCAGCATCCACAGCGCCCAACGCAGGATACTCCATCTTTCCCGCAAGTCCAAGCCGGCAGAGAGCAGCTCCAGTGCCTAGGTATCGCGAGATGTTGAGGAGCAAGGGCACACGGGGGCGGGATGGTGGAGGAAGGGAATTTGTCCTGGCCAGATCTCGCGATATTTGTGCGCTGCAGACAAGTTTGTAGTTCTGGGCCTGAGATTTGTTTTGATTTGCTGCCTTCGCGACTTTCTTGCTTGTGCAGTGTGTTTGAAAACCTGTAATCGTTTCCACAATAAGGGCTCTTCCCTCCGTGACAGGCAAGTGCAATTCTTGGTTCAGGGTTCTCAACTTTGCTCACGGTTAGCCACTGAGAAGTTTACTAGTATGGAGACTAAGGCTTGGATCCTAGAAATGGCTTAGTCAAGAGTTCGTAGTACTAAATGGTAGAGCCAGAATTCCATCATCATGTTGTAATTACTACTAGTCTGAGCCCCGTGAACGTGCCTGATCTCGTTAGTTACTATTAATAAGCATCATTCGTTGAATGCAAGTGTCAATCCCCAGTTCAGATTGTCCCTTAAACACTAGACCCATATATCCAGTGCCCATGCGACCCTTGTGCTTGGACGGCTAACAGGCTTCTCTAACGTTAAATGACAAACACAAAATTTTATCTTCTAACTCCAGACCTTCTCCTCTCCCAGTCTTTTGAAATTACTATCTTCTGTCTAGGGTTTTTTTTTTTTTTAATTTTATTTTTATTTTCTTTTATCATAGTAGTATCCTCTCTGGTCCCTTCCCTAATCCTGCAGGTATTCCCAGCACTAGAGCAGCAGGGACTGTCCTGTATCAAGTCAGACCATGATATACTTATGCTCTACTTCTTCAGTGGCTTATCCTCCTTTTAGCCGAAGACTTTACTTAGACCAAAAAGGCCTTATACAGTCTGATTTCCCTTAACTTATTTTTTTATTTTTTTGCGGAACCGGGCATTGAACTCAGGCCCTTGTGCTTGCCAAGCAAGCATTTATTCTACTGAGCCATCTCCTCGGCCCCTCCCTTAACTTCTACGACCCCATTTAATGTGTTACTCAGTCCTCAACCCTTAATTTTTTTTTTTTTTTTTGTGCTACCTGGGGGTTGAACTCAGTACCTTGCACTAGCCAAAAACCCTTAATTCTTGTCCCAGTGACCTAGAATATATTTCTCCCATATATCACAATGACTGTTTCTTCTCTTAGCTCCCTCCCACAGTCTGCTGTAGTTCCTTTCCTTTCCTGCCTTTTCTCCTTAGCATTCTCATGGATAGCATGCTTCGGTTTTAATCTTGCTTATTGTTTATCTTCCTATTGGAAAACAAGTTCCAGTGAAGTACAGATTTTTGTCTACTTAATAGCTACGTCCACAGCACCTTGAAATAGAGCCTAGATCTTCCTAAATACACACAAAATATTTGTTGAATGAAGCTTGTGGGCTGGAGAGATAGCTCAGCAGTCTAAATGCCTGCCTGGTAAACTCAAGGACCTGGGTTTAATCTCTGGTTCCACATGCTGTGCTGGCTCCATCCTAGGTGAGCTGAACCACCTACTCAGACTGGGTGTGGCAGTTTATGCTTGTAATCCCAGCTCTGGGGAGTCTAAAACAGGAGGATCACTACGAGTGAGAGCTATGTATGGAGACTGTACCGAATACATAAAATGAATGAAGCTGTGATTACCTCTTTGAATCTCATTTATTAAAATATTTATTGAGAGGTTATTATGAGCCAGATGATATTTGGGGCACTGGAATACAGTGGTGAACCAGCGGAGATAAACACATAAGGTCTAATATTTTTATGAGTGTACTTTTATTACTGTAATAGAGAAAAATATAATTCAAAAGTTAAGATAGGGGCTGGTGAGATGGCTCAGTGGTCTAAAGCACATACTTAGAACAAGCTAAGCTAAGCAAAAGCACAGCGACCGCGGTTCAATCCCCAGCACCACATGCCAGCCAGCCCCCGACCCCTGGTGGGCTGAGCTGGCCACACACACACACACACACACACACACTAAATTTTAAAAAAAAGTTAAGATAAAAAGTGTTAAGGAGTGGCCAAAACAAGGAAGCCTCAGGTGAGTTATGAGGGAAAACATTAGGGTGTTCAGGAAAAGAATCTGAAGAAATGACTTTTGTGCTAAGACCTAATTGAAGAAGAAGGAGTGTCTGTGCAAACTGCTGGGAAGAATGTTTTAGGAAGAGACAGGAGTGAGCTGATATGTTGGAAGAGCAGGAAGAAGGGAAGAGTGGTAGGGGAGGTCAAAGACAAAGAGATTCTTCTTTTTTTTTTTCCGTGACCAGGGACTGAACTCAGGCCCTCACGCTTGTCAGGGAAGCACTTAGTCTACTGAGCCATCTCCTCGGCCTGAGATTATTCTTTCTTCTTGACATCACCCAGATCACCAATGTACTCTACTCATCTATACCACAAATATTTATTTTGTATGGTAGGGTTTTTTGTTTGTCTTTTGAGACAGGGTTTCACAATGCTTTTCAGGTTGGACTTGAACTCACTTTGTAGCCCAGGCTGGGCTAGAACTTGCATTGTTTCTCCTGCATCAGCCTCCTGAGTCCTGAGATTACCATGCACCACCATGCCAGGGCTCTTGGTGGTCTTATCTGGAGGGATACATTGCATGATGTGAATAGATGCATGGAACTGAGATAGTACTGAACTCTAGATGTACTATGTTTTTGTCTCTGAATACATAAAGTTTAGCTGACATGGTGGCACATCCAAATTGGAGTTCAGCTAAATGTTTTTTCTCTCAGAATAATGGGCTCTGCCAGCTGGATACAGGCAACAAATAATAAATTAATGTTTTGTTTAAAAGTTAGAGGAAGTAAAATTTCCTTGCAAGACAAAATGTATCAACTTCTGTTGGAAGCTTCTTTTGTTCATTGAAGTTGATTTGTGTGTGTGTGTGTGTGTGTGTGTGCGCGCGCGCGCATTTTTAGGGAAAGGTCTATAGGGTGTTTAGGGTTTCGCTACTAGATCAGACTTGTAGTGATCCGCCTGTTTACAGCCTCCTAAAACCTGGGATTACAGACATGCGCCACCATGCCCAGTCTCAATTGCCATCTCATTGTGCCCTGGGGGCGAGGCTGGCTCAGCAGGCCCAGGGATCGAACCCCAGGGCCCTGCACCTGCTTGCAAGCTCTTTAATCTGCTGAGCTATTTGCCCGGCCCTTTGAAGTTAATTTTTGATAAGTCATTTTATGGAATTAAAACATTGACACGAAGAATGCACAGGGGCTGGGGAGATAGCTCAGTGAAATAAGTGCTTGCCTGACAAAAGCAAGGTCCTGAGTTTGATCCTTGGTGCCACCAAAAAAAAAAAAAAAAAAATGCATAAACTATAAACATCTTTCATAACCAGTGTTCAAATGTGGATACCCTCATGAGCTTCCTCAAGATCATGGGTTTTATGGTTTGTGTTTAGTTATCCCCTCAAAGCCTCATGCAGTCATAGGTGGAGCTTTTCAAAGATGGCTGATTCTAAAGTGTGTGATACTGGGATTAAACAGATGGGTTTGGCACATGTGGAACTGGGAATTGAACTCAGGCCCTTGCACTTGCCATTGAAGCACTTATTCCAGTGAGCCATCTCCCCGGCCCCCTGATTTTTTTTTTTTTAAAGTGGATCGAAGCAGTGAATTTTAAAACAAAGAAAGCAGAACTAGAATATCTAAATTTTTTAATCCTTTCTTTACAGGTTACTAGATCACTTTTGATTAAGAAAACTGTAGAAAGTTAGTAACTGCCATAAGTGAAGGCCAGGTGGTGGCACACGTCAATTTTCCACTGAGTCCTGCTTTGTGGAATGTGTGAAGACACTGCTGGGGGTCTCTGCTCACACTTGCTGGAATCATTTGTGGCAGATTTTAGTCCACAGGTCACTTTTCCCCATATTTCTTTGTGAACTCTTCAGCATTCTTAGAGAACTTTTTATGGTCCTTAAGAGTATCCTTCAGCTGGAGCTGGTGCTCAGGCTGAGGGTCATTCACCAGTGCTATGAGGGACTGCATTAGTTGGTTGATCTAGGTTGCTGGCTTCCAGTTCTCAGCACTAATTACCAGCAGGCAAGCTTGCCCTTTTTCATCAATGTTTGGTTGATCTTTTGTTTTAAATGTGGTCTTCAGTGGTTTGAATGGATACTGTGCTGTAAAGTTGATTTCAATTCTAAAGGCACCCTTATCCTATGGAGGGTTGTCAGGAACAATAAGCCTTTGTCAAGTCAATAAATTAGCTTCATCAACCTGGATGTTACAGTTTTTCATTCCACATTTGTGGATTTCTTCAAGCTCTTTCATCAGCCTTCTGCTGGCCGCCATCTTGGATCTGGTGCTGCTGCTTTCCCAGAGTAACTGCTCTGATCTTTATAATTTCCTCCCTCATCAAGCTTTGTGTTTGACTTGCTGTTATTTTTCTAGAAGCTTGAGGTTGAACATTAGTTTATTGAGGTTGCTGTCTTTCTGGCGTGTGCAATTACTACTATATATTTCCTTTGTAGGCCTGCTTTCATTGTGCTGCATAAATTCTAGTTGTCATATCTGCATTATTGTTTAATTGTAGACATGGTCTAACTGAGTGTGGTGGTGCATACCTGTAATTCCAGCGCACAGGAGGCAGAGGCAGGAAGATTGTTGCGAGTTTGAGATCAACAAGGGGTATACAGTGAGTTCAAGGCTAGCCTGAACTGTGGTGTGAGACCCTGACTTAAAAAGACAAAAGAAAATTCTTTATGTAGAAACTGTCTAGCTTCTTCTTTAATTTCATTTGTAGCCCATTGGTTGTTCAGGAAGGTATTATTTAATTTCCATGTGTTTATGTAGTTTCTTTTGTCATTGATTTCTAATTTCATTACAGTATGGTCTGATAATATGCATGGGATAATTTTGATACTTTTTAATTTACTTGTTCTGTGTTTTATGAGCATGTTCATAGCATGTTCTGTGAGCTAGTTTATGATCTATTTTGGAGAAAGTTCCATGTGCAGCAGAGAAGAATGTGTATTTTGTTGTTGGGTATAACACTCTGTAGATATCTATTAAACCCATTTGTTCAAAGGTTTGGCTGAACTCTGATATTTCTTTTTGTTTTTGTTTCTACTTTTTTTTTTTTTTTTTTTTGGAACTGGGTATCGAACTCAGGCCCTTGCGCTTGCCAGGGAAGTGCTTATTCCACTGAGCCATCTCCTCAGCCCCTCTGATATTTCTTTGTTGT
>NW_004524624.1:5454251-5457989 GCF_000260255.1 Octodon degus
AGTTTATGATCTATTTTGGAGAAAGTTCCATGTGCAGCAGAGAAGAATGTGTATTTTGTTGTTGGGTATAACACTCTGTAGATATCTATTAAACCGAGTCATCCATACCACCAGCACTCAAAAGAGATTTTCTTTCTTTCTTATCTTTGTTGTTGTTGTTTTTTTTGGTGGAACTGGGTATCGAACTCAGGCCCTTGCGCTTGCCAGGGAAGTGCTTATTCCACTGAGCCATCTCCTCAGCCCCTCTGATATTTCTTTGTTGTTATTTTTTGTTTAGATCTTTTTTATATAATGTTTATTCATTTTAATGGGAAAAAAGATAGAATAGCAATGAAACAGTTTCAATACAGGTTAGTAGCATGTTTACAATAATTAATACATTGCATATTGTTGTCTTCATAGTAGTAATTCATAGGTGTCTAGTCCTATTTGTGACAGTGGTATTTTGAGGTTCTCTATTACGGTTGTATTAGTGCCTGAGTTTTCATTTCCATTATTATTTGCTTTCTATAGTTGGGTATGGTGGTATTTGGTGCACAAACACACACACGCACATATTTATGATTTTTATCTCTTCCTCTTGGGTTATTTTTTTAACAAGTATGTAGTGACATTTTTGTCTCTTCTGATCAGTATTAGCTTGAAATCCACTTTCTTTGCAAATAGAATAGCTACCCCTGCTTTTTTCTGGGTTTCTGTTTCATGAAGTATTGTTTTTCATCCTCTGGCTGGCTGGCTGGCTGGCTGGCTGGCTGGCTGGCTTTCTTTCTTTCTTTCTTTCTTTCTTTCTTTCTTTCTTTCTTTCTTTTTGTATTTAGGACAGGGTGTACAGGATCTCACTATGTAGATTGGACTCACAGTGATTCTCCTGTTTTCAGCCTCCCAAGTGCTGGAATTACAGTTGTGCGCCACTACGCCCAGTCTCAATTGCTGTCTCAGGGTGCCCCAGGGGCGGGGCCGACACAGCCTGCTGGGGATTGAACCCTGGCCACTGTGCTCTGCCTAAGCAGGCGCTTTAATCCACTGAGTTATGAGGCCAGCCCTTGTGTCTTTATTTTTATACATAATAAAAGCATGTGAAGAATCATACAAAGCATGCACTGGAGTCAAAAGTACAATGTCTCAGTGTTTTGCTGAGAACACTGAAAGCAAAACATTCTCAGGGCAATCTGTGTTGTAGTTAACAGGGAGGCCAGACACTTGCTGGACTGGCTTTGCTGTAGTTCCAACTCATCCTCAGCTCAGCTGCTCCCTAGTTTTCTTTTAGGGCTTGAAATACTTTACTGCAAGCTCATCTTGGCTTAAGGGTTTGTGTTGAGAAGTCTGTTGTGACTGTAATGGGCTCTCTTTCTTTCTTTCTTTCTTTCTTTCTTTCTTTCTTTCTTTCTTTCTTTCTTTCTTTCTTTCTATCTTTCTATCTTTCTATCTTTCTATCTTTCTCTGGTGTTGGGAATTGAATTCAGGACCTCACACTTAACCAGGCAGGTACAGTGCTGCTGAACTATATGCCTAGCACCTCTGATAGGCTTTTCTTTGTAGGTAATTGATTTCTTTCCCCTAACAGCTTATAATATTCTGTTCTTGTGTTGAATTTCTGGAATTTTTACTATTATATGGCTTGGAGTAGGGTTTTTTTGACTATTGGAGTTCTATACATCTCACTTATGTGTATGTGAAATTCTTTTTCCATGTTTGGGAAACTTTCTGTCATTACTTCTATGAACAGGTTTTTTTTTTTGGCAGTTCTGTAACTATTTCAAAGTTAGTTCTTGTTAGTTCTTGTCCATATTCACTGTCTGGAGATTTTTGAATGTGGTAACAGGTACTTAGGTTACCAAGGTATATAGCTTGTTTGGTGAATCTTCATCCTCATTCCGTTTTCTGGACTACTGTACCCGGATATGATATGGAGCATTCCTTATTCCTTATTCCAAAGCCCAGACAGCTTTGTTGAGCCTAGTGCCAATGCACACACCTGGAGTCCCCATTTCCTTCATGGAAAACTTCCAAATCTCCCTAAGTGCCCGAAGAGCGCCCTTCTTGAAGCCCACTCTGTGGATACACTTGTGAATGTTGATTGTGTATTCTCAGGTCACCACCTTGTAGATGGTAGAACGGCCCTTCTTCTTCTCGCCACCCTTCTTTGTGGGAGTTATTCTGCCGGGCTCAAGTTGGAAAGGAAGAGCGTGGTGGATTGTGGGATGGAAGACTGCAGTTGCAAATACCTTTTTTGAAAAATGACCCTTCTACTATCTTCTATTTTTCTTTTCTTTTTTGCAGTACCAGGGATTGAACTCAGGATCCTGCGCTTGCTCCCCAGGCCCTCTATTTTTCAATGATTGTGCTCAAATTTACATTTTTCTATGTATCATCTAGCAGCTATTGGATTGATTTTTGTGGTCCCTTGTTATTTTTAGGAAGTCTTTCATTTGATGATGGCTAACCAAAACCTGTCTTCGGGATCTGATATTTTATCTTCAAATTGGTTAATTCTGCTGTATATGCTTGCTTGTTTGCTTGCTTGCTTTCTCTCTCTCTCTCTCTCTCTCTCTCTCTCTCTCTCTCTCTCTCTTTCTTTCTTTCTTTCTTGGTGGAACCGGGGATTGAACTCAGGCCCTTGCACTTGCCAGAGAAGGCTTATTCCACTGAGCCACCTCCCCGGCCCCTGTATATGCTTTCAATAGAGTTTTTATTCAGGGGGTGGCTCAGCCCACCTTGAGGGGTGGCATATGGTGCTGGGGATCAAACTGCAGTCCCCTGTATCTGCCTAAGCTTGCCTAAGCAGGCACTTTAGACCGCTGAGCTATCTCGCCGGCCCTCAGTAGAATTTTTAATATCCTGGATATGTTTGAAACTGTTCATGGAATTCAGTTTTTTTTTTCCCTACTTTTGTGTGTGTGTGTGTGTGTGTGTGTGTGTGTGTGTGTGTATTTTAGGGAAGGAGGTGTTCAGGGTCTCACTACTAGATCGGACTTGTAGTGATCCGCCAGTTTACAGCCTCCCCAGAGCTGGAATTACAGGCACACACTACCACGCCCAGTCTCAATCAAAGTCTCAGTGTGCCCCAGGGACAGGGCCAGCACGGCAGGCCCAGGGATTGAAGCCCTGGCCCCTGCTCCTGCTTACAGGTACTTTAATCTGCTGAGCTATTTGCCCCCCCCCCTTTTTTTTTTCCTACTTTGGGCATTGTGTTAGTTGCTTTTCTCTTGTTGCTGAGACAAAATGCCCAATGCTCAAGATTAAGGAAGGAAAGATTTATTTAGCTCCCAGTTTGTAGAGGTTTTAGTCCACTGGAAAAGCTGGCTCCAAAACAGGATGGCGTGGCAAAGGGGCAACAGTTCATGGCAGCAGCAGATGACAAAATCAACAAGAGCCAAAAAAGGGAGGGAGCAAACCTCTTTTCCTGTCTCATATTGTATGCAGGCTACCCATCCTAGGGTGCTTGTAGTACTCACACCATCTCTGAGCCCTCTTCCTGCACAGGCTGAGGACCTTTATAAAGTGAGGACCCTGACCCCTTGCTGAGTTGAGCTGGAAATGTTGTAACTCTGTTTCCTGAGGTAAGGGCATGAAAACAAGGTTAAACAAGTTTTCTTCAAATAGCTGCCTCCCTGACCAACTGAGGCTTTGGGGAAATGTCCAGACACAAACCATAAAGGCATTCATGGTTTTCGTTACTTTCCTAAGCTTCTCTATTTAAATTTTTTTTTTATTTTTTTATTTTTTTATTTTTATTTT
>NW_004524624.1:5465114-5465699 GCF_000260255.1 Octodon degus
ATGTTCTGCTCCTGAATCAGCTGGGTGGGTCTTGCCTCTAGCCTCTTTGCAGGGAGTTCTGCTGAAGGGTTCCTTGCTGGGCCTGCACTCTGGGTTGAATCTATTCGCTTCTTTAATTTCATCCTCTGAGAAGTGTGTGTTCATCTCAGATGCCCACTTTTATTTCTTGATTGCTGAATTATATTGGGCAATTATAAATATTATTCCTGTTTGCCACTGTGCCTTTTGTAAATCATTTTATGATACTTCTTTCAAAGGCTATTTTACTCTGGTGGACAAGGTCTTGTATTCCTGTTTTATATGTGCTTTTATTTAGTTAGTTTTGTTTGAGACAGGGTGTCCCTATAGCTCAGGCTGGCTGTGAGCTCACTTTGTAGCCCAAGCTAGTGTTTAAATCACAGTGATCCTCCTGCCTCAGCCTCCTAAGTGCTGAGATTACAGGTATGTGCCACAACACATGACTTAACTTTTTTTTTCCCAGTAGGGGGAACTGCGCTCATAATTTTGGGCTTGCCAGGCAGACACCATGCTATTCAGCTATATTCCTTTTTTAAAAAATTTTATTTGTGTGTGTGTGTGTGTGTG
>NW_004524624.1:5465799-5467556 GCF_000260255.1 Octodon degus
CTCTATTTTTTAAAAAATCTATCCACTATCTATTCACAAACCATGTCCTTTATTGTGGTCATAATTTGTTTAGTTATCTATGTAATTATTTGTCATTTGTTTTTTTCCCTAGAGATTCATTCATCTGCTTTGTTACTTCTGTGGCTACTATTTCTCAAAGTTCAGCTGGGCGGCTCTTGATTTCTTCTAACTCAGTGCTCTCTGGATTTGCCTTGGATGAGCTGGAGGTGTGGGGTTGCATTTATTTGTGCATTAATGTTTGAAAATTGCTTATGGTAGGTAGCCTTA
Organism: Octodon degus; assembly: GCF_000260255.1. NCBI lineage: Eukaryota > Metazoa > Chordata > Mammalia > Rodentia > Octodontidae > Octodon > Octodon degus. The sequence continues at coordinate 5,466,088 of NW_004524624.1, forward strand.
TTACTAGTATTGAGACCTCCTTAGGAAATGATTACTTTTCGAAAAAGTCTTGTAGCTGTAGCTTGCTTTTGACTTTTCAGTCTGTCCCTTGACCTGCCTCTATAATTTATTGTGGATGAGAGATTGCTGCCTGTTTCGACTAGCACCTAGTTCTTTGGTAGTAGAATGTGGTAGCATTTATGACCCTCAGATAATCTTGGTATTGGCATATAAGGAAGAACAACTAATCATAACTATGTTACCTTGGATAAAGTAGTATAGTCAGTAATACCAATAACAGCAAGCACAGTCTAGAAAATGGCAAACTGGGGTAACTGTTAATTTGCCACCTTTGACCAAGATTTATAGTTATATAACAAAATCTAAAACAAGTAAAAAAAATATACAGCCAATATCCCCACATTAGAACTATTTTACCCTCAGGGAAGAAAATTTTAAATGGTGAAGAGGGAAAAACAGAGAAAGAAAAGAAAAGAAAAAGATGAGAACAGGACTGAAGGACCAAGGAAGATTACCCAATTTGGAAAGCTGCTAAAGAAGACATGAGGGAAACAAAGTAGAAAAAAACAAAAATGAAGAACTAAGTAAAACAGAAAATCCAAAACCAATGTTTATGCTCATGAAGAAAAAAAAAAATCCAGAAAAAACGAAAGTAAAGGAAAAAGAAAAAAAAGATTTTTCTGTGATTTTAAGCCAACAGTTGTCTTTTTTTTGGACCGGAGATTGAACTCAGGACCTTGTGCTTGCCAGGAAGGCATTTATGCCACTGAACTATATCTCTGGCCCCTGTAGTTGTCTTCTGGAATCTGCAGTTTAGTGGTACTGTCCATTTCAGAGTATGTTTTCACTGTCCTTGGTAGACAGAGGAGGCAGACAGAGCCCAGATCTGAGCTGCACAGTTCCAGCAAACCTGCAGTAGGGTTTGGGTAGGGTGCTGGAGAATTCCAGCAATCCTGCATTAGAAATAGGGCAGGGTGCCAATTCTTGTGCTTGCAGCTTCACAGCTTCACTAGTGCTTGAAGTTCAGGCTGATTTTGACCTTTGCCTATGGGGGTTGGGGTCTAAGTTGTTCAGTTTACAACATTCTGGGTATCTCTTACCTGCCTGACCACAGTTCCCTAACTGTGTATGTCTCCCACAGTTGTCCCTCACCCTGTTACTTGGAGCCTTGACATGAAGCCAACCCATGACTGCCCAAAGTCTTGGGTTTAACTGGCCCCTCCCTACAATGTCATCTGGGCAAATACCCTCTTCAGGAGACAGGCACTTGGACTGGACTAGAATCACTACCCAGCTGTTGTAGCTTATTGCATCCACTGCTCCATTCCACTGGTGTTTTTTTCCACAGGACATTCTAGAGTTACCCGCCCTCACTGTGTGTAGAATCAAACCTCCTCTGTCACACTGTGAGCGGCATGTCAGGGAGAAAGTGCAGTTTTCTACTCCTTTTCTGGGTTGTTTTTTTTTTT
>NW_004524624.1:5471974-5473302 GCF_000260255.1 Octodon degus
GCATGTGGTGCTGGGGGATTGAACCGCGGTCCCTGTGCTTTGCTAAGCTTGTTCTAAGTAGGTGCTTTAGACCACTGAGCCATCTCACCAGCCCCGCTCTCCCAAGTTTTTTGCGGAACTGGGGATTGAACTCAGGCCCTTGCGCTTGCTGGGGAAGCGCTTATTCCACTGAGCCATCTCCCTGGCCCCCATGCTCTCCCAATTTCTGCTTGCTATTCTGCAACACAACCAATCCAGACTACTTACACCCTTGTTCTCTTGTTCCTCCCCCTCTAACAGACCTCTCCCAGGTCAGTCAGTGTCTGGGCTCTTTGTCTTGAGACTTTTAACACCCTGGTTTTTCTCCAATTGGCCAAAATTAATTGCAAACCCCTTGATTAAAAGCCCTTCTCTCTAAGAGGTTAAATTTTAAAGCTTACAACAAATGTTTGCCTTGAACAGGGGACAACAGCTATCAAAAAGCAGTTTACACTTATGCTTTTAATCAGCTAACTAAAACTAAAATAATCTCAAAAAAATAAAATAAAATAATCTTCTCCTCTGGATATTCAACAGTTAAAGTTTAGAGACCAGAACTAGAGAGATAATTGGGTTAAGAGAACAGCCCATATTTTGGCCCTGGTCCTCCAAAATCAACGGAGACCCAAGACATGAGAAAACCTCTTCTACAGAATCCTACAACTATGGGGAGTTGCCTATCTCCTGAGTAGGGAGATTGCCAGACCCCAGAGGACAGAGATCAGTAAGATGTGCAGTACGCTTAAGCAGGGTCACCAAGGCTTGGCCAGACAAGACTGTGACTCCTCTTGGCAGTTGGCACTGAGGAGCTGAGAGGCTTTGTACATGGTTCCGACAGTAATGCCTAACAAGGCTTACCTGACCTTGATAGACAGCGGGAGGTCAATTTTGATTAACACAGGTTTCATTTTAACTTGGTCTTCAGTACTGAGCAGAAAAATATAATCAAAAGAGAAATATAAGGGCTAGGGAGATAGCTCTGTAGTCTAAGCAGCTGCCTAGCAAGCACAAGGACCTGAGTTCCATCCCCAGTACTGCATGCCATGTGGAACCCCAGGCACATGGTGCCAGCCCTGAAGCTGGGCATGGTGGCACATGCCTGTAATCCCAGCACTGAGGAGGCTGAGACAGGAGGATCACTTCGAGTCTGAACTGCCTGAGACCCTGTACCAAAAAAATAAATAAGCTTTTGTCATCTATGTGCCCTCCAAAATAATAATTATTCACTCTAAAAGACACCATGACTGATCTCTCCCTGTCATAAATTTAAAAAAAATTAATAAGGCGAGCCTTCCTACAAAATCAGATAA
>NW_004524624.1:5473402-5476585 GCF_000260255.1 Octodon degus
ATTTGTGTGTGTGTGTGTGTGGCCAGCTCAGCCCACCAGGGGGCGGGGCTGGCTGGCATGTGGTGCTGGGGGATTGAACCCTGTGCTTTGCTAAGCTTGTTCTAAGTAGGTGCTTTAGACCACTGAGCCATCTCACCAGCCCTCTGGATTGGTTTTTGTCTCTTCATTTTCTCTGTGGGCTCTAATTCTTCCTTTAGATCCTTCTTGGATACTGGGGATCTACCGTCCTCTTTTTCCTCCCCATGTTGTACTCTGAATCTCAAAGAAGCTGATTTGCTGTTTTTTTCCCACTCTGCCATCTTCCTGGAAGTCATGCTATAATTCTAATACATTTGTTGTTTTTCTCTAATAGGTTTTAAGATTCTGTGCTTGTGTTGAACTTCTGGAGTTTTGACTATGATGTATTGTGGAAACGTGTATCTTGTACTCCTCAGGCTATGTCAGGTCTAGGCTGTGCTATCCAGAACTGCTCAAGTTCTCGCAAGAAGCCCATGTTCAGGGCTTTGGGAAGTGTCCTGTCTCTTTGTCCTGGAACTTTGCAGTTAACAGATCATGACCACTTTCCCAGCCACCCTCACACATCCTTATCTCCTGCCTCTGTGCTCCCCAAGGCACAGCTTTCCCTGCCTAGCTTTATGGTCTGTGGATTTGTGAGGTACTCTTTCTGCTCCCACTCTAGAGACCCCGCTGTTCATATACTCCGGGCTGTGGCAATTACCTAAAGTCAGCCATATTCCTGCTTAGGTTGGTAGATGAGGAGAAGAAATACCAGAAGAAACTGAGTTCTCTGCTGGTTATAGGCAGCGGGGTATAGTTTTAAGCAGACTGCTTGACTCAGTGCCAGCACTTTCAGACCTAGAATACCCTGAAGGCTACACATGACTGGCCTGGCTTCTTGTCACAGAGGGCAGGACCTCTTCATTCTTCCTGGCCTGAGCTGAAACTTCTCAAGGGGACCTATGGCTAGTCTGTCCCCATCTCTGCAACTGACTATTATGGCTGTCTCCCACTCAGTTACTGTGATAGGATGACACCAGAACCTGTGAAGTATAGTTATTCTGTAGCTTTGTCTTAAACATTTAGCCCCTTCCCAAATGATTCCTTCTTAAACCTCAAATATGGCAGGCACTTTGTTGGGTTTCTTCTCCAACACTAGCCCACCATGTGGATGAAGTCACTTTCAGAGTTAATCTTGTACTGTTTCTGCTGTTTACATTATCCATTGGATTTTCCTGACACTAACACTGCCAGCCTACTCCAGTGTGTCTCCGTGGGGCTGCTGCCCCTCTCTGGGTTTACTTTGTGTTAGCAGAGGAAAGTCTCTCTCCCCCCAGTAACTGGGGTTAGCTTTTTAGGCTGCTTTGTTCTTTGTGCTCTTTCCTCAGCTTTGCTGCAGTTTCTGGTTTCCTATGTGCTCCATTCCAGTACTTGGATATCTACTTTTGCAGGTTTTTTTTAATTTTTATTATTTTTGGCAGAACCAGGGTTTGAACTCAGGCCCTTGCACTTGCCAGGCAAGCGCTTATTTAATGAACCATCTCCCCAGCCTCTTGTTTTTCTTTTCTGAGACAGGGTCTCACTATATGTTTCAGGCTGGCCTTGAACTCACAGCAGTCCTCCAGCTTCAGCCTCCCAAGTGCTGGGATTAGAGATATGTGCCACCATGCCTGGCTCCACTTCTATGTTTTCACTTCACAAAATTGTTGTTTTCTAGGAGTCTTGATTCAAGTTCCCATCATGCTGTATTTTGTTACCAGTCTCTATTCTGCCATTTTTAATTCCTATCTCATGGCTTTTTTTTTTTCCTTTTTTTTTTTTTTTTTTGAAGAGTCTCTCCATGTACTTCAGGCTGGCTTTGAACTCACTCTTTAGCCCATGCTGGCCTCAAATTTGTGGCAGTTCTTTCTCAATCTCCCAAGGTCTGGGATTACAAGTGTGTGCCACCATGCCTGGAGTGGCATCTTATTTATTTATTTTATGGAACCAGGGATTGAATTCAGGCTCTTGTGCTTGCCAGGCAAGCACCTATTCTGAGCTATCTCCCCAGCCCTAAGAGTTTAATGATAGTACTTTCAGCAGTCAAGCTCTCCTCTGCTCCAACTTTGCTGACTTTCTGGTGAAACTGAAAGCTTTTAAAGTCACTTAGTTGGGGGATGGTGAGATGGCTCAGTGGTCTAAAACACCTACTTAGAACAAGCTTAGCGAAGCACAGGGACCGTGGTTCAATCCCCCAGCACCACATGCCAGCCAGCCCCGCCCCCTGGTGGGCTGAGCTGGCCACACACACACACACACACACAAGTCACTTAGCTGGGCCAGCTATGGTGATACACAGCTATAATCCCACCACTTGGAAGGCTGAGGCAGGAGGATTGCTATGAGATTGATGCTAGAGTGGGCTACAAAGTGAGTTCAAGGCCAGCCTGAACTGCACAGTGGAATCCTGCTTCAGAAAGGTACTATTTGCTTTTTTTGTTCATTTGTTATTTTGTATTTAGGACAGGGTCTACAGGGTCTCACTACATAGATCTGACTTCTAGTGATCCGTCTGTGTTCAGCCTCCCAAGTGCTGGGTTACAGGTACATAGCACCACACCCAGTCTCATTAGCAGTCTCAGCACACCATGGGGGCACGGCTGGCACAGCAGGCCCAGATATCTCCCCGTGTCCCACATCTGCCTAAGCAGGTGCTTTAATCCATTGAGCTATTTGGCTGGCCCAGTGTTTGCTTTTGATTTGCAATATAGACCTCGCTAAAAGCTACCAATAATACTCATGCCACAGCCTCAACTTTGGACTGCCTTGAAGTTTTCTCCATCACATTAATTAGTCCACTGCTTTAATCTCAGTCTCCCATGAAGCCTTAGGACATGAGCACAATGTGGCCAAATTTTCTGCCAGATTCTAACAGGTGGTCTAAACTCCACCTTTTTTAAAAAAATTTTTTATTTGTTTGTTTATTTATTTATTTTATTTTTGTGTGTGTGTGGTCAGCTCAGCCCACCAGGGGGCGGGGCTGGCTGGCATGTGGTGCTGGGGAATTGAACCACGGTCCCTGTGCTTTGCTTTGCTTAGCTTAGCTTAGCTTAGCTTAGCTTAGCTTAGCTTAGCTTAGCTTAGCTTAGCTTAGCTTAGCTTGTTCTTTAGGTGCTTTAGACCACTGAGCCATCTCACAAGCCCTAA
>NW_004524624.1:5476911-5478166 GCF_000260255.1 Octodon degus
CACTGAGCCATCTCACCAGCCCCATCCAGCATCTCCCAGTAAACTCAGAGAACAGCATTTTAGACCTTCACCAGTGGGCATCTCCAAGCCTCTCCAAACTCCTCCCATGAGCCATTTCTAAAATCTTCTGAACCGCATGATCAGGTAGCATGACAGCAACAATCCCATTTCTCAGGTACCAAAATCTTAGTCATTTTGCTTGTTGCCAAGAAAAAAACCCCTGGCATCCTCAATTTAAAGGAGGACAGGCTTATTTTGGCTCATGTTTTAGAAGTATCTGTCCAGTGGTATGGTGGGAGATCACAAAGCAGATAGGAAGCACAGAAAAGTGAAGGGAGAAACCAGGAAGGGAGATACACTTCCCTATAATGCCCTTAGTGGCTCGCCTTTTCCATCTAGTCCCCACTTCCTAAGAGCAAGTCAGCTGTAATGCCTCATAATCCAGTCACCTTCCAGAAGTTCCATTTATGAGCACATGAGACTCTTGCATAACATGTAGATAAAAAAATCATAATAGCTATATTTCCTATAAATTTTAGACTCAGCTTGCTAATAGCCTTAGGCAAGGACTTGATTATTATCTCATATTTTATTCTTTCATTTGGCATAGTGCCTGACAAAATAATCTCAATAAATTTGACTAAATGAAAATGAAGACACCAGGATGTTACCATTTAAGACTTGTAAATGTATGGTCTTTTTTCTTATGGTGATTAAAGTGTTATAAGATTATGGTGGTGGTTGTGCAACTCAATTTTTTTTTCTCCATAATTTTATTGAGAAACAAATAGCAATGAGACAATTTCAAACCAAATTGGTAGGACAGTTTCAATAATTAACATATTGCATACATTCTTCCTAGTGGTTAATTGCTGTACAAGATGTAGACATGATATCCTATTTACAAACACTATTAGAACAAATCTCTCTATTCATTAAGAGAATACAACTATATTCTAACCATTTTGAATACACAGATACAAAATGGACATTCATCTGTATCTCCTTTTTTTAAGTTTCGTTATTTGAATATTATAGGTGTGTTAACTCAGCAAAATAGTCTAAAGGAGTCCAGTAGTCCATAATAGTATTGGGTCTTCCGCTTCACTGGCAATGTCAGAAATTGTTGACCTGAATCCCCTACAGCTCAACATAATAGCATGGCTTTACTTCTTATACTTCATTTTTATACTTTTCTGCTGGATGGTTAAGACCAAGGTAAAGTAGGACCTGTGCAACCAGAGTTGTAGCTTTT
>NW_004524624.1:5485066-5495994 GCF_000260255.1 Octodon degus
ATTATTATTCTTATTTTTTTGTACTGGGAATTAAAGTCAGGGCCTCTCACTTCCCAGGCAGGTACTGTGTGGCTGAGCTGCATCGCCAATAGCCCTTTCTGGTCTTCGTCTAGGACCATGAAGTTTGTATTTGTAGTCCCATGGATGAGTTATTGGAATCTGTCAAGTCAATTTCAGTCTGCCACACCCAGTGCAACCCACAGGGATAATAAAGACCCCAACACATATTTGTAGTTTTGGGGAGTCAAGGAGTCCTGAGTCCAACCATGGTGGTGGCTATCTGGACCAAAGGCCTCGACCCAGGGCTGAACCTGGCTTTTATTCAGTCATGGAGGAGGAGTGGCTTAAGGATGAGTGACTGAGAGTGGTGGAAAGTACATAGTGTCATGAGCTGGGCTAGGTAGGAGGCCTGCATTTACCTCTGCAATATACACAGAGAGGGATATGCCAAAAGAGTAGCCTGCACGACACAATTTTTTTTTAATATTTATTTATTTATGTGTGTGTGGCCAGCTCAGCCCACCAGGGGGTGGCGCTGTCTGGCATGTGGTGCTGGGGGATTGAACCGCGGTCCCTGTGTTTTGCTTAGCTTAGCTTGTTCTAAGTAGGTGCTTTAGACCACTGAGCCATCTCACCAGCCCCAAACAGTCAGAGCCCTGCCCTGTGGAGTTTCAGGGCTTTTTTTTTTTTTTTTTTCCAGAACCAGGGATTGAACTCAGGCCCTCGCGCTTGTCAGGCAAGCACTTATTGTACTTAGCTATCTCCCCGGCCTTGCACGACACAATTGAGATAGTCTCTAATGTTTGGGAGTTGGTGCTTCAGCTCTGAGGTGTAGTCTTTGAAGCCCCAGAAAGTCGTAGCTTCTATCTTGAGGCTTGATCCTAGCTAACAGTGTAGAGCATTGGCTCTTCATCCTGTCTTGACCTGGCTCATATTAAAGAGCAGCTGGTGGGGATTTCCAGGGAAACATACATGCTGTGTTCAAAGACTACCCCCAGCACCTCATCTAGACCTATATAAATTGCTTAAAGCCAATTGAAGGGATAAGGAAAAGTCCTAGCCAGCTTGGTACATATCAATACGTGGAAATAGGGTCAGGCACAACCAAAATGGAGACAATTGCTCTTCTTTCAAGGGGAGTTGCCCAAGTGGTCCTCCACAGGCACTTGTGCTATTATAAAAGCCAAATGCTATATATACATTCCTGATCCTTCTAATATCTCTATGGCTATTCAAGATATAAGATGACAGGGTCAGGGAGATGGCTCAGTAGAATAAGCGCTTCCCTGGCAAGTGCAAGGGCCTGAGTTCAATCCCTGGTTCCACTAAAAAGAAAAAAAAAAGATGGCAGATTAGATCCATATCAGATTCTAAAATTCTCTAGACCTTCTCCTCCCCCTTATAAAGGCTATTACTGGTTTTCCTAGTAAAATATTTGTGGTTATATTCATAATAGCCTTGCTTAACCTTGATTTTAATGTTTGGCCCATACTTACTTATTTCTTTGGCCAGTCAGTTAAAAGCCAGATCTCAAGATAAGAAAAAACAAAAAAAACAAAAAAAACAAAACAAAACAAAACAAAAAACAAGGCTTACATATTCTCCAAGGGATGAAATAAATAATAACACCTAGTGTGACAAAGTCTAGACAGACATCATTCACCTCAGTAGACAACCAAGACCCCAGATCATCACCTACCTAAAAAGTTCTTTAGTTTTTTCACACCCAACATGACTTACTTCCTGTTATATCAGTATTATTTAAATAACTCACAGGACACTTTCTGTCCACTTAACCTTTCTCTTCTTTCCTTCTCTGGCCTTATAGCCCCCATTACTGCCCCATACCTACACCCTAGGATATGGGACACCTCCCCTTCCCTGATTCTCAATCAAACACCTCTTGCCACCCCATTAAAGCCAGATCACCCCATCCCTCCCAGCTGCCAGTACCCTGTCCCTAATGAGACTCTGAGGGGATACAACCAATACTTCCTGCTCCAACATAGTCATCTGTTCTCTACCAATTCTCAAAACAAAACATAAAAACCCTCCATATAACACTCCCATGCTCCCTGTTTGAAAGACAGATGGCACATACAGGTTGCTCCAGCACTTTTGAGCCATCAACCAGTTACTCCTTTCTATCCATCCTGTACTTCCCAATCATATGCCCTTTTCTCTTCTATTCCCACATCTACTACCCAGTACTTGTTATAACCTGTGCAAATGATTCCAATTTTGTACCTCTGTATGCTTCCACTGTAACTTTATTAACTGTTATAACCTGACATATGCGCCGTCATCTTGTTCTGTATGCGCCATTCTAAATGCTGTAACTTTCCACTGTGCCCTGTTCTCTACTTGAGAACCTGCAGTTGGGCCTTTCTCACACTGTCTTTTGCGTACAACTGAATCTAGTTCTGGCTCAATGCCCTGTTCTTGCCCTCGTTCCCAGCTACAAACTGTACCCACCACTGCACCTGTTATTGTTCATTAGAAACAGGTAATTTTTCAACTGAAGCCCCTAGATGAACCCTTGACATCAGCTTTTGTGGTTTATTGGTTTAAATACCCACTCCCCTCATCCTCCCAGCACGCACCTCAGCCTCTTGCCGGGGTATCTGCCGCTGGGTACCAGCTAAAATAAAGCGCTTCTCTTCTTTTTGAGCCTGCCTCATTTTTTGAGTTACAACAGTACTCAGTCCTAGATCTAAAAGATGCCTCCTTTACTATTCCCTTCTACTCCTCCATACAGCCTCTTTTCACCTCTACTTCAGTTAGGCCCTTACCCTTGGTTTGTTCTTCTGCCCATCTGTCACCCATCTCATAAAATATATAGATGTTTTCCTTTTCTACAGCCTCTCTTTTAAATCCTCCAGATGGGCCTCATTGCTTCTTCCCTTAGCAAGACTACTGGAGTGTATAATCCCTTGTCTGAGTTACTTTTTCCTCATTGCTGGGACAAAATACCCAACATTCACAATTAAGGAAGGAAAGGCTTATTTAGCTCACAGTAGAGGTTTCAGTCCATACTCATCTGGCTCCAAGGCAGAGTGGCACAAGGCAGAGAACAACTGTTCATGGTGGTGGAAAACAGTAAAAAGCAAAGGGAGAGGAAGCAGCTGTGGCTTCTAGCAAGCCTCTCTCCCCTCCTCACATTGTAATGCAGATTACCCATCCCAGGGCTGGAATAGCCCACTCATAATCCTAGCACTGGATCGTGAATTAGTCACAAACTCTAGAAGCCTCCCATGACTGTGTGAGGCTTTGGAGGGTCACCTAGACACAAACCATAACATTCCTCTTCTCTTATTTAGGCCATGTCTTTTTCAGACTCCTGTCACAGTTCTTGCAAGACTGTATCCAAATAATCATTAATAAGCAGTTATTGCTCTTCTTCTCCCCTCACATGCCTGGCAAGTGCAAGATCCTGAGTTCAATCCCTGGTACTGCAAAAACAAACAAACAAACAAACAAACAAACAAACAAACATTTACAGCAGATAGCTCAAGGACTTTGCCAACTGATGTTTGAATAAGATTTTCCCACTTAGGTCCCTTCCCTTCTTTCAAGCCCTATAAAAAAGCCCACTTTCTCTTTGCCCCCTACAGATGGCTTTTTATCCTCTGTCTGCCTGCACCCAGGCACAATAAATTCCATGCCATGTTGCCTTTACACAAGCCTGGTGATCTTGACTGGTCTCTGCCTCAGTCTCTTCCTTACATTAGAGAAATGTAGGTTTCATTTTACTTAGGTCACAGAGGTCATGTTGAGCAGTTTAGGAGCAGTCCCCGAGGATGTGAGCAAATTACAGAGACCACAAAGGACACCCACCATTTCTCTGAGCCACCCCTTCAAAAGCCCACCAAAAAATGCTGTTAAAAAAAGTCTCTTGGGCTGGGGATATAGCTCAGTGGCACAGTGTCTGCCTGGAAAATGCAAGGTCCTTCTGCCTCAGCCTCCTGAGTGATGGGATTATAGTTGTGCAGTATAGTACCTGGCTTAATTTTTATTTAGAGACAATATGCCTCAAGGTCACTAAGTTGTTCAGCCTGGGCTTGAAGTTGTCACCCTCCAGTGTCAGCCTTCTAGAGTCTAGTCTTGGATTACAGGTGTATACCACCTATCTAGCCAGTATTTTGTCACCTAAGCAAAATCTCTAAGCCAAGGCTCTGGTACTGAGGTTAAAGATCATAGCAAAGTTGTTTCTGAGTGACCCCCCATTTTAAAGTCTGAGGGGGTGTTTCGTTGTGTGTGAGAGAAAAGTGCAATGTGAAGCTAATACTGTATCTATGGATAGTATGGTTAGGGCCTATGAGGCCATTCTTCTGTTTACTTGAATCTGCGCAGTGCCCACTGCTAAGGCTCTCCCTTGTGCTGGGGCCAACTAGAGGCAAAAATAACAGACAAAGTCCTCAGGAAATTCCTAAAATAGAATTCCAAGCCTTGACAAATTAGTGGTATACCTGTCAGCTTGATCTACAATTAATAGGCAGATGAGTTAGGTAGAAATAGTATAGACAGTCAGACAGGGCTAGGCCTTTGAAGGAGCCATTGTGGAAGACAGGATACTTTCCAACTTTGGGAGAGACACTCCCACTGTGAGCCAGACCTCAAGACAAAAGATCAAACAAACCCACAAACCTCCTTAGTGATAGACATCAGGGATTGATATTCTATCACTTTGAGAAAGCCTTGAAGAATCACTAATCCAACCCCTTATGGAAAAAGCTCCTGTTTTATATTCATGCCTGTTGTGGTTTGTGTCTAGTTGTCCCCTCAAAGCCTTCTGCAGTCATGGGGTAGCTTCTGAAATTTGTGATAGATTTTTTTTCTTTTTTGTATTTTTTCGGGAAGGGTCTACAGGGTGTTCAGGGTCTCACTACTAGATCAGAGGACTCTTAGTGATCCGCCTGTTTATAGCCTCCCAAGAGCTGGCATTACAGGTACGTGCCACCTTGCCCAGTCTCAATTGCCATCTCAGCGTGCCCCAGGGGCAGGGCCTGCAGGCAGTCCTGGGGATTGAACCCTCAGCCCCTGGCCCCTGTGCCTGCTTGCAGGTGCTTTAATCCACTGAGCTATTTGGCTGGCCCTTGTGATTGATTATTGTGGCTTTTGCATTATAATGTAGGAGGGAAAAGAGGCTAGCTACCTGGGAGAGCTGTTGCCCGTCCCTTTGCTCTTCGCTCTTTGCCACCACCATGAATGGCTGCTCTATGCAATGTGACACTCTGTCTTGGATCCAGGTGAGTATGGACAGTATCCGCTAACTGTGAGCTAAATAAAGCTTTTTCTTCGTTAATTTTGGGTGTTGGGTATTTTGTCCCAGCAATGAGAGAAGAGTAACTGAGACAATGCCTATTTACTATGTGATTCCTGACTTGCTTCCCCATTTGATCCCAATGTAATCAATTTTACCTGAGCAATTATACTCGTAACCTTATTGGTTGACCATAGCTTTTGTTCCACCTCTTGCCCACCTAGTGAATTTCCATGTTTCCTAGGTTGTGCCTGCCTTGACTTGTAAATTTGCTCTATAAATATCCCTAGAAAAGGCAGATTCCTTGGCAACCCACTTGGGTCCTCTTCTGTTCCTCTCTTGGATGGAAGCTTTCTTTCCCTCAACAAATATATTCTTTTAGGGGCTGGTGAGATGGCTCAGTGGTCTAAAGCACCTACTTAGAACAAGCTTAGCAAAGCACAGGGTCCGCGGTTCAATCCCCCAGCACCACATGCCAGCCAGCCCCGCCCTCTGGTGGGCTGAGCTGGCCACACACACACACACACACACAAATAAAAAAAATTTAAAAAATATATTCTTTTATTTATTTATTTTTATTTATTTATTTTTTGTGGAACTAGTGATTGTACTCAGGCCCTTACGCTTGCCAGGGAAGTGCTTATTCTAGTGAGCCATCTCCCCGGCCCAATAAATATATTCTGCTCTTAACCTTCATTGTTCCTAAAATTCATTCTTCTATTTTATTTTTTATTTATTTATTTTTTTTGTTTGTTTTTGGGGGGGCACAAATGTGCTGGGCAGTGGGTGAACCTGGAACATTCTTTTATTTTAGAGAGCACAGACTCATCCCAGATATCTTTCAGGTTGGGAGTTTCTTTCCCCTGTATCACAATAACATTTTTTCGGAGCCGGGGAGATGGCTCAGTAGAATAAATACTTGCCTGGCAAGCACAAGGGCCTGAGTTCAATCCCTGGTTCCACCAAAAAGAAAAAAAAAAGAAAAGAAAAAAGAAACAAACATTTTTTCACTTGGAATTTGTTGAAGACTCATACATATAGACTTCATGTCATGCATCCAAGTATAACCAATTGAAGTATAGGGAAGGACACACAGACACAACTGCTATTGTTGTAGGCAGCTGAGTTAGATAGAAATATTATAGGCAATCAGTTAGAGCTAGACCCTTAAAGAGCTAGTATAAAGACAAGATACCTTGAAACTTTGAGAGAGACATGCTCCTGCTGTGGGCCAGACCTCAAGACAAGAGATCAAACAAATGCCTACCTCCCTAAAACTAAGCGTCAGAGATTGATAACCACCTTGAGGAAGACAGGAAGAATCACTAATCTGATCCCTACAAGATGAAGATCTGTTCTATATTCATTCCCACTTTCTGTGTGACTCCATTTCCCATTTGGTTCTGGACTTAATTTTACCTGAGCAATTGTGTTTGTGTATAGGGATCTGTTGGTCTCTCAGTGAGATCTGTTGTACCCTGGGGAGAAACAGCAGCAGGAATGAGTAAAAGATAGATAAGAAGACAAGAGCTGGGCCAGGTGGTAGTCCTTCTGCCTGGTTGGCAATAGGACCCCCAAACAACAATAGGGGTGTTGTAACTTAAGATACACAGTGTCGCCTAGTGACTAATGGTCCACAGTGTCTAGGTAGGATATTTTTCTGAAGACTGAGGTAGCTTGAATACTGTAGTCAATGAGGCCTCATCTTGCCCTCCACATATGATCAATTTCCAACTTTGGCTGCTCTCAGCACTTGTGATCTTATTGCTTGACCATAGTTTTGTCCCACCTAATGTCCACCTAGTGAGTTTCCATCTTAGACCCTCTTCATCTTATGGTTTTGTTCTATAAAAATCCCTGGAGGGGCTGACCAGATAACTCAGTGAACTAAAGTGCCTGCTTAGGCAGGCACAGGGGCCAGAGTTCTATCCCCAGCATGCCATGCTGGCCCTGCCCCCCGGGGGTGCCCTGAGATGGCAGTTGAGACTGGGTGTGGTGGTGCATGCCTTTAATCCCAGTGCTTGGGAGGCTGAAAACAGGAGGATCACTATGAGTTTGATTTGTGTAGTGAGACCCTGTAGACCCTGTACTAAAAAAAAAAAAAAAAAATCCCTGGAAAAGACAGATTTCTGGACAAACCACTTGGGTTCTCCTTCTGTCCCTCTCTCAGACAGAATCTTTCTTTCCCCCAGTAAATATATTCTGCTCTTAACCTCTGTTGTTTCTAAAATTTATTCTTCATTTTCAGAAAACACAAACTAGTCCCAGGTATCTTTCATTTTGGAAGTTTCATTCTCCTATATCCACATGACTTAGCATCCTATCATGTTGTCAGTCATTCTGTGGAAGACAAAATGGGGGGGGGGGCTATAGAAGTCTGCCCAGACCTCATTATGGTTCTGAGCTATTTATAATTGTAATCCCAAGAAAAAGTTATTGGAATTCTCTCAAGTAAATTCCAACCTACTATTTCCAGTTCAACTCACTGTGAGAATAGAGACAAAGACATATCTGCAGTTGTGGGGAGCAAGGGGATCCTAAGTCCAGTTAGAATAAAGGCCGACCAGAACAAAGACAATGACCCAGGGCCAAACCCAAGTTTTATTAATTTGTGGAGAGGGGAGTGGCTCAGGTTTGAGAAATGTGAGAATTGTGGGAAGTGTATCAGTGCTATGAGCTGGGCCAGGTAGGAGGCCTGAAATCACCTCTGCAATATGCAGAGAGGTATGCAGAAAGAGTGCTGGATTTTAGTAATAGGTGGCCTCTAAATTTGAAGGAATCTATGTAACACAGTTTGAAGAAGTTATCTTTCTTTCTTTCTTTTTTTTTTTTTTTTTGGTGGAACTAGGGATTGAACTCAGGCCCTTGCGCTTGCCAGGGAAGCACTTATTCCACTGAGCCATCTCCCTGGCTCTGAAGAAGTTATCTTGTACTTTGGGTCAGCTGCTTCAGCTCTGAAGTCTAGCTTTTACTGTCTTGGGACCTTGCCACCTCTTTCTTGAGGCTCAATCCCAGCCAAGAGAGCAGACAGCTCTGTGTCTTTTGGCCTAGTTCACCCTTAGTAGTAGGGAGCTATGGGTGGAACATCCCTGACCTATCCCTTTGCTTCAAAGGCTATACATAGTTGCCCCAGCTAGACCCATTTGTGTTACTTAAAGACAATTGAGGGGGTAGAGTATTTTCCTAGCTAGTGCTGTATATATCTACACACAAAAGTAGGGAAAGGGTGAGTTAAAATAGAAACAAATTGTCTTCTTTCCAAGGAAGCCATCTTGGTGGCCTTCCACACGTCCCTTAGGCCTGCTGGTGTTTTTCTTTCTACAAACATAAGCCCACTTGTTCTGAGGGTAACTTTACTATGTATGTATGTATGTATGTATGTATGTATGTATTGAGACAGGGTTTCACTATGTAGTAGTTCAGGCTGGTCTCGAGTTCACTACGTATCACAGGTTGACCTCAAACTCACAGTGATCCCCCTGCCTTAGCCTTCTGAGTGCTGGGATTACAAGTGTACACCACTGTGCCTGGTCTCACCCTTTAAACTTCATTAAACTGCTGCTTTTTCCTTATTGTTGCATGCGGTGTCCAAGTCTTTGTCTCTCATTGGATAAAAACCCAGTTATGAACTAAGGAGAGACACTTCAACATGTGTTCTTGGTTGCAGCAGTCTGCAGGGGAATCTCCATCTCACTGAGCTAAAAGGGAGTGCTTTTTATTCAGATCCACACTTTCTGGAAATGCAGCTCCGCGGCAGAGTGTTTGCCTAACATACATGAGGACCTGGGTTTGCTCCTTAGCACCCCCACTTTATTTATTTATTTTTTTTATTTTATTTATTTATTTTTACATTTATTGTGTGTGCGTGTGTGTGTGGCCAGCTCAGCCCACCAGGGGGCGGGGCTGGCTGGTATGTGGTGCTGGGGGATCGAACCACGGTCCCTGTGCTTTGCCAAGCTTGTTCCAAGTAGGTGCTTTAGACCACTGAGCCATCTCTCCAGCCCAGCACCCCCACTTTAGCCAAACAAATAAGTAAATTCCACAGATTCTCATGTTTTTAAGAGCATTTTATTTTATTTAATTATTTTTGAGACCAAGTCTTGCTATATGGTTCAGGTTGGTCTTGAGTTTGTTCTGTAACCCAGGCTGGCTTTGAACTTGTGGCAGTCCAGCTCTGTCAGCCTTCCAAGTGCTGGGATTACAGATGTGCACCACTATGCCCAACTGAATAGGATGTAGATTTTTTTAGTAGATATTCTTTCTTTCTTTCTTTTTTTTTTTTTTTTTTTTTTTTTTTTTTTTTTTTTGTGGAACCGGGGATTGAACTCAGACCCTTGTGCTTGCCAGGGAAGCGCTTATTCCACTGAACCGTCTCCCCGGCCCCCCTAGATATCCTTTCTTTCTTTTTAAACCTTAGGGATATTTTGTTTGTTTGTTTTTGAATCATAGGGCTATTTTTTAGGGCTCTAAATGGTTGTTTTTTTAAAATAATTTTCACCCATATCACTTGAAGTCCAAGTCCAATATTTTTTTTTATTAATTTTATTGAGAAACAAATAGTAATGAGACAGTTTCAGAACAGGTTAGTAGGGCAGTTACAATAATTAATACATTGCATACTGTTCTCTTCATAGTAGTTATTCATAGTACAAGATGTAGACATGATATCCTGTCCAAACACCATAAGTACAAATCTTTCTTCTCATTGAATTAAGAGAAAGTAGCTGTATATCTATCCTATTTTATATATACAGATACAAAATGGTCCTTCATTTATATCCCTTTTTTCTTTGTTTAGTTTTGTCAGAGATGTGTATTCCATTGCCATTTAAATATTGTAGGTGTGTGAATTCAGCAAAATAATCCAGTATAGTCCAGTAGTCCATAATAGTAGTGGGTTATCCGTAGGTCTGGCAATGTCAGAAGTTGTTGTCAAGTCCAATATTTTTAACCTTAGGGCTCTTTACACTGTCATATTGGAAGCTGCTCCACTACATGGGTATGGTTATTATCAAAGAGATAATTATTAAAAAACAAACATTGATGTTGTTGCATCAGAAATGATTCGTTGTAATCATTGGCTTCTGGAAGGGGTCCCTTTTCTTGTTTTATTTTTTTCAAAAAAGGCTCTAACTCATGGAGTGTCTTCTTTTTTTTTTTTCTTTTTCTCTTTCTTTCTTTCTTTTTTTTTTTTTTGTATTTGGTACAGAGTCTACTAAGCAGCTTGGACTCATAGTGATCCTCCTGTTTTAAGCCTCCCTAGTTCTGAGCTTACAGGCAAGTGACACCACGCCTGTACTCGGTGGCTGGCTCAACATGCCTGATGGTGGGCCCAGTGCACCAAATGCTGGAGTTTCTTTGGCTTCCTTATACTAAATTACCTATTGCCTGTCAGCACTATGTATGGGTCTCTTGGGATTCTACTGTTTTTGGCTTATTCATACTTGAAATTTCAAGTTTTTACCAAACATGGTTGATATTCCCTGTGGTACTGTAATATAATAATTTGTTATTGTATTGCTCTACTGTGGCCTATTTCAAGTTAGCTGTTCTCCCTTGGGTAGGCATTTGGATTGTTTCCAGTTTTTAGTTGTAATATACTGTTCAGCTATAATCATCTTTGTTCAAATCTGTTTTTTTTTCTTTGAATGGTCTTCTAAAAATG
>NW_004524624.1:5496239-5497146 GCF_000260255.1 Octodon degus
CTCAAACTCATAATAATCCTCCTGCTTTAGCCTCCCAAATGCTAGGATTACAGATGTGTGCCACCATACCTCATATTTTTATGATTCTTGACTGCTGTCCCCAAATTTCTTACTGGAAATGTTATATTTGTTTATAATATGCTATCAGTATTGGCCTGGTGTGGCAGCATACACCTGCAACCCCTGAACTCACGAGGCTGAGGCAGGAGGATCATTTTAAGTTTGAGACCAGCCTGGGTTACAAAGTGAGCTCAAGGCCAACCTGAACTGTGTGGTGAGACCCTGTCTCAAAGAAGACAAAAACAAAAAACAAAAACACTGAAATATATTTATATGCTCACAATCCTGTTAGCATTAGGTTTTGTCAATTTTATTCTTTTTTGCTTATTTAATAAATGTGTGATGAGCTTCAAAATATTTCTTTGATCATTAGGGATGATACACATTTTTATTACCTGCTTAATTTGAACATTTTCTTATATGTTAACTCTCTGTCTTACAATAACAACTTTGTTTAGAGTTGTGATGATAGGCAAGTTAACAATCACCTTTCCTCCCTCTTGCTTAGTATAATTTATTTTTTTCCTGTAAGCATGATCCAATATATATCCTTAGTTGTTCAAAACAGATAAAATGGTGATTATTCATATGCAGTGTTTTGTAAAAAATTAAGAATTATTTATAAAAGCAATTAATTAGAACCATGAAGTAGTCAAATTTCAAAATTGTGTAATTGAAGTCTTAGTTCAGAATCATCATATAGTTAATTTTCATTTTAATTCTGTATTAAAAGAATTTTAGACTTAATTTTAGACTTAATTTAGGCATTATTTTATTTTTTTAACAAATAGCTTAAGTATTTTATTTGTTTGCAACTAAGCTTGTTAACACTATATAATGAAAGGGT
>NW_004524624.1:5498011-5498532 GCF_000260255.1 Octodon degus
CTGCTGCCAGGGCCTGGCCCAGTCCTGTGCTCACCTATGTTACGATCCCACTGTAAGGGAGATCTTTTTCCTTTAGAGGCTTAGTGTCCAGGGAGCTCTCTGATTGTGTGAATAAGGTGAGTGCCGACTCCACAGAGTATTTTAAGGCTTGGAGTCAAAGTATTTTTCTGACAGGCTAGGCAGAGTCCATGTGTCAAGGCCTATGTCCAATTTCTTCTAATTTCTCACCACACATTTGTAGAACTAGGACCGCAGATCTTTGCTATTTCCTCATAATCACACCTAATGTCCATCCTAACTTACAATTCATATTCTGTGCCTGGAAGCAGCCCCTGTATTTAACAATAATACCTACACATAAGACAATCCACTCTTACAACTTACAATGGTCACAAAGCATTAATGATCTGTAGACCAAGGAAATGCTTTTAACCATAATTGTCGTGCATCAATTCACAGCCAGAATCCCCAAGATCAAAAAAATTTGCACAATACAAATAATAACTTAAAATATACATACA
>NW_004524624.1:5499337-5501273 GCF_000260255.1 Octodon degus
CAAAGGGGCGCAGCGCCGCCGCTTCGGGAACCCGGCTCAGCAGCGCCGCTTCAAACTCCATGGGCCGCTTCAGTGTCGCCCCGCACGCCATGTCGCCATATCGCTGAGGAACTAGAGACCAGGAGCCGATGCGGAGACAACTGCGGCCCAAGCTCCGGCTTGGGACACATGTCCAACCAGCCAAGCCGGGTCCAATGGCCTTTATTTTACTTTGAATTTAGGACAGAGTGAGTCTACAAGGTGTACAGGGTCTCACTATGTAGATCAGACTCATAGTGACCCTTCTATTTTCAGCCTCCCATGCACTGGAATTACAGGTGCAAGCCATCATGCCCAGTGTTGATGGCTGTCTCAGCGAGCCCCCGGGGCAGGGCCCGCACAGCAAGCAGGGGATTCAGCTCCATCTACTGTGCTTTGCCGAAGCAGGTGCTTTAGTCTGCTGAGCTACCTGGCCGGCCCTAGGCATAATTTTAAACTTTCATTAAGGTTCATAGACTAGTATAAAAAATTCACATATCCTTTGTTCAAATTTTCCAAGTGAAAATTTCCAGATTACTCTATTAGATTTCTTATTCTCTATACATTTATTTTATACCTTATTATCTTTTAACTGTTTGAGATCAAGATGCAGGTACAGTGCCATTTTACCATTTACATTCTTCAGTGTGCTGGGTATAGTGGTGCATGCCTATAAACAAGAACATTTATATAGCTCAGCAGCATAAGTGCCTGCGTGGCAAGCATAAGGTCCTGAATTTGATTCTTGGTTAAAAAAAAAAAAAAGAAAAAGAAAAAGAAAAGGACATTTACATATATAATCGCAGGATAGTTATCAAAGTAAAAAAAGTTATCACTGACAGAATAGTATTACTTAACCTACAGATCTTGTTCAAATGTTATTTGTCCCAATGAGACCAAAAAATAGACAAAAACAAAGGCCCAAACAAAACTAAATAAATGAAGTAAACTAATAATAATGTAAAGCCTCAAAAAGAAAAAAAAAATCAAAACAGAAAAACTAAAGCAACAATAAAAAGGACTATTAAAATCTACTGACAACAAAAAGCTTAAAACAGACTTCCGCAAAGATGGTGGAGTGCTGAGTAGCACAAAACGAGCCTCTTGGAAATTTGGTGTCCAGCAATGTTGACCCAGGAAGGGTCTGAAGCAAGAATGAAGCCCACTGGGAGAGCAAAGAGAAAAACTTCAATGAAGAAGGAGGTGGCAGGTGGTACCTTTTTCCTGAGCCTGGGCTCAATGTGTGGGAGGGACAGCTCAAACCTGCTGATGCGCAGTGACTGCTGGTGTCCTGAGGCCTCCATAGAGAGATGCACCAGGGCAACAGAGCAATGGACACCATGGGCTGCAGTGTCTGATGAATGGTGTAGATTCCCATGTCCCATGGAGAGGTTGATTGGCTGGGAGCTATCCCAGACAAGGGCCAATTGAGCTGGGAACTCAATACGACTGCTGGCTCCATCTAGAGGCCCCAGCCAGAGTTCAGGCCCACAGAAAGTACACCAAGTGCTGCAGGCTGAATGGTTGGGTTCCAGGCTTGTGGCTGGAAACCAGCCTGAACTTCAGGGAAATAAAGGTTCAGTCTTGCTGGAATTTTCCATTACCCTGCCAAAAAAACTACTGCTGGCTTGCTGGGATTAATCAACATGGATCTAGACTCTGTCCATATGTTCCACATGGACAGCAGGCAAACCTTGAAGTGAACTTTTTTCTTCTCTACCTTTTCTTGTTTTTTTTTTCATTGTTTGTTCTTGTTTTTATGAGCATGAACATGGTTTCTGGTTTTCTTGTGCTTGTTGCTCTGTTCTGTTCTTTTTATTTTTTTTTCCTTTACTCTTTCCCTCCTGTCTTCAGCACCAGTTTCCCAAAGTTTGCACAATCTTCTTTTTTCTTCAAACCTTGCTTCAAATCTTCTCCT
>NW_004524624.1:5502369-5503349 GCF_000260255.1 Octodon degus
CCCAGCACTCAGGAGGCTGAGGTGGGAGGATTGCTGCAAGTTTAAGGCTAGCCTGTGTTAAAAGTGGGTTCAAGACAACCTTGAACTGCGTAGAAAAATACTGTCTCAAAACGATAAAAATTTGGATATTTTTTTAAATAACCAAATTAACCTAAAACATTAACTGATGAAGATTAAAGTGCTAAAAACTTATACAAGACTTACAAACGCAAGCCTTAAAGTTTGCTGATATAAATGTTATATGTGGGTTTTTTGTTTTTCCTGGTATGTATTTGGTTGTCACAAGGTGTCACTACACAGCCCAGACTCGGGGGGGGGGGGGGGGCGATCCTATTCCCAGCACTAGGATTACAGGCATGTGCTTCCCAGGGGATGGGGCTGGTGTGGCATTTAGTGCTAGGGATTGAACTTCAGTCCCTGCTCTTGCCTCAGCTTGCCTAACCGGATGCTTTAGTCTCCTGAGCTATCTTGCTGGCCCCCCTGTTATATATGATTTAGATTAAAGTATGTGTTTCTATTTGTCAGTTTTCAAATAGATTTTGCTACTTAGGTTGGCTTAAAAATAAATAGACACTCATGATATAGCTCAAATGCTTTTTGGTTCATATAACAGTTAATTTAAACTAGTTGATAAAAACAAATGTCTTTAAAGTTAGTGACATATTTCTATCCAGGCTGTTATCCAATTAATATAAAAATTTGTTTTATAAATCCAATGCCAATTGTTGTCTGTATATAATAATTAAAGAGTTTTTCTCTGGTCAAAAGTTAGTAGGGTCTGGGGAGATGGCTCAGTAGAATAAGTGCTTGCCTGGCAAGCGCAAGGGCCTGAGTTCAATCCCCGGTTCCAAAAAAACAAAACAAAACAAAACAAAAGTTAATATAGTCCCTGTACTGCAAAAAACCAAAAACATAAAAACAAACAAACAACCCTTAAAAAAAAGTTACTATAGTACCACAAACAAACAAACAAACAAACA
>NW_004524624.1:5504630-5507957 GCF_000260255.1 Octodon degus
ATTGAATTTTGGCCCCTGAGCCTGCTTGCAGGCACTTTAATCTGCTGAGCTATTTGGCTTGCCTTTAAGCGGTGGTAAAAGTGTTTTATACTTTTATTTTTATAGTTGTTATACGAATGTGTTATAACAGTATATGATCTATAGTTGTTAAGAGATATCTCCAAACCTTGTAGACCCTTTATGAGTTCCTTACATATGTTACAGGTCTCTAAATATAAAAAATTATGGCTAAATTTTTAAGTAAAAGTCCAACCATTGTGTACAATTTCTTTTTCTTGCCATTCTGATTTGTTAATATAACTTAAAATAACTATTGTATCTGCCAAAAACAAAGATGCTTTTTTCTAGATATAAACAACAGATCTCTACTAACTAACAAAGATGCTAGGCTAGTCATGAGAAAAGGTAAAATAGGCTTTGGCCTAACCTTGGTTCAGGGTAGATTATCCATACAGCGTAACCTCAGGATAAGGCTGATGATTCATAAAAACTTGAGTTTGGGAGACCTAAACAAGATCCCACCTTTTCTTTCACTTTTTCTTTCAAAATACATAAATATACTTAAATGCTTACAAATAGCTCAATATTTATTCCTAAAAGTCACCTTTGGGTTTTATTGTATAAATTTAAGGCCAGTTTAAAAGATTCTAAGTGTTGATTTTTATCTAAATGCAATTTAAAATAATAAAAAGACCTCAAACTTGTCTTTATAAAAAAAAAAAAATTGGCCCGGGAGATGACTCAATAGAATAAGCACTTCCCTGCAAGCTCAAGGGTCTAAGTTCAATCCTTGGTTCTGAAAAAAAAAAAAAATCAAATCCCACCTAACAATATATAGCTCTTCTCTAGAAAAAGCCATTCTATGCTAAAATAAAAATTAGCCAAGAATAGAAAGGCTATGTCTATTTAAAAAAAAAAAAATGCTACCGTTATGACAACCAGCCTTTCTAGTGAGTGGCAAAGCTGGCTGGGGAAATGAGTGAGGTCTGTGAATTATAAGATTCCAGGGCAGTATTAACACCCAGTATGTAGGGCCTGCCAGATAGCTCAGCGGAGTAAAGTGGAGTAAAGTGTCTGTTTAGGCAGACACAGGGAGCTGGGTTTAATCCCCAGGGTGCCCTGGGTGCACTGAGACAGTGACTGAGACAGGGCGTGGTAGCATATGCCTGGAATCCCAGTGCTTGGGAGGCTGAAAGCAAGAGGATCACTGAGTCTGATCTGTGTAGTGAGATCAGACTGAATACAAAAACAAAAAACCTAGTATGTAGAATTCTCTCTCTCTCTCTCTCTCTCTCTCTCTCTCTCTCTCTCTCTCTCTCCCCCTTTCCCTTCCCTTCCCTTCCCTTCCCTTCCCTTCCCTTCCCTTCCCTTCCTCCCTCCCTCCTTTCCTTCTTTCCTTCCTTCCTTTCACACAGGGTGTTACTGTGCAGCTCAGGCAGGCCTTATGCTCATTTTTGTATCCCCCCCCCCCCCCAGGCCAGTCTTGACCTAGCAGTGGCTCCTCCTGTCTCAGCCTCCGGAGTGCTGGGATTATAGGTGTGTGCCACCATGGGGGTCACCAGGTGTTCCTGGGGTTCTGGGGCTGGCACAGGAGCAGGCGGGTGGATATGTCGAGCTGGGGATCCAACTCAGGACCTTGTGCTTGTCAGGTAGGAGCTTATGCCTCTGAGCTATCTCCCCAGCCCTAGAACTTCTTTTTTTAAAAATTTATTTTATTATTATGAGTTCATTTATTTGTGGAAATTTCATGTTTGGTTACCACAATCATGTGGAAAGCAAAGCAATCTTGCAGGAGAGTCAATTCATCAATTCACCCATATCTGAGCACTGATCACCTACACCAGGGATCAGCCATCCTGCAGAAGACACGAGGTGGGCATCAAGCTCCATAGGCTGTGCAGCCTCTGCCATAGCCAGTGAGCAGCCAGACCCGAGAGAGGCAGCATGGCTATGTG
Organism: Octodon degus; assembly: GCF_000260255.1. Taxonomy (NCBI): domain Eukaryota; kingdom Metazoa; phylum Chordata; class Mammalia; order Rodentia; family Octodontidae; genus Octodon; species Octodon degus. The sequence continues at coordinate 5,506,586 of NW_004524624.1, forward strand.
TCAACTACTGGCGATGGGCCTTGTGTGGGGGCTTCATTCACAGTATTTTGGTTTCCCTTGTGCAGTGTTTTGTGCCACACAATGGGGACCTTTCCCTATGGGAATTACCTCCAGAAGGAAGCCAAGGGCCTCCCCATACCATTCTTCCCAGTGTCCCCAGTCTTCCTGGAGCTACAATCCCATGTGATATGTGCCCACCAGGCTTTCCCAGATAGTGTATGGTTTAGACCTAGGATGCCTCAAAAAGCCTGGTGAGGTCAGAGGTGAGGCTTTGGAAGGTGGCTGGATCATGGGATGTGTGGTGGATGATGCATTGTGTCAATTTGAGATGTTGGAAGCTTGGTGATTCCATTCCCTGGGATGGGGAGTGTCTACCCTAGAGTAACTCAGCACAAAGAGGATAAAGGGGTTGAGGAAGGCTTCTGCTCTCCACTTCCTTGGAAGAGCTCGATTGACACAGCTGTGCCACAGTGGCTGTTGCCACTTCCTTGGAGGAGCTCCTGTCTTCACAGTGGTGTGGAATGGAGAGACAGAGGCTTGATAGATGTCGCAGCTGCCGCTCCTCTGCTTTCTTTCCTTTTTTTTTTTTTTTTTTGCGGAACTAGGGATAGAACTCAGGTCCTTGCACTTGCCAGGCAAGTACTTATTCTATTGAGCTATCTCCCCAGCCCCTGCTCTTTCTTGTTTTCTGCCACTATGAACTGCTGTCATCTGCCTTGGAGTCAACAGAGTATGGACTGAAACCTCCACTAACTGTGAGCCATATAAACTTTTCCTTTCTTAATTTTGGGTGTCTGGAATTTGTCCCAGCAACAAGAGAAGAGTAACTGAGACAGGATGCTACACTCAAAGGTATATTTACTCATTGATGAGTTCACGGCTGAATGCATTATTAGGAGCTGGGGCCTAGTTAGAAGTTACTAGTGGCTGTGACATCAGAGGGTATCTCATCCTTCCCAGCTTCTCCCTTCTCTCTCTGCTTCTGACCGCTATGGGGTGAGCAGCTTTTGTTTTGCCAGACTCTTCCACCATGATGTTTCTCTCTTGGAGCCAGTTCACTATGGATGAAACTCCCAAAACTGTGAGCCACATTAACTGTCTCTTTCTTTAAGTTGCAAGTGTCAGGTACAGTATTTTGTTTCCACAACAAGAAAGCTGACTAATACAGGTGGGTTACTGCCAACAGGATGCGCTTCCAGTGGAGCTGGCCCAAGGAGACTCACGATGTATGGCAGTGGGAAGAAGAGAGCTGCATCTCTCTCCTCCATCCTCGAGCTGCTTCTCCAGGAAGTGGTGGGCTCCTTTGGCATTTGGAAAGGTGATAAACAACATGAGCCAGTCCTTCCTGGCTCATGTAGAATTTCTTGAGAGT
>NW_004524624.1:5508977-5509581 GCF_000260255.1 Octodon degus
GCCTGGTAAGTGCAAGGACTGGAGTTCTATCCCTGGTACCACATTATATGCTGGCACAGAACCCAGGCAAGGTGGCACATGCCTGTAATCCCAGCACTGGGAAGGTTGAGATAAAAGGATCACTATGAGTCTGCACTGTGTAGTGAGACCCTGTATTAAAAAATAAATAAATAAATAAATAAAAAGATGTGGATGACATGTAAACAAACAGAGGTAACAGGAGCCTATTTTTCACTCTTCATAGAAGCTGTTGAGTGTAGTTTTATTTTTGCACTTTTTATCCTTTTCTCTCCTGTTTGGCTCGTACTCACTCTACAGAGCTACTTTTTCCCCTTGTAAGAAGGACCTGGAATACATTTAATTGGAGAGCCATTTCTAAAGGAGCCACTGGACAGTAGGTTTGTTGTTGTCTTTTTTTTTTTTTCTTTGTGGAACTGGGATTGAACTCAGGCCCTTGCACTTGCCAGGGAAGCGCTTATTCCATTGAGACATTTCCAATAGGGTCTTATTAAATCACTATGTATGTTTGCAGGCAAGGCTCAAACTTGAAATCCTTTTCCTCATTCTCCCAATAGCCACTTATTTTATAGAATGTCCTTCATTT
>NW_004524624.1:5513588-5517747 GCF_000260255.1 Octodon degus
GTTGAGTGGAACACACATTTGAAATTTCATCATGTTGAATTGTCCTCAAAAGTAGCTGTTCTACAGCCTAAATGTCTATCAGTGGATAAATGGATAAAGGATTTTTTTTTGAAACAATGGAGTACTACTGTGCCATAAAAAGGATAAACTTGAGACATTTCTAGGTAAGTGGATGTACCTTGAGACCATATTGGAAAGTGAAATAAAAATGTTTAACTATCACATTGTTTCTCTGGTGTGAGAAACTGAAAGGGTAAATAAGGACCAAAATGTATAATAGATATTGGGAAATAGGAATAAAATGTTCAAATGGAAACGAAGTAAGGGAGGGAAGGAGAAAGAAAGGGAAGAGAAGAATAGCAGGAAAAAATCAAAACAGCTTTTGTAAATGAGGAGGGGAAAAAGGGCTGAATGGAGGCGAGGGGATTGGGGAAAAAAGAATCAAGATATATTATGTACAGTTACAAATTTCCTATTATGATTGTGATTATTATGTACATCTAAAGTGCACCAATAAAATTTTTTAATGTATTTAGTACAGGATCTACAGGGTCTCACTACACAGATCAGACTCGTAGTGATTCATCTTTGTTGTTCTTTGGTCTTTTTTTTTTTTTTTTTGGCGGAACCGGGGATTGAACTCAGGCCCGGCAAGCACTTATTTTACTGAGCCATCTCCCCCGCCCCCTTAAAATCTTTTTAAAAGTAGTTGTTTTAGTTTTATACTGCCACCTGCCATCTCTGAGTTTCATTCCAAGATTTCCTTCTTCTACTGAAATGATCAGACCTTAACGTTTTACTTTCTTCAGTAGTCCTACGAAAACCAGAGCTGAAAGAGTTGGCATGGCAGTGGCTGAGTTCGAAGAATTCAGTTTAGGTGTCCTATTGCCGTTCCTTGATTTCCACTAAAATCACGGCGGAGCCTTAGTATCCGATTCAGCGCACACGTATGCTAAATTAACGCTTAGCAGCCGCTGCATCAAGTCTCTAGCAGTTGGTACGTCCCGGCAACGGCTCCCTCCCAGGGATGAAATTGGTTCCGTCCTGCGACTGCGCCCTTCGCGTCTCCTAGCGGTGCCTGGGCCTCGCGAGCCTTGTAAGTCCCCCCTCCCCCCGCCCCCGCCCGCGCAACGGTCGCTGTCGCCGTCCAGCGTCGGGGGGAGGGGCTTTGCAGAGCTGCGCGCGCCGCCGGCCGGTACCTGACGCCTCGCGCCCGTCATCCTTTTAACGCCTTCTCGCCTTCCGCGGGGCCGCGGCAGGCTTTTCACTCCGGGGCGGTCTCCCGATACCGAGGTAGGCCTCCCCATACGCCGGGTAGGGTTCTGTGGACGCCGGTGTTGGCCTCTCACGAGTCCCGTGTGGGTCCCACGGGCTCCTGCCGCCTCTGAGGTGGCTTCCTGGGACGCCGCGGTGGGCTTCCCGCTCGGGTGGAACCGGAGGCGGCGCCAAGTCCCGCTCGCCCCGAGAGTTGTGGTGCCCCTTTCCCCACGCTGAAAGCCACACACGCCGAGTGCTTGGGGACCTCGCCCAGAGTGAGAGTGACCAGGCCGACGGCTCCTCGCGCCCCCTTTTACTGTTTGGTTACTTTTGCTTGACAGGTGAAATTTGTTTTCACGGGGCGCGCGCGTGCGGGTAGGGGGGCGCCTTATCACTTAATGCCTCCAGAAGAACCGGTACGTTTCTCCTGTGTACTGAGACAGGCATCAGTTTCAGCCTTTTGCACATACATCTTCACTTAATCCTCACCACAGCCCCGGAGAAAAGACTTGACATCTGTCAGTGATGGAGTTGAGTATACAGTGGTCCCTCACTTATCGCGAAGGTTCCGTTCCAGCCACCCCCGCGATAAGTGAAAATCAGCGAAGTAGAGACGTTATATTTTAGTATTTACATATATTTTGAGGCTTTATAAACACTTATCACACTTTTATAAAAAATTTTCCACGCTTGTAAAAACACTTCTAATGTTCTTAACCATTTTCTAAACTCTTAAGCCTACGTAATTTTAACAACATATGTATACTGTATGGTACTGCCACATCCCATGATATAGCGAAAAATCTGCGATAAAAAATTTAGATTAATAGTTTTTTGAAAACCCGCGAAACAGTGAGCCCACGAAACTCGAACCGCGAAATAGTGAGGGAGTACTGTAAATCCAGGCAGATTTCATTGTTCTTGCAGTTAGTCAGTATTCCTGAGATATAAGTAACATGAGAAAAAAATGAAAAGTTATGCTTTTACCTTTATTTTTTCCATCATGGAAGGCAGTGCTTTGCACTTGAATCAAAAGAAAGTCTGGTTTTGAATTTAGATGCATTAAGTTTAATTTACCAGCATAGTCATTTACTACTTTAGGAACTGTTTAATAATATATTAAGTATTGATGAAGATATCTACTTAGTATTATTGGAAGGAATAACATGATGCATATGTACCTAGACAGTGTCCAAGGAGTCAACAAATAACTAGTAATGCTCATGTTGCTACACATTTATCCTGAACTGAAGCCAAGTATGGATGGAAAAACAGGGGTTTGTGTGTGTGTGTGTGTGTGTGTGTGTGTGTGTGTGTGTATGTATAAGTATATAGGTAGTACATATAAGGTTTGCATTTACCTTTTTCTTAGTCACAGAAGCATTTAGACTCATTGTAATCAGTTGCTAAAGAAACTTGTACCACATTTCTTAAATACTGGCTTGTTTAGGGATAACAGTCAATGATTCATAAAGTCTCATTCATAAAGTCTCTATCACCCAAAGGTTTCAAAGCTGTTTTGATAGGTTGGGTATGTAGAATGTTAAGATTTAAAATTATCCTGTCAGTGATTCAGTGATTATTTGGATAGATCAAGGTGATAAAGATGCTGAAAAAAAATGACAAGGGACTGGGGATGTGTCTTAGGGTAGAGCTCCTGCCTTGCAAGAATAAGGCCCTGGATTTGATCTCCAGCACCAAAAAAAAAAAGAGAGAGAGAAAAAGAAAGAAAGAAAATGACAGTACTCGAAACTAGGGATTTTTCAAAGACAACATCAAAAATGCTACCTATGAAATAAATTCTGTTCTCATTGGGTTGCTTTTGTTTCTACATTCTTCTGGAGATATGGCCTTTCTCACTATCACACATTGATTACTTTTTTTTTAAACACATGATTACTCTTGGTATCTAGACTCAGTTCCTCTTTTCACAGGTAGTGTAATTTATTCTTTAATTCAAGTAAGTGAAGATAAGCCATTATTATTATTTAGTTCTTCATCTTCAGTGGTATCAATTTAAAAAACAAAACAGCTGTGCATGGTGGTACACGCCTGTAATCCTAGCACTTAAGAGGTGGAGATATGAGGGTCACCATGAGTTTGAGGCCAGCCTGGGAATACATAATTAAAGGCCTGCCTGAACTATGTAGTACCCTATCTCAAACAAAAAGATGCAATAGTAGTTTGAGGATATGCAGGCTGGCTTGTTTAAATTAATTAATCCCCCTCATCTGCTATGATTCTTTGAAAACCTATATTAACTCTGCAGTGGTTTTGTGTCAGGGAGAAAGGCATTTGTTTATATACTTTTAAAGAAGTTATGTGTATTTGGTGGTATAGCTACTCTTGTTATCAACTTCGAGCATATCAGTTAAAGTAACTCAAAGCAAGTCAGACATGGTAGCATGTATATAATCCCAGCATTCAGGAGTCCGAGGCAAGAGAATTATCGTGAGTTTGAGGTCAAACTGGGCTACATAACTCAAGGCCAGTTTGAATTATGTATTGAGATCCTGTTTCAAAAAATCCAAACCAACCAACAAAAAAAATCTTAAGGGTACAGGAAATATTTAATAAGTTGGAAACACTTCATATAAGCAATTTTCCTCAGGCATTATGATTCCTCTAGTTTTCTATATTCCGTACTTCTGTTTCCTACTTAGGCTTTTAGGTTTAAGAATAATTGTACATTTTATGTCTTCCATTTAAGTTTCTTCAGCTCTCCCCTTCTGTACCTTTAATTTTATACTTATGCTCTTAATATGGCATTTATTTAGGTTCTGGGGGTGGAACTGAGGGCACTTATTTTGCATTTGCTAAATATGCACTCTACCACAGAATTCTATCCCAGTTCCTTTATATGGCATTGAGTGAATTTGAAAAACTTTTTTTTTTTTTTTTT
>NW_004524624.1:5518082-5522554 GCF_000260255.1 Octodon degus
TGCTTCCTTGCAAGCGCAAGGGCCTGAGTTCAATCCCCTGTTCCTCCAAAAAAACCAAAAACCAATTATATATACTTTTGGGTTTCTCAGGATTTGTTGATTTTTAATTTTTTTTTTTTTTTCCAGAACCAGGGATTGTACTCGGGCTCCACTGAGCCCTCTCCCTGGCCCTCTCAGGATTAGTTGAAATACTCATTAAGTATGTATTATTTTATGGTCTGTATGGTGGGCATGCCTTTAATCCCAGCTATTTTTGAGATTGAGGTGGGAGGATCTCAAGTTTGAGGCCAGCCTAGGTAATTTAATGAGATCCTGTTGCAAAATAGAAAATAAAAAGAAATAAATGTTATAGTACCTCTGGGTTCAATTTCTAGTGCAATAAAAACAAAAAAATGTGAAAGCTTCAAACTGAAAAAAATATTAATGGTAGGAGGAAAACATGGAAAGGTATAAAACTCACTTGTAAAAATATATAAATACAGAAAGCATGGTGTATAAATGATTTGATCTTTAGTATCAAATCAAAAATGAAAAAAATTAGAGAGTAGAGTAACTACATTAATATATTAAGAGATAGATAATATAGAGGATATAATTTGGATGTCAAGTTTAAAATGTGCCACTTTTTACCTTTTGGTGAAAATCAGGTGTTGTGTTTGTGCTTGACAGCTTACTATCTGATATGTTCTCTATCTAAAGATGGAAAGGGACATATTATAGCTGACTCCAAACAACTACATTTTTTTTTTTTTTTTTTGTGGAACCAGGGATTGAACTCAGGCCCTTGCGCTTGCCAGGGAAGCGCTTATTCCACTGAGCCATCTCCCGGCCCCCAAACAACTATATGTTAACAAATTTTATAACCTAAAACTAATTCTTAAACATATTTACAGCTTATGAAGACTGAATTATGGAGAAGAAATAGAAAACCTATATAGACTAAAAGCAAGATTGAATTAGTAAAAAAGGGGCCTGCCCCTTAGCACAGTTTTAAAGTGGCTGCTTCAACAAAGTAGTCAGGCTCAGGTTGCTGTGGTTCGATCCCCACAACTCAAGCCAGCCAAACCTGCCCTGAAGGCATTGGTGGGGGGGAGAAAAGAAAATCCTTCTGAATTAAAATCTCTCAAAGAAAAGCCCAAGGTCAAATGGCTTCATTGCTGAATTCTGTCAATGATGTAAGGAAGAACTAATGTCATTTCCTGAAGTTATTCAAAACAGAAGAGAAATTTCTTTTAAACATATTCTGTGAGACTGTAATAGCAAATCAAGATAAGAACACAGCAACAAAATACTAGCAAACCAAATCCAATAGCACGTTAAGATTGTTTACTGTGATTAGGTGGTACTCATCTAAGGGATACAAGGAAGGTTCAGTATATGCATATCTGTAAATATATAGGGCATCAATGGAATGAAGGACGAAAACAATATGATCATGTTAATAGATGTAGAAAAGACATTTGATAAAATTAATTCATAATAAAAATTCTGAGGGGCCGGGGAGATGGCTCAGTGGAATAAGCACTTGCCTGGCCTGAGTTCAGTCCCTGGTTCTGCCAAAAAAAACCCAAACAAAAAAAAGCAACCCGAACAACTCAGCATACCTCAACATAATGTCCATTTATTTTTATTTTTATTTTTTAAAAAATTTTATTTATTTATGTGTGTGTGTGTGTGTGTGTGTGTGTGTGTGTGTGTGTGTGTATGGCCAGCTCAGCCCACCAGGGGGCGGGGCTGGCTGGCATGTGGTGCTGGGGGATTGAACCGCAGTCCCTGTGCTTTGCTAAGCTTGTTCTAAGTAGGTGCTTTTTTAATATCTGGAACAAGACCATGATTTCCCCTTTTCACTCACTACTTTTTCTTTGCATAGTGCTGGAAGTCCAAGCTAGAGCAGTCTGTCAAGGGAAAGAAAGAATATACAAATGAAAGATAAGTCAGATTGTCACTGTTTTAAGGCGGCATAATATATATAGAAAACCCCCAAAATGTAAAGGCTAAGTTGAAAAAAAGTTGCAGGATCTAAAACCAATATATAAAATAAGTAAAATTTTAATACACCCAACAGAGTTGGTGAGAAAGAAATCAAGAAAGCAGTCTCATTCAGAATTAAGGAAAAACAAGCACCCCTCTACCTCTAACAATAACAGAAAGGCTCTGTCCAAAACAAAAAAGCAAACAAAAAACTAGGAATAAATTTTATTTTATTTTTTAGGAATAAATTTTAAAAGGTGGAAGATTTCTTTTTTTTCTTTTTCTTTTTTTTTCTGGTGGAACCGGGGATTGAACTCAGATCCTTGCGTTTGCCAGTCAAGCACTTATCCTACTGAGCCATCTCCCTGGTCCCCTAAGGTGGAAGATTTCTACAATGCAACTTACAGAACATTGATAAAAAAAATTAAGAAACTGAAGAGACAAAATTGTGGAATGGCCTCCAGTGTTTATGGATTAGAATACTATAATGTCTATACACAGATAGTGTACAGATTTAGTACAATGTCTTATCACAGTATCGGACACATTCTTAACAGAAATAGAAAAAATGTCCTAAAATATATGTGGAATCATAAAATACCCCCAATAACTAAAACCATCTTAAGCAAAAAGAACAAAGCACAGGAGTTACTGTCTTCAAAATATACTACAAAGGTGGTATAGTCAAAGCAGCATAACACTGGGAGACAGACAGACCTATCGGCCAATGGAACAGAACAGACCCTGGAAGTAAACTCATGAATCTCTAACAAACTGATTTATGGGTATTAAGAATAAAAAAAACAAATATTCATAGGAAAAAGGACAGGTATGTGTTTTCGGTAAATACTGGGAAAATTGGATGTCCACATGCAGAAAATAAAAGTGGGACCTGAAACTATGAAATTACTAGAAGAGGGTCAGGGATATATAGCTCAGTGGTATAGCACTTGCCTGGCAAGTGTGAGATCATAAGTTCAATTCCCAGTAACAATAAAAACAAAATTACTAGAAGAAAACATAGGGGAAACATGTTAGAACTTTGGAATGGACCCTAAGAGCATAGGAAACAAAAGGAAAAATAAATGAGGTAACATGAAATTGAAAGGCTTCTGCACAGCAAAGGAAACAACAGTGTCTTAGTTACTTTTCTTGCTGCTGAGACAGAATTGCCCAACACCCACATGTTAAGGAAGGAAAAAGAGGGCAGGCCAAATAGCTCAGCGGATTAAAGCACCTAAGCAGGTGCAGCCTCCGGCCTGCCCTGTTGTCCCCCCAACCCCGTGGGGGGTGGGGAGTGGGCCCTCTGAGACAGCAGTTGAGACTGGACTTGGACTTGGTGGCATGTGCCTGTAATCCCCACTCTTTGGAGGCTGTTAAACAGGCGGATCACTATGAGTCTGATAGTAGTGAGACCCTGAGCACCCTGTAGACCTTTCCCTCAAATACAAAAAAAAAAAAAAAAAAAAAAAATGTTCGAAATAAAGCTCTTGGGCTGGGGAGATAGTCCAGTAGAATAAGCGCTCCTGAGTTCAATGTCCGGTACGGAAAAAAAAAGGAAAAGTTTAGCTCAGTTTGTAGAGGTTTCAGTCCTTCATTGGCTGACTCCAAGACAAAGTGGCACATGTCAGAGGAGCAACATTTCATGGCAGCAGAAAACTACAAGTAACAAGACTCTGACCCTTATATTGTATGCAGGTTACTTGTCCAAGGGTGAGTGTAGCACTCACACCCTTAATCCCAGAATTGGACCATTAATTAATCACAACCTCTAGATTCAGCCACCTCAGAAAAGCTTGACCTGGGGCTGTTGAGATAGTTCAGTGCACTAAAGCTCCTGCTTAGGCAAGCTTAAGTGAACTTAGGGACTGTGGTTTGGTTTGAGGCTAGGTACCACATGCCACGCCAACCCTGCTCCCAGGGCAGGCTGAGCCAGCCAGAGTCTAGGTGTAGTGGCGATGCCTGTAATCCCAGTGCTGGGGAAGCTGAAAACAGGAGAATCGCTATGAGTCTGAGCTGCGTAGTGAGACCCTGTAGCAACAAAATACATTAAGAAAAAGAAAAAAAAAAGCTTGACCTTCATGATTGCATAAGGCATTGAGTGGACATGTAGGCACAAACCAAAACAGTGTAAGACAAAACCGACAGAATTAGAAAAAAATATTTGCAAATACATGTCTAACAAGAGTTCAGTATCCAGAGTGTGTGAAGAATTCCAAAGTCAATAGGAACACAGTAAAGAGGCAGTAAACCTATATACATTTCTGAAAAGAAAGCCATGAAGAGCTGATGTTATCATAGCTTTCAACTGATAGCCTACCCTGTGTTTCTTCACACAGTGTATACTTTTAACTTTCCTCTTAATCCTTTTTTTTTTTTCTTTTTAAAAATTTATTTTTTGTATTTTTGAGACAGGTTCTCACTATACAGTTCAGGCTGGCCCTGAGCTCACTTTTTATTTTATTTTATTTTTATTTTTTTTATTTTTTATTTTTTTCAAC
>NW_004524624.1:5523579-5534545 GCF_000260255.1 Octodon degus
CCCCCTGGTGGGCTGAGCTGCCCCCCCATAAATAAATTAATTAAAAAAATTAAAAAAAAAAAAAAGAAATGCAGGGGGAGATGGGACCTTTGGCCTGGTCTCTCAAGTATTTACTTTGATAATTGCCATGATTTTACAGTCTTCCTGTAGAAGAGATTCTGAAAGTTAGAGCAAGGATGGCAAGTTAACTATCACAAACGTGGTTCTCTAGAGAAAATCTGTTTAAGAGGCCCTGTATATTTTAGTTAACAGGTTTAGCTCCTTAGTAAACAGTAATTTGCCAGGCTGACTTAATTGATGGAGTTCATAATTCATCTTCAGAAAACTTTAAACTGAAGTATAAATGTAAAATTTATGTATTAAATGTATCAGTTATGTTTAATGAGGTTCTTAGTAAGAAATTTAGAACACTAATTTATGAGGATAAATTCCTTTTTTTTTTTTTTTTGTTGGAACCGGGGATTGAACTCTGGCCCTTACGCTTGCCAGGCAAGCGCTTATTCTAGTGAACTATCTGCCCGGCCCCGATAAATTCCATTTGTCAGAGCAAAAATGGATTCCAGATAGCCCTGGAGCTGAGGAACAGCTTTGATTTTTTGCTAAAATCTGTTGAGTTCACCACTTTCTGATCTACCTTGTGCTGCTCTGAAATCTGGTATCTCTCTTTCTCGGTGTTGAAGATCTCACCCACCTGGTCTCTGGGTTTCCCCAGCTTCTTCTTGAAGTAAGCATCAATGAGGTGTTTTGGGATTTTCACTTTGCTGATAACAATTTTTCTAGAGGTGGTAATGACAAATTTGTGGTGTGTTATTCGTAGAGGACCACGATTAAGGCTCAGAGGCCCAGTCACAAGTAGCAAGCCACTGGCCAACTGCTTCAGGAAGACCACTCTCTTGCCTCTGTGACGCCTGGTGAGGATGATCAAGATGGTGCGGGGAGTGATGCTAAGTCGAAGTTTCCTCACATGCTGACTGAAGGGTTTCTTGCCATGGCTCAAGAGCTTTCGGGACACATTTTCAGTAGGGTAGTATCTACGCATTTTTCAAAGCTTAACCACCCGGGTACCTCCATTCTTGTCCACATTGACTGGTTTTGTGATTGTAGCAAGAACTTTCTCCTTTTTCTTCTCAACCTTTGATTTAGCAGCTGTGTACTTTGTCTTGCACAAAACATTTCTGGAATACATAGCAGATCGGGAGTATCTACCAATTCTCTAATTAGAACAGGATTTCGGCTGCAGTGGGGCTGCCCCTTCTTGTACGTTTTTGCCTTCACTTTATCCTTTTTACCAGTACCACTGGCAGCAACCTTTTTGGCTTCAGATTTCTTCTCTTTAGTGTCTGGCTTCTCAGTATTTTCCACCCACCATCTTGCAAGATGGGAAAGATAACTAAGTTTTTTCAAAATGTTTATTTTTAATTTACTGGATGGATGAAGTGCCTCAGAATTCCTGAGTATGTGTAGAACAGTTCCTTTTCCAAGCAGCTTTGCCAACGTTTGTTGTTTCTTGAGTTCTTGGTGGTATCCCTTCTTGGAGTTAATAGGTTCCTTACTACCCCAGTCAGCTGTTGCTATTCTGAAACCTCCTACCTCGATACTGACTTGTCCATATCACATCATTGCATTATTTTCCTATTGCTGATTTCCTTTTTCTTCCCTTCTCTCCTTTCTGATTAAACTGCTCACCCTCCTGGTGTATTTATTTTATTAAATTTGTTTGGCATTGTTGGCTTCATTGCCTCTTTCTAGGATATTCTGAAGAATTTTGTACTCATTTGGTGTCATAATTTTTTTTTTTTTTTTTTTTTTTTTTGTGGCTGGCTCAGGGCAGGGCTGGTGCAGCATGTGGTGCTGGGGATTGAACCCTGATCCCTAGTCTTGCTTAAGCAGGTGCTTTAGATGGTTGAGCTATCTTGCCCTAAGTCATGAATTTCTTCATGTGCTCATTTTCATGGATACTTTATTTATTCATCAATTTTGGTGGGTGTGTGGTTTGAGACAGGGTCTTGCTATGTAGTTCAGGCTGGCTTCGAACTCATGGCAGTCCTCCCTCAGCCTCCTGAGTGCTGGTATTACAGGTGTATGCTATCATGCTCACTTACTCTTCATCAAAATTTTTTTTAAATGTGTTTAGTACAGGGTCTGCAGAGTCTCACTACACAGATCAGACTTGTAGCGATCTTCCTGTTTTCATCTTCTCAAGTGCTGGGATTACAAGTATGCATCACCATGCCCAGTCTCAGTTTCAGCATGCTCTGGGGATGGGGCTGGCATGGCACACTGGGGATCAAACCCCGCCCCCTGCTTCTGACTAAGCAGGTGCTTTAGTCCACTGAGCTATCTGGCCAGCCCTTGAAGAAAGTTTTGAAGGATATACAAAGTAATGTCTGGGGAGTGGTGAATGCCATGCCAGTCCATGCCACTGCTCTGATGGAACATGCAGCTCCTAGTGATTCTAAATTCAGCATCAGTAGAAAAAAATTACTGGGTATGACAGAACCAGAAAACAAGAAATGGAAGCTAAAAAGGAGGAGGGAGTAATATGGAAGATAAAAAATATTAAAAGGAAAAGAAAAAAAATTCTTGAGCCACTGCTGTTGCCTCCTTCTGTCGCTCCTGGTGCTGCTTGTGTGCTCATTCGGTTTGGACCTGGTACCTCTTTTGTGAAGCAGCAACTAAGAAGATTTGGGCGTTCACTATAGCCGACGAAAAGCCCAAGGAAGGAGTCAAGACTGAGAACAACGATCACATTAATTTGAAGGTGGCGGGGCAGGATGGTTCTGTGGTGCAGTTTTAAGATTAAAGAGTTGTAAATAGGATATCATTTCTGCATCTTGTACAGCAGTTAACCACTAGGAAGAATGTATGCAATGTGTTAATTATTGAAACTGCCCTGCCAATTTGATTTGAAACTGTCTCATTGCTATTTGTCTCTCAGTAAAATTATGGAAAAAAAATTAAGAGGCATACACCACTTAGTAAACTAATGAAAGCCTATTGTGAACGACAGGGTTTGTCAATGAGGCAGATCACATTCCGATTTGATGGACAGCCAATTAATGAAACAGACACACCTGCACAGTTGGAAATGGAGGATGAAGATACAATTGACGTGTTCCAGCAGCAGACTGGAGGTGTCTGCTAAAAAGGGAACCTGCAACTACTCCAGAACTCTGTTCTTACAGACCAAGAATACATTCTCAATTAGAAAACTGCAATTTGGTTCCACCACATCTGACTACTACAGTATAGTTTTCTCTATTTCATTTACCCCTTCCCCATTCCTTTATTGTACATAAAGTATCTGGTGTATGTGCACAAGCATATTGCTTTTTTTTTTTTTTTTACTAAATGGCCAACAGTATGTTTTGATTGACATCAAATGGAGATGAGATGGGGAATTACTGGTTCTGTGAAAATAATCCCCTTTCTCCATTAGTGGCGTGCTCATCAGCTCTTATCTTTATATTCCAGTAAGTTATTTTGCTCTCACTGTTTTAACAGAAAAGACAGCAACATAAAATTCCTTGCATACTCTGTTTGATTGGAGAATTTTAATGTTTTTCATTTATCATTGTAAAACCAAGGACAATTTTATAACTTTTTTGTACATAGCTGTTACATGTAGGGCAATCTGTCGTTAAGTAGGAGTAAATTACTCTTTAAAAAAGAAGAATCCTAGATAGTTTTCCCTTTAAGTCAAGTGTCTTGTTTAAATAAACTTCTTGTTTAAAAAAAAAAATTCTTGGGGCTGGTGATATGGCTCAGTGGTCTAAAGCACCTACTTAGAACAAGCTTAGCAAAGCAAAGGGACCACGGTTCAATCCCCCAGCCCCACATGCCAGCCAGTTGCGCCCCCTGGTGGGCTGAGCTGGCCACACACACACACACACACACACACACACATAAATAAATTAAAAAAAAAAAATTCTTAAAAAATGAGGAAGAAAAACAAAGAGAAACCATGAGAGGGCTAATAGCTGGAATGCTGATGTAAACTTTATCCTATTCCCCAGCTCTTTGGAGTTCCAGATTTAGACCATCAACCTCTTCCTGGGATAGCTTTCATTGAAGCACTCCCCAGCAATATGGCAGGTGCCTGTACTGGGATCTTTGTCTGGCCATGTAGAAGGAGAGACTCCATCAGAGCAAACCCCCATGTTGTTCTTCTGTATAGAGCCCTTCCTGTTTCTCATTTTCGTGCAGGAAGTTTGTATTTGTAATCCCATGGATAACAATCTACCACACCCAGTGCAGTGCAACCCAGAGGGAGAGTGAAGACACTAAGGCTTATGTGTAGCTGCAGGGAGCCAAGGAATCCTGTCTAGCCATGACCATGGCTATCCAGAACAAAGGCCTAGGCCTAAGGCTGAACCCAGATTTAATATTCATGAAGAGTGGCTTGAGGATGAGTGACTGTGAGAATGACAGGAAGTAGGTGAGTGCCAATGAGCTTGGCTGGGTAGGAGTCCTGCATTTACCTTTGCAAGGTACAGAGAAGGATATGCCGAAAGAGTAATTTACATGACACAATTGAAAGGGCTAGCCAAATAGCTCAAAGGATTAAAGTGCCTGCAAGCAGGTGCAGGGCCTGGGGGTGCACCTGGGGCTCCCTGAGACGGCAATTGAGACTGGGCGTGGTGGCACATGCCTGTTATCCTAGCTCTTGGAAGGCTATAAACAGGCGGATCACTATGAGTCTGTTCTAGTAGTGAGATCCTGAACACCCTGTAGACCCTTCTGTAAAATAAAAAATTTTTAAAAAAGGGTAGAATTGAGATAGTATTGAATGTTTTGGGGTCAGTGTTTGAGCTCTGATTTGTAATCTTTTTTTTTTTTTTTTGGTGGTACTAGGGATTGAACTCAGGACCTTGCGCTTGCAGGCAAACACTTATTCTACTGAGCTATCTCCTCGGCCCTGATTTCTAATCTTTCAAGGCCCAGAAAGTCATAGCCTTTACCTCAAGGCTTGATCCCAGCCAACATTGTGGAGGGAGCATTGACTCTTCATCCTGTTTCGACTGGTTCACACTAGGGATCAGCAAGTGGGGGTTCCAAGGAAACATGCCTGCTATCTTCAAAGACTACCACTAGCACCTTAGCTAGACCCAGTTACTTAAAGCCAAAGTCCAGGAAAAGTCCTGACCAGCTATATATATCTTTTTTTAAATATTCATTTATTGAGAAAGAAGTAGCAATGAGACAGTTTCAAAACAGTCTAGGAGGACAGTTACAATAATTAATACATTACATACTATTGTCTTTGTAGTAGTTATTTATAGTACAAGATGCAGACATGATATCTTGTCCAAACACTAATAGTTCAAAACTTCTCATTGAATTAAGAGAAAGTAGCTGTATATCTATGCTATTTTATGTATACAGATATATATAAATATATAAAGTAGCTGTATATCTGTGCTATTATATAAACATCTATCTATCTATATATTTTTTTTCTCTGTATATATCAATACATGGAAATAGGGTCAGGCTCAGCCAAAATGGAAACAATTGCTCTTCTTTCAAGAAAAGTTGCTCAGGTGGTCCTCCACCCTTGTGGATCACAATTGTGGATTTTCCCAAGAACCTGTGTTGTCTTACCTGTCTGCCATTGCCATTTTGTGTTGTCTTACCTGTCTGCCATTGCCATTTTTCCCTGGAGCTCCCAGTGCTTACTGTGCTTGTGCAGAGCCAGCCTCCCCTCTCTATGAGCCAGGAAAAGAAATTCCAGACTGTTCCTTTCTCTGTGTTGTGGTTTGGCCCTCAAACATATTTGTGACTAAATTTTCCTCTCAGTTCCTTCCTGATTCCCAGACATCTGGTTCTCTGTTTTTTCTTCCTTAAGTTGTTGTTTTTCAAAATGTGGATTCCTGATCTTGGCAAAGCTAAGTTTAACTGCTACTCATCACTCTACCATCATTTTTTCTTTTTTAGCTTTTTTTGAGATAGGGACTTTTACATAGTTCGAGCTGGCTTTGAACTTTCTCTACGAAGCTTAGGCTGGGCTTGAACTTGTAGCGATCCTCCTGCTTCAGCCTCCTGACTGCTGGGATTACAGCTATGTGCCACCGTGCCTGGCACCGTGTTTGCCATGACTAATTGTTTATATTTTGTCCTTAACGACTTATCAGTGCAATTATTTAAATACAGGATGACCAAAAATTATGTTTTAAAATTTTTATAAGGTAACAGGAAATATAAAAATGACTATCAAATATTTTCTGTACAAGAAGCAAATGGTTGAAATGCTCAGGGTAAACTGTTAAGTATTTAAAGATAATGCTGGGGCTGGAGAGATGGCTCAGTGGTCTAAAGCACCTACTTGAAACAAGCTTGACAAAGCACAGGGACCTCGGTTCGATCCTCCAGCACCACATGCCAGCCAGCCCGCCCCCTGGTGGGCTGAGCTGGCCACACACACACACACACACAATAAATAAATGTAATAAATAAAAATAAATAAATATTAAAAAAAATAAAGATAATGCTGAATAGTTGAAACAATTCTCATTTTGTGATGTGTAACAATTTGATTAGTCATCGGTATTATGATATTAGTATTTCCTAGTGATTTATAAATAAATTCTACTGCATCGTAGAGAGGAGTGGCTGTGAGCTTTCTACCTGCTCAGCACACAGCACACTCCCATCTACACTAATGATTGATAGTTCTAGTGATGTACTTAGGGTTAGAGGACGATTTTCCATAGGGCTGTATTCTGTATTTCTGGTGTACTGATTCATCCTCTGGAGAATATGTTCTCATTTCTTCTTGCTTCCTGGGAATCATTGAGGTAGGATACTGAAATACAGCTGAGGAACAAATAGATTATCTTCTGAGTAAAAGTGTTGTATTTTTCCCCCTATAGTGTGAATGTATCTGTTGCTAACAATAGAGAGCTTGTTACAAAAATACAGTTTAAACTGAGTGGGATGATACATGCTTATAATTCCAGTATAGAAGGCAGAGGTAGGCATAGAACAATTTTGGGACCATCCTGGGTTACATAGTGAGTTCAAGGCCAGCTTGAACTACACAGTGAGACCTTGTGTTAAAACATAACAAAGCAAAACAAAACACCCAACTTAAATTCATGAGAAGTACTAGACTCAAGTATTATATGTCCTCTGAGAAGGGACAAGTGTGGAACACAGGATGTGGGCAAAAAGCTATTAAGATAAGTGCTGCAGGGTCTGAGGATATAGCTCAGTAGAATAAGCGCTTGCCTGGCAAGTGCAAGGGCCTGAGTTCAATCCCCAGTTTAAAAAAAAAAAAAGTGCTGCACTTTGTGCAACTCTCCTTTAGCTTTTTGTTTCAAGTTTTTATAGATTGTGAAGAAATGCTAAGCAAATCTTTTTTTATGTGACAGCTCTCTGAATATATAGTTACTGTATCTCTAGATTAAAACCCTTTAGATAATTTATTCTGCATTTGGTCAATAAACAGTTCATTGAGTTTTAAAAGACACAGAGGCCACTACTCAACATCATTAGCACATTCTTGATGTGAGCATTATTTGTATGTTTCCCTATCTGTCTGCCAGTAGGGCTCTGATGTGAATTCTGTTGTTCACCTTGGCTTGAACCACTGGTGGTACATGCATGACTTTCCCATTAGGTGGGTTGTACTGTCCCTTAGGGGATCTTTGATTACAATAATGTAAGAAAGGAATTGATTTAGCAGACCAGATGTCATCATATTACAGGCTGATAAAAGTGATTATATTTGTTTATACCACCAGTAGCACAAGCTGCCCAGTGGGAGAGTCATGTGTATATCACCAGTGGTTTAAGTTGGCAGTAACATGTTAACTATCATGGAAATGCAAATTAAAACCAGTATAAGCTATCACCTCATCTCTGTAAGAACATTTGTTATTGAAAGAAAGAATCCTGGACTGAGGAGATAGCTCAGTGGTCTAACTGCCTGCCTGGCAAGTTCAAAGACCAGGGTTTGATACCTGGTACCACATACCATGCTGGCCCCAGAACCCTGTGTGTGCCATGCTGTGCCAAAAAGCTAAAGGTGAGTTTAGGTAAGGAAATTATTACATCTTATTGTAAGACTAAAATCTTTTTTTTTTTTTTTTGTATTTAGGATAGGGTGTACAGGGTCTATAGGGTCTCACTGCGTAGATCAGACTCTAGTGATCAAAGTGCAGCACTTATCTTAATAGTTTTTTGCTCACATCCTGTGTTCCACACTTGTCCCTTCTCAGAGGACATACAATACTTGAGTTTAGTACTTCTCATGGCCCTGAAACCGGGTGTGGTGGTGAATGCCTGTAATCCAAGCGCTGAGGAGGCTGAAGCAGGAGGGTAACTATGAGTATGAACTGTGTAGTGAGACCCTGTACCCAATAAATAAATAAATAAATAAATAAATAAATAAATAAATAGATTAAAAAAAAAAAGTAAAAGAAAGTCCTGAGAGAATGTGGAGAAAAGGAAATTCTTACCCACTGTTGATGGAAATGTAAATTGTCTAGCCATGATTGAACATAGTATGAAGGGTCTTCAGGAAATTAAAAGCTGTTGTTACTGTAAAATCAATCAGTTCCACTCTTTTGGAAGGTTTTACAGTTTATTAAATCCTCTTATGAAAAAAGTCACAGTCACTGTAGACAGGCACTGCAGAATCTCTACTCCTTCGTTTTTTTGCCAGCACTGGCATTAGCCTTTGTGGTGTCCCTGACTTTATTCTGTTTGCAAGTCTATGTTTGGGCTCATTTTTCTTTGCATAATCCAGGGAATCATAAATCATGCCAAAGCCAGTCATCTTGCCACCACCAAAATGGATTCTGAATCCAAACACAAAAATGACATCTGGTGTGGTCTTGTACATTTTGGCGAGTTTTTCCCAAATTTTTGTCTTAGGTACTGTTGCTTTCCCAGAGTGAAGGACATCAGTGACCATTTGTTTCCTTTAAAGAAGTCAGTTGGTCATGAACTTCCAGGTTTGGATAGTTACTGTGTCATTCATGATGGCAACAGATCCTCAGACAGCCAGGGAGGAAAAAAGCTCAGTTCCACTCTTGAGTGTATATACAAAGGAAATCAGTATGTTGAAGAGCTGTCTGCACTAATGTATTGCAGTGCTATTCACTGTAGCCCAGAAGTGGAAACAACCTAAGTGTCCATCAGTGGATGAATGGGTAAAGAGAATGTATATATACCTAGTGGAATACTATTCAGCCATAAAACAGAATGAAATTCTGTCATTTGTAACAGCCCAGATTGTGAGGGTCAGAAAGAATGGGGAAAAGTTGATCAATGGGTACTGAGTTACCTTTAGGAACAATAAATTCTCATGTCCCATTGCACACTATGGTAACTAGAGATAACATTGTATCATACATTTCAAAAAGCTGGAAGAGGGCTGGCCAGATAGCTCTGTGGATTAAGCCTGTTTAGGCAGATGCAGGGGCTGGGGCTTGATCCCTGGCCTTCCCTGCTGGGATTGAGACTGTGTGTGGTGGTACACCCTTATAATCCCAGTGCTTGGGAGGCTGAAAACAGGAGGATCACTGCGAGTCTGATCTATGTAGTGAGACCCTGTAGACCCTGTACTAAATACATTAAAAAAACCCCCAAAAACTGGAAGAAAGGATTGTAAGTATCTGGAAATATAGTTACGTTTAACTTCATTTAAACATGACAATGTACACATATATCCAAACATTACATCATATCCCAATTAATACATATGATTTTTATGTGTTACCTAAAAAAATTTGTTTTTGTATTTGTAGTCATACAGGGAATTGTCAGCTGTATCTGGGTGTGTAATTTATTACTAGCAATCCTATTTACAATCTTTTAAAATTTCTAAAGTAAGATTTTAGTTTAGGGCCGGCCAAATATCTCAGCAGATTAAAGTGCCTGCTTAAGCAGACACAGGCAGGGGCTGGGGAGTGCAATCACCTGGCCTGCTGTGCTGGCCCTGCCCCTGGGGCACTTGGAGATAGTGATTAAGACTGGGTGTGGTGGTGCAAGCCTGTAATCCCAGCACTTGGGAGGCTGTAAACAGGAGGATCACTAGAGTCCAGTCTATGCAGTGAGACTCTTATAAACCCTGTACACCCTGTCCTAAATTAAAAAAAAAAAAAAGATTTTAGTCTTACAATAAGATATAATTTCCTCAGAAATAATTGAATTAGCTTATTATAAAGTAAAGACTGCTCTATTTAAGTCTGTGATTACCTCTGCTAGAAAGTAAAACCAATTGGTAACACTCCCACCCCTTTTCTTTTTGGTTATATGAGACATGGTTTCATTATATAGTCCAGCCTGAGCTTGAATTCACTGTGTAGTCCAAGTTGGCTTCAAACTCTTGATCTTCCTGCTTTAGCCTTCCAAGTGCTGGGATTATAGGCATGTGTCACCATTTCAGCCTGAGAACTCCCTTTGAAAAATTGAGGTGAAATTTTCTAGGCATGCTGGTACATGCCTGTAATCTGAGCACTCTGAGACTGAGGCAGGAAGATCACAATTTCAAGTCCAGCCTGGGCAATTTAGAGACTTAGTGATACTCGACTCAAAAATTTCAAAAATGGTTGGGGATGTAGCTTAATGTAAAGGCTCAGGATTCAAATCTCTAGTGCTTAAAAAAAATTTGAGGTGAAAGTAAATTAAATAAATGACATTTTAACTCTATATAATTTAGTAGCTTTAGGTAAATATACACAGTATATAATCATTATATTTTCTAATTCCAGAATATTTTTTTTATTCCTCAAAGAAATCCCATTAGTCATTGTGTGTTTTTCCTTCTCTAACCCCTAACCATCACTAATTTACTGTCTCAATGGATTTACCTATTCTGGATATGTCATGTAAGTGGAATCATAGCTTGCCTGCTCCTTTGCCTGCCTGCCTTCTTGCCACCTTTTGCCTCTGCCTGCCTGCCTGCCTGCTTTCCTTGCTCTTTGTTCCTTTCCCTTCCCCCTTCCCCCTTCCCCCT
>NW_004524624.1:5536060-5543082 GCF_000260255.1 Octodon degus
ATTTATTACATTTATTTATTGTGTGTGTGTGTGTCCAGCTCAGCCCACCAGGGGGCGGGGCTGGCTGGCATGTGGTGCTGGGGATCGAACCGTGGTCCCTGTGCTTTGCCAAGCTTGATTCAAGTAGGTGCTTTAGACCACTGAGCCATCTCTCCAGCCCCCCCTTTTTTCTTTTTTTAATTTGTCTTAATATATGATCATGTCATTTACAAATGGTTTCAGTTTTACTTCATTTCTTATTTGAATTTAAAGAAAAATTCTTCCCTGATTAACTGCCTACAACCTCCAATGTAGTCTTCAGTGATGAAAGTAGATGCTCTTTTTCTTTTCTCCTTTATTTGAAACTGGATCTTGCTGTGTTGTTCGGGCTGGCCTCCAACTCACAATTCTCCTGCCTTTTTTTTTTTTTTTTTTGTGGAACCAGGGATTGAACTCAGGCCCTTGTGTTTGCCAGGCAAGTGCTTATTCCACTGAGCCATCTCCCCCGCCACAATTCTCCTGTTTTAACCTCCCAAGTATCTGTGTTTACAGAAATAGGTCCCATTGCTCAGGGAAAAGCAGATATTTTTGTCTTCTTTGTTTGAAGGAGAAGGTTTTCAGTCCTATACTTTTGGATATGATGTTAGCTTATTAGCTATGGGTTTTTGGTAGATTCCCTTTATTAGATCAGGAATTAATACTTAAAAAATTAGGCAAGTTGTTAATGTTATCCACTTATCTCTGCTAATGTAAAATCAGCTGTGTTAAATATTTAAAGAACCATGATAAAATTATTGTATTACTGCTATTGAAATTTTACCCCAGAGATGAAACCTTTTTACTTCCATTCGATGAGTACTTTTTCCTTTCACATGAACACATTAAGTAGCTTTTAGAAAATTATACTTTGTGAATAAATTATTTTACTTTGTATTCTAGACAAAAGGATGCCACGGAAAAAGAAAAAAGTTAAAGAAACTTCTGAATTTCAGAACCTGGAGAAGGATGCTGAAACTACCAGTTCTGTCAGTGTGAAGAGAAAGTGTAGAATTGAAGATGCATGCATTGTGATATCTGATAGTGATGGAGAGGTCAGTATTTTAAAAAGTGAAGCTAAAACTCTCAATCTAGATTTCTTTATTCATAAATGGCAATTTTGTGACTATTATATCTTTCTGCCAGCTTTTCAAGACCATATAATTTTACTCAGTTCTGTTTTGATTTGAAATGGAATTATAAATTACTTAAGTAATCCTGTTTGGCTGAGGATAGGTTGTATTATAATTCTTCAGTTTTTTTTTTTTTTTTTTTTTTTGCGGTACTGGGGATTGAACTCAGGGCCCTGCACTTATTCTATTGAGCTATCTCCCCAGCTCCTTCAGTTTTCTTAAAGATTAGCCCAGTGTAATATTTTAGAACTGTTGACTAAACTCAAATGAATAAAAAATATTGTCATGTGTCCAGAAAGTCAAGAAAATGTGAGTGCAAGTCAGGCATGGTGTCACATGTCTGTAATCTCAGCACTGGAAGGCTGCAGGAGGAGGATATCAAGTTCAAGCACACCCTGGGCAACTTAATGACTTACTGAGACCCTGTCTGAAAATAAAAAATAAAGAGGGATATAGCTCAGTGCAAGGGTTCTGGATTTAGTTTTTGGAACTGAAAAAAGGAAAAGTATAACTGGAGCTGTAGATTTATCTCAGTGATAAAATACTTGCCTAGCATGCAGCAGGTCTTGAATTTAATTCCCAGCACTGTGAAAACATTAAATAAAAGAAAGAAGAGGAAATTGTGATTGCTCTCAAATCTTAGAGGTGATTTATCTGATATAGTAGCCACCAGTCATCTGTAACTATTTAAATAAAAATAAAAAATAAAAATCAGTTTCTCTGTTGCATTCATTATAGTCAAGTGACCAAAGGCAGCACAAAAGGCTGGTGTGTATTTGTAGTGGTTGATACATTGTGTCAGCTTGAGAAGTTTAGAAGTTTATAACTGACTCAGCAGAGAGCCAGGGCTCTTACTTTATAAACATCCTCATCCTGTGCAAGAGGAGGACATGGACATTGTGTAGTTCTGCACCCCCTCCTTAGGGCATGGAGGGCCTGCCTTCGGTTGGGCATGGAGAGTCCTCCCTAGAGTAACTCAGCTCTTAAAGGATATATAAAGGGACTTGAGGAAGGATGGTTGGTGCCACTTCTTCGGAGAAGCTGTGGTGTTCGCAGTCAGTGTGGAAGGAAGGGAGAGAGGCTTGCTAGAAGCTGCAGTTGCTGGTCCTCCCTTTGCTATTTTTTACCACCATGAACTGCTGCCCTTTGCAATGTGCTACTGTGCCTTGCAGTCAGCTGAGTATGGAGTGAAGTGTGGACTGAAACCTCCACTAACTATGAGCTAAATAAACCATTCCTCTTAATTTCGGGTGTTGGGTATTTTGTTCTAGCAACAAGAGAAAAGTAACCAAGACAGTATTACACAATGCAACTAGAAATTTCTATCACCATTGAAAGCTTTATTCAACAATGTGTTGCTAGGTCTTAATCTTTCTCCTTTATTCCCTATTTCTCTTTGTTTCTTAAGTTTTCCCTTCATTATAGGTCACATTCAGTAGGTAATAAGCTCAGGCATTATGTTTTCCTACAATTTTTAAATTTTTTTGTATCTCCTATTTTATTTAATAGTAGAAGCACTCATTTATGGTTCTATAAAGCTGTAAAGCTCAGAATAGTCATTGACTCTTTTCTCTTTTTTCTTTTTATGTATTTGGTTGTTACAGTGTCTCACTACGTAGCTCAGACTCATAGTGATCCTCCTGTTTTCAGCCTCCCCAGCGCTGGGATTACAGGTGTACACTGCTACGCCCAGACCCTGGCTGGCTCAGCCTGCCTTAGGGATGGGACTGGTGCGGCGTGTGGTCCTGGGGGTTGAACCATGTTCCCTGTGCTTGCCTAACCTTGCATAAGCACAGGCGCTTTAGTCCGCTGAGCTGTCTCACCAGTCCCTCTTCTCTCTTCTTTTATGCCTAATGTCTTCTCTCTTCATCTCTCACCCCGATGGGTTACTACTGAATGTTATGGCTTATATCTAGATGTCCTCCCAAAGCCTCATGTCTTTATAGATGGGGCTTTTGGATCATGAATGTATGATATTGGATTATGATTGTGATACCTGCTCAGTTCACTGATGGGTTTGTGTCTGGGTACATTGGAAAGAAAGCCTGGTGGGAAGAGGTAGGCCAC
Source organism: Octodon degus (assembly GCF_000260255.1). Lineage (NCBI taxonomy): Eukaryota > Metazoa > Chordata > Mammalia > Rodentia > Octodontidae > Octodon > Octodon degus. The sequence goes on from NW_004524624.1 coordinate 5,539,276, forward strand.
TGGGGTTACATAACCTGGCAGTATCCCAGTCCCTTAATCCCTCTATGCTTCTTGTTTTTCTTTTCTTTTTTTTTTTTAATTATTATTTATTTATTTATTTAGTGTGTGTGTGGCCAGCTCAGCCCACCAGGGGGCGGGGCTGGCTGGCATGTGGTGCTGGGGGATTGAACCGCAGTCCCTGTGCTTTGCTTAGCTTAGTTTGTTCTAAGTAGGTGCTTTAGACCACTGAGCCATCTCACCAGCCCCTTCTCGCTTTTCTTGCCATGAGCTTTTTCTCCTGTGCCATGCTGCCCAGTCTTAGAACCACCTGACTGTAGACTAAAACCTCTGCAAACTGTGAGTCAGAATGAACCTTGCTTCCTTTAAATTGTAAGTTTTAGATATTTTGTCCCATTATCAAGAAAGTAAAACACTTTTTTAATTGGTTAAGTGATATTCTTCTATTTTCTTTTTCTAATGATCATCTTTTATTGGGGTTACTACAACAATATCTAAAGCTGGATTTTAGATAGCTGCCTTCTATCTATAATATAAACTTCTAATATAAAATGTTTAACTTACTACAATATCCGATTTTTTTTTAGACAGTCTTGCTATTGTAGTTCAAAGTGACCTTGACCTCATTATGTATCCTAGGTTAGCCTACATAATTTTCCTGCCTCAGACTGCTGAGTGATGGAATTGCAAGTATGTACTACCATGCCTGGTACTTCACCATAGTAGTTTGCCACTTTTAAATTTAGCCTCATACAGAGTCTTAGAGCATGAGCAAAATATAGACCAGTTCTTGTCAGAATTAATGTGCATCATCTCTTATCCAATTTCCAATAAAGAGAACTGTTATTCCCATCTGAAGCCTCATGAATCTGGCCTTTACTGTCCACGTTCCTATTGGTATTTTGGTCTTTTGAATGTCTATTGGAATTTTCCATCAATTTCTGTTTATAACAATCTAAGGCTTATCTAGTTGGCATTTCCAAACCTTTCCAAATTCTTCCTGTAAACCAGTTTTTTTTTAAATTAATTTTTTTATTTTATTTTTTGGTGGGGGATTGAATTCAGGCCCTTGCGCTTGCCAGGGAAGCGCTTATTCCACTGAGCCATCTCCCCAGCCCGGTAAACCAGTTTTGAAAGCTCACTTGCTCGCTCACATGCGCTCTCTCTCTCTCTCTCTCTCTCTCTCTCTCTCTCTCTCTCTCTCCCCTTTTTCCCTCTCCCTCCCCCCCTTCCTCTCTCCTCTCTCATTTAGATAGGATCTCACTATGTATTGGAACCTTGAACTTGCTTAGGTAGCTCAGGCTGGCCTCAAACTAATGGCAGTCCTTCTGCCTCAACCTCCATAGTACTGGTATGATCACAGATGTGCCACCATGCCCTTCTTTTAAAGGCTTTTGAACATAATTATAATCACAACAATATCTTTGTCTGATACTAGTTTTCCATATTACTGTATTTTCCCAAAAAGAATATATAGCTAGAAAATAATCAACCTTGAAAGCTAGAGCTCAAAAATGCCAGCCCCAATCAGCCTATCCTTGCCTTACCTACATCACTATTCTCTTCTCTTATCTGTTTTACAGAGGTAGCACTTAGGAAGAGAATAGTGGTGTCAGGTAAGGCAAAGATAGGCTAATTAGGGCTGGCATTGTTGAGCTCTAGTTTCCAAGGCTGATTATTAGATTTTGTTTTCAGGGAAACAGCGTAGTTTATTTTCCTATGGCTAGGACAAAATACCTGAATCAAGTAACCTTTTAAAAATGAGTTGAAAAGCAAGTGAATTATTTGGTGTTTCTTCTGATCTTTGCATTGCCTGCAATGCTTTCTAGTTTATTTTTCACCTTAGACAGCAGTTCCTCTGGGCATCATTAGAGATCTTTTAAGATTGCATCAGTTGGCCATCTCTTGTGCTTCCACAGAACCTATGTTCGCTTCTGTGGTATTATTTATCACACTGTTTTGAGCTTGCTTACTATATTTTTTTTCTATATTTATCAGTGGATTATGATTTCCCATAGGGCAGGCATTCTTATCCTGCATAACTCAGTAATATTTGGCTTTTACAAGAATGTGCTCTCAAAAAAAATGTCAGCATTTGATTTTACTTCTGTTTTATGATGAAGCCAGGAAAATCTGTGTGTGTTTGTGTGTCTGCATGAAGGAAAATAGTGAAGTAGCATTAGACCGGGGACATAAGTAAGGTAGAGCAAGGTTCTGGATTCTGTCCCCAGCAGTGGGGAAAAAAGTAGCATAAAATGGCCATCATTAAGGCTTGGCTTAACGTAACTTACTTCTGCTGAATAATGTTCCTTGAGTTGATACAGTCTTCCATTCTCCTATTGTTCCCAGGTCCCTAAAAGAACAGTGGCAAGCCTTTGTAAACCCCTACTTTTTCGTTGGAATTTCTATTTACTATATGAACTTTCTGAACTTTCATTTCTGTCTATAAAACTAGTAATACTTTATGTGGTATTGTGAAGGTTAGAAATAATGTAAGTAAAATTTCCTACAATGGTACATTAATAAATGATAGCTGCTAATTAGTGTAAATGTTCAGTTTATAATCTAACTTTACCAAGGGCTAAATCAGACAACCATATTTTTTCCCTCTAACATTCTTTCATATTAAAGAAAACATGGCTTGAGATACAACTCAATGGTAGAGGGCTTTCTGGGTATGGACAAGGCCATGGGTTTGATTCCCAAGCATGACAAAAATAGGGGCTGGGGAGATAACTTGGTGGTCTAAGCACCTACCTGGCAAACGCAAGGACCCAGGTTTGATCCCTAGTACCGTGTGTGGTGCTAGCCACCAAAACCGAGCATGATGGCTCACACCTGTAATCCCAGCACTGGGGAGACTTAAGACAGGGGGATCACTACAAGTCTGAGCTGTGTAGCAGTGACCCTGTATCAGATAAATAAATGAAAGATTAAGAAAAATTAAAAAGCCCTCAGAGAAATCAAACGAAATAGCTGCAGTAAATCCAAAAGAAAAGAAAGACCTGGAATTTAAAGCAGAACAGAAATGGTTTTATTCCTGATCTTTAGCTGCTTGAACTTTATTTTGTTCATCTGTGAAGTTTTGTCATCTTATGAACCTCGTTTTTCTCATGTGAGGTTATCACTGATAATTTTGTGGAATTTTAGGAGGAGAATTAGATGAGGTAATGTATATTAAGTGGCACATAGTAAGTATACAGTATGTGATAACTACTTTCTCTTTTTCTTTGTTTCCCCTTCTCTCTGCCTCTATCTCTGTTTTTTTATGTACCAGTGATTGAACCCAGGGGCTCATACTGAATAGGCATGTGTGCTATCCCTGAATTACACCCAGCTCCTTTAAAAAATTTGAGAAAAGGTCTCAATAAATTCCTAGGCTAATCTTGAGCTTTTGCTTTTCCAGACTAAGCCTATGGAATAGTGGTGATTACATGCCTGTCCTGCTGTACCTTCTGCTGTTATTACTTTTTTAATTTTGAGGCAGGGTTCTTACTACATAGTTTGAGCTGGCTTTGAACTCACTATAGGTAGCCCAGGCTGGTCTTTTAACTTCTTGCCTCAGCCTCCTGATTGCTGGGCTTACAGGCATGCACCACCACGTCTGTCTCTGAACCAGCTTTCATCACTGGTAATATTCTTTGCTCTATTATCTACTTTTTTTATTTTTTTCTTCAGTTTTAGGGATTGAAGTAGGGAAATACTGTATACTACCTGCATATGCTTGGCAAGTGCTCTACTATCATATTTTTTAAATTTTTTAATAGATTGCAAATTGAAAATGAATTATTTACAAACATAACTGAATAT
>NW_004524624.1:5544972-5560533 GCF_000260255.1 Octodon degus
GCATTTTGACATTTGTGACTTAACTTCAATAAATTCTCTGAAAATTCAGTGGATCATAGTTTCATTGTAAGAACTTTTCAAAGCAGAAAATCCAATTATTTAAGTAATATAGACTTTTCTTCTATAGATAAAAATAGTGATTGGGCCAGAGAGATATCTCAGTGGACTAAAGGCCTGCTTTGGCAAGCACAGGGACCAGGGTTTGATCCCTGTCCTGCATGCTGCCCTGGCCCTGCCCCTGCCCCGGGGTATGCCGAGCCATGACAGAATCCAGGTGCGGTGGCACATGCCTGGAATCCCAGCACTGGGGAGGCTGAAAACAAGGATCACCGCGAGTCAGCTCTGTGTAGTGAGATACTGTACTAAAATACATTTTTTAAAAATGCGTTTCTTGGGCTGGTGAGATAGCTCAGTGGTCTAAAGCGCCTGCTTAGGCAAACTTAGGCAAGCATGCGGGGACCTCGGTTCGATCCCCAGCACCACATGCCATGCTAGCCCTGCCCCCAGGGTGGGCTGAGCTGACCATAAAAAAAAAAAAAAAAGAAAAAAAAGAAATAAAGGAAACATTAAAAAAAAATAATAAAAATGCTGTTCTTTAAGTAATAATCCTTTTTTTCTTTTTGGTACTGGAAATCAAACTCAGGACATTGTGCTTGCCAGGCAGGTACTGTGCCACAGAGCTTTATCCCAGGCCAAAGTAGTATATTGTTAAATTTCATGTTAACTTTCTTCCTCCTGATTTGATTCATATATGATAGAGTGCTTTGAACCAGTGAATGTTTTCACTTTTTGTAGTCTTGTCACATATTTGATACAGAAATGAGAATTCTGTATCTGATATATTCTCAAATAAGACTAATGTTTTTTTTTTTTGCTTTGTTTTGTTATCTTATAAAACCAAAGCATTTGTTTTGAGTGATTGCTGGAATTCTCAAGATGAACTGGACGCTGCAACTGCTGCTCTCTTGGGTTTAGGTGTTGTTCCTTTGTGGAAGCCATGCCTGAATCTGCGATATACAATTTTTAGGTGCCTCATTCGACCGGTTCCAGTGGTATTTCGCCTTTAAGCCTTTGCACTCCTATTGTAGTTTCTCTTGCACTTGGCGGGATAGCCACATTTGCCACAAGTCGATTTCTGAAGGTGGTAGGACTTAGAACCACAGCGGCGGCACAATGTGTGTGTCTTATTATGCCACTTTCCAAAGGATGACATTCCCTTCATCATCTTGCTTGTGCCACTGAAATCAAAGAGTAATTTTTTTTTTTTTTTTTAGAGAGAATAAAAACTAATGTAGGTTTTTTTGTTTTTTTTTTAAGAAAGAGGACCAGGCATGGTGGCACGCACCTGTAATCCCAGTACTTGGGAGGCTGAGGGTGGAGGATCACTGTGATTTCAAGGCCATCCTGGTTCAAGACCAGCTTGAACTATGTAGTGAGACCCTATCTCAAAAAAAAAAAAAAAAAAAGGAAAGAAAATGTAGATGATTGGTTCTCTACTGAGCAAATATGTTTTTTCATATAATTATTTCCTAGACAATACAGTATAATAGCATATATAACATTTATTTTAAACATGTAATATAAAGTGCTTAATGTATATGGGAGGATGTAATATACATATAGTATGTCATTTTATGTGAAAGACTTAACCATTCTCAGATTTTCCTAGTCACAAGACTAGGGGGTTGATTTCTGGACCTCAATCCCCGGTGTACACAGGATGTGTTAGCTTTCTATTAGTAAACAAAATACTTGATCAGTTTATTTTGACTTATAATTTTGGTTGTTCTCATCCATGGTAGATTGACCCTGTTGTTCTGAGGCTGTGGTGAGGTTGCATATTTTAGCAAGTGTGCATGGCAGAACAAAAATACTCATCTCATGGCTAGGAAACAGAGAAGAGGCTATGGTCCAACAGTCTTCTGTAAGGGCACATTGCCAGTGACTGAAAGTTCTCCCATTAGTCGCCACCTCCTAAAAGTTTTACTGTCCCCGATAGTGCCACTCTGGGGCCAAGCCTTTAACACATGGGCCTTTGGAGGACATTTAAGATCCAAATGATAGAACTAAGGGATGACTGTATTTAACTGTACAAATATCATGGATCAATTTTTTCCAATTTTAAATGACTTTCTTTTTGAGTCTTTTTTTTTTTTTTTTTTTTTTTTTGCGTAACCGGGGTACTGAGCCATCTCCCTGGCCCTTAAGTGACTTTCTTAATAAGTGTAACTTTTTAAAAAAACTTGAAATTTCTCAAAAATAAACTTTTATCATTTGGATTTTCATTTTATCTACTAGTGATTTATATATTATTCTAGTAGATTTGAAAAGGATTAATTACCCAAAAGCCAAATTCATTTCAATATGTAACTTAGTTTGTTTTCTGCAGCCAAGTTTTATGATTAATGAAATATCAGGGACAAAACTAAAAAAGATTAGCATTAGTTTTGTACTTTGTAGAATTGTTGGTTCATGTTTAATTGAATGTTTGATGATATTACCAAAAAGGCATAGACTACACAGTTACAAGAAGCAGGATAGGGGGCCTGCCCCTTAGCTCAGTTCTTTAAGTGGCTGCTTCAACAAAGCAGTCAGGCTCAGGTTGCTGTAGTTCGATCCCCACAACTCAAGCCAGCCAAACCTGCCCTGAAGGCATTCAGTGAAAAAAAAAAAAAAAAAAGGAAGCAGGATGTTGCATTAGATTAGATTAAAATAAATTAATGAAAGGGAATCAAGGCTTATATATGTAACATTTTATGTAGCGTAATAGTCCTCAACTTCTACAAAATCCCTAGTCAGTAAAATGAGTCTATGAATCCAAAATTTGTGAAAATTCTGCACAGACACTATAACATTTGGGGAAAAAACAAGTTTGTAAAAGTTTTAACACTTTTAGAAATGCAACTTTTTTTGTGGTACTAGGGATTAAATCCAGAGCCTTCACACTGAGATATATCTTTAAAGCTCCCATTAATCCTCTTTTTAAAAAAAATTTGAAGCAAGTCCTTGCTAAGTCACAAGGTTGCCCAGGTTGGCCTAGACATTGTGATCCACCTGCCTTAGCCTCCCAGAGTGTCATCACAACTGATTTATTGTATTTTATTGATTTATTTTTGTTTCACTATGTAGTTCAAGCTAAACTTGAATTCATAGTGACTTTCTAGTCTCAGCCTCCTGAATGCTGGGGATTATAGGTTTTCATTGCCATAGCCAGCTGTACTCTGCTAGAAATGAACTGTACTGTGAAGCCCACATTAGCATATTCACCGTAACTGAAAGTATGTTAATGAGGCTCAGAGTACAGCTCAGTGATAAAACACTTACCTACCATACATAAGGCCCTGCATTTTATGCATAGCACAATGAAAAAAAAATCTTTGTTGTGGTTTATATCTGGATGTTTCCCCAAAGCCTCTTGTGTTCAAGTGAGGCTTTGGGGAGGTGACTGGATCATGAGGTGGTGATACTCATTAATGACTGATCCATTGATAAACTTGTAGCCTACATGTGATGGTGGAAGGAGGTGGGTCACTTGGGGGCATGGCCTGGGAGGCTATCTTGTGTCCCTTTTTTCCCCCGCTTCCTGCCTGCCATACCATGAACAGTTTTCCTCTTCCACCAATTTTCCTCTTCTGTGCCCCTGTGCCATGCCATCCTACTTTTGGGCCAGATGATTGTGGATTAAAATCTCTAGAAATGATCCTTTGAGTTATAGGTTTTGAGTATTGTGTTTCAGAAACCAGAAAGTAACTAAGACAATTATAATGTCTGGAAAATAACTTTAATATTTTCTAAATGGATTATTCTATTTACTGTATATGTAGCTGTTAGTATTATAGAAATACAATTAATGGTAATGTTTAATTTTAAAGATTATTCTCTCTAAAACAAGTTTTAAACATAAAAAATATACCTATATTATTGCAGAACTTTCACCAGTGTAAAAACTAGTCTCATATATTCTTAGTATTCGAGTGTCTTAGTTACTTTTCTCATTGCTGAATCAAAATACCTGGCACTCAAAGCTGGAGAGATAGCTCAATGGTCTAAGCACCTATCTGGCAAGCGCAAGGACCCAGGTTCCATCTCTAGTACCACATGATGTTTTGGCCCTGCCTTGGGTGCACTATGCTGGCCACTGAAACTGGGCATGGTGGTGGACACCTGTAGTTCCAGCACTGGGGAGCCTGAGACAGGAGGATCACTGTCAGTCTAAGCTGACTTATTATAGCTCACAGTTTGTAGAGGTCTAAGTTGGCTGGCTCAGAAGCATGGTGACATGATGGAGCATCAAAAGGAGAAATAGTTCATGGTGGGAAGAAGGCAGCAAATAGAAAAGTAATGAAGAAGCAGTGGCTGGTCTGCTTTTTTTCTGTCCCTTTATGTTCATCTAGGTTACCCACCCTTTGTGTGGTGCCATTCACACTTAGGGTGGGTCTTCCTGTTATAGACCTCTAGAACTATGCCAGACCAGTCAGTGGACTAATTTAGTAATCACATATCCTTAATACTAGCATCACACACCCTAGACCCAGCTACCTCTGCAAAGCCTCACCTATGAATATTTGAGACTTTGGGGGGATGTCTAGATAAAAACCATAACATCCATGTTCACCAAACCTAGTTATTTAGTGTGGAGTACTGCAAATGGATGGCTTTTTCTTAGTGCTGGCCTTGTGTTTATGTTTACTTTCTTATTTCTAATATGCTGGGGCCATACAGCCTTCTTTTTATTTTTTTGGTGACAGGTCTTACCATATGTACCCTAGGCCTTATTCTTATGTCTCAGCCTCCCAAATGTTGAGGCTAGAGGCATGAACTACCATCCTGACTTACAGCTCTTTAAAATACTCTGATCATGGTATTTCTCTTTCATTTTTAAAACCTATTCACATCTTTATGTTTGGAGCATATTTCCTGGGCTGGGGATGTAGTTCAGTGGTAACACACCAGCCTAGCATGTACGGTGTGAGGCCCTGCGTTCAGTCTAGGGATAGTGGTTGAGAACCTATAGCATGCTTCTTACTTATTATTTTTAAGACCTCTCTTAATTTTTTGTGAAGTCTCTTTAAACTCCTTTGATCTGCTCTTTGTATTTACAGACTTGAACATTGAAAGTTATTATTATTTTTTTTTTTTCATTGAAAGTTATTTGTTAGCTGTATTTCCTACTTGGAGGTAATTTTAAGTGTGTGATACATTCTGTCTCCTCATAATGCTGAAGGCATTGATCATACATGGTGTTATAGCCCTTGTTGGTCTTGTGATTTTTCTGTAGGATAAGCAGAGAGATTCAGATTCAGACAGTTACCATTATCTTCTAGACCTTTCTTTGTTAGCCATTTTGGTTGTTTTTTTTTTTTTTTTTTTTTTTTTTCTGACGGAACTGGGGATTGAACTCAGGCCCTTGTGCTTGCCAGGGAAGTGCTTGTTCCACTGTGCCATCTCCCCGGCCCCATGTTAGCCATTTCGGATTGCTTTATCGTAACTGAATCTCTTGTATAAAGCCGAGTTGTATTTTGTTATATTCTGTCATGTGTAAGTGGAGATAAAAATATAGCGAGTTAAAACAATTAAAAAAAACCCAAAAAACAAAACAAAACAATTCAAATTTTTTTATTACATTAAAGACACATGGCCATTAATTCCCCTCAAAATGCTTTCCCTCATTTTGGACACATTTTTTGTTTTTTTCTTTTTTTTTGGTGGAACCGGGAATTGAACTCAGGCCCTTAGTGCTTGCCAGGAAAGCACACATTCCACTGAGCCATCTCCCTGGCCCCTTGGACACATTTTTTCATCATTCTTGCAATTTCTGAAGCAGTCCTGAAAGTCCTTTTGTGTCTTTATGAGATGTGATGCTGCGGGCCATCAGAAAGGCAAGCTTGTAAAAATTAGTGTGTCCTTATCTACCCCTCATCTATCTTATTTACTATATCTGACATAAGTGATTTCTTTACCAAAGTGAAATGATTTTGAGGGGAATTAATGGCAATGTGTCTTTTACTGTAATAGGCTTTTTTTAAAAAAAAGTCAACATGTAACCAGGCATGGTGGAGCATGTCTGTAATCCCAGCACGTGGGAGGTTGGGAGGCTGGAAGGTTAAGACAGGAGGATTGCTGTGAGTTCAGGATCAGCCTGGGGGCAACAAAAATGAGTACAAGCCCAGCCTGACTGCATAGAGAGACCCTGTCTCAAAAAACAAAACAAAAAAACAAACCAAAACAGCAACTATAATAACACATATCATATATTTCAATCATGCTTCATATGCTAAATGCCATGTTTGTGTGTGTGTGTGTCTGTGTGTTTTTTTCTCCTTTTTTTGCCACAGGGGCTTGAATTCACCGTGTAGCCCAGGCTAGCCTTGAACTTGTGGCAGTCCTCCTGCTTCAACTTTTTAAAGTACTGAGATTACAGGTGTACTCCAGCATGCAGGGCCTAAAATGTATTTCTTTTTATATGTTCTTTGTTTTTTAAACTATTTTGGCATATATTTTGATAATTCTAGCAAAAGTATTTATTTTTCTAATGAGTACCTTTATAGCATGCCTTTCTACTATTAGAAGATAAAAATTTATATATTTTTCTTGTCTTTTATCTGTGCTTTAGCTTTGGTCTTAGATCTAAAATTAAATACATTAAAATTGATTGTTGGTTCTTTGGCCAGTTTTTCTGACCATTTTTTGGTTGAATGATGCTCTTTCTTTTTGAGATTGTCAAGAAGGCCTTCAGCGTATAGGCCTTACATTTCCCAGGTTCTTACATGTTTGATACTGTTTTTCCAGTATTAAATTCTATCTATCTGTCTGTCTGTCTGTCTATCTAATCTAATCTATATATCATATATAATACATGCATAACATTACATAATACATAAATTATATGTAATTGCTAATATTTATGAGTTATATTACATAGAATGTTTAAGTTCTATGTTTGATATTTACAGTATTTATATCTATAGTTATTACCAGTTCTATTTTTTTTTTCTTTGTATTTTTTAGGGAAGGGTCTATAGGGTGTTCAGGGTCTCACTACTAGATTGGACTCGTAGTAATCTGCCTGTTTACAGCCTCCCAAGTGCTGGGATCACAGGCCCACCCCACCACGCCCAGTCTCAATTGCTGTTTCAACACACCTCGTGGGCAGGGCTGGCACTGCAGGCCCGGGGGATTGACTCCCCCGCCCTCCTCCCTGCACCTGGTTCTAGGGTTGAGTAGACACTTTTTAGAAATTTTTTCTAGGTTCTCGGTGTCCTGAACAAAGAATTGGGTAGGATATGCAAAAAAGGTAGTGAGATTTTACTTTTTTTGGACACAGGGTCTCATGATCTAGTGCTGGCTGGCCTTACTTGGCCTCTCAAACTCATGGTGATTCTTCTGCCTCAGCTTGCCCAGTGCTGGGATTATAAGCATGCAGCACCACACCTGTCTTACATTTATTACAGGTAGAAAAGAAGTTTGCTCTGCAGAGTGAGAGAGGGCTACTTAAAAGTAAGAAAAGATGGACACTGTTCAGAATGAGATTGGGCCATTGAGAAATTTCGCAGTGCTGATGAGGTTAATGCCTGACATCATTTGTGTTCCCCAGTTTTCAGGCTGACATCAGCTCTAGGTTGTTCTATCAGAAACCTGCTTGATTTCATGCTAGAAGAACTGAAGATAGTATTTTCTAATTGGTCATAGGTGCTGAGTTTGGGAACTATTTTCTTCATGTATTAAGGAGCTCTCTGATTGAGAGGTCATACCCACTTGGTCAGCCAGTTGACCATGTCCTGGTCTCCTGCCTCAGGCTCATCATTCCCTATATTCTATTTCAGCCACATTCTTTTAGCTCATTTTTATTGTCTTGATTATTTTCTATTGTCCAGATTTTATTTATTTATTTATTTATTTATTTATTTATTTGGTCTTCAGTGCGTCTTGTTAAATTTTGAGGTGGCTTGTGGCTGGTGTATTTGATTCTCTTGTTTTTATAGAATTCTTTTATTACTTAGTGACCAAAGAATGATTTAAAATAAATATATGCTTAATTTAAACATTGCTGTTTTTTAAGCATTGAATCAAGCTTCTGTAGTCTTGAGTAAATGCTGACTTTTTTTTTTTTTTTTTGTATTGGGAATCTACGTAAGGACCTTTCACTTGCCAGGCAGATGCTTATGCCACTGAGCTATCATCCCAGCCCTTGCTGACTGGTATTTTGAAGATTTGTCGGTTATTATGTCTATGTATGTGGCAGATACCAGTTTACTATATATTTTAACTTTTATGGTATTATTGCTTCCAGATCTGGTATGCCTTTTTTATTTTGTGTGTGGAAATAAAAGCCTCTTCTGAGGTCTTATGTGCACATTTGTAACAATCACTGATTCTTTAAGAGACCTCTCTTAGCCATACTCTTCACGGCAACCACCCTGATAATATTTTATTCTTTTGCAACAGGAACCAAAGGATGAAACTGGATTACAGAAAATGAAGACAAAGCAGTCAAGTAGAGCAAAATGTTTAGCTAAAAGAAAAATTGCACGTACGTGTTCATTTTTTAGTTTAATCACCGCTAGTTTTTTTTTGTTTTTTGGTTGTTAGGAAAAGGGGTGTTTTTTTTTTTTTGTTTTTTTTTTGGCAGAACTGGAGATTGAACTCAGGCCCCTGCGTTTGTCAGGCAAGCACTTATTCTAGTGAGTCATCTCCCTGGCCCCAGGAAAAGAGTTCTTAAGGGTATAGATGCATCCTATTTGAAATTTTATTAAATTATTGAAATTGCATATGGAGGTATCTGCAGATTATATGTTTGACTTATTAGAGGAAGAGTGTTGGAATTAAAAATGTGATCTTAGAAGGGAAGGCACATTTGGTTCACTTTGGCAAGAAAATTCCTTGCCAAATGCCTATAGTACATTTAAGTGTTCCAGAAAGTTCTTCTAGCTTAGAGAATGATACTAGACAGAAACTTGGATGTGCACAACAAAGAAGTACACACAGAAGCAGTGCTTGGAATAGCTCATATAAAGCAAGGTACTGAATTTTCAGTTTTTTAAATTTTTTGCTCTGAAAGACAACTCTCTAAACTAATACTGTCAACATGTTTATATGTGAATAGAAAATATATGACAAAAATTACAGAGGATAGAAATTGGGCATGTAGTGTTGCCAAGACATTATCCTATACTAAGGAATTTTTTTTAATATTCAGCAAATGTAATTAATTTATTAAAATAACAAAATCATCTTTTGCATATTTTTGTCAGCAAAAAAATTGAAAGATGTTCAAGACGCAAGTGTCTAAACATATATCTGGATAGATTTTTGCATATTACTTCGGCCACATAAGGCTAGCTGTCTTAACATTTTCAAAATAATCTGGAAGGACTTCAGGACTGGTCAATGCCTACCTGAAACCAATTGTCTTGATGAGGCTCATAGCTCATCAGAGAACAGTGCTGTGTGATTGTTCTTTTTTTTTTTTTTAACATTTTAATACAAAGTGATGCTACACATTTTGACTTTTAAAACTTTTTAAATAATAACAATATAAAATTATTTAGTATGCATTTCATTGGTATAGTCAAAGCTTAAATTCTGACTATATTAAGGAATTTTCTCTTTTTGTGAGAATATCTTCATTTCTCCTTTTGGAAATTCTTTTTTCTTTTTCTTTTTCTTTTTTCTTTTTTATTTTTCTTTTGGTGACCCCAACGTGATATGAACATGCAACCTTCTGATGTAGTGGAAATTCTTTTATTGAGCTATTCATATATCATCTGATTCCCCTATTTGAAACATAGAATAAAGTGGGGCACAATGGCACACTCGTGTAATCCTAGTTTTGAGAGAGGCTAAAGCAGGAGAATTGCAAGTTCAAGTCCTATCTGGTCAACTTAGTGAAATTCTGTCTCAAAAAAGGAGGGAAGAGATGAGTAAAAAGGGTTGAGGGTGTAATTCAATGGCAGCGTGCCATGGTTTTCATTCCCAGTACTAAAAAAAAAAAAATAATAAATAAATAAATACAGTGATTTCTAGTCTGTTGTGCAATTCTTACTATAATTTAATTCTAGAAGACTTTCAGCACTGAAGCAAAACCTCTTGTCTTTAGCAGTCATTCACACTTGACACCTCTCCCAAACCTAGGCAGCTACTAATCTACTTTATGTAGATTTTATTTCTTTTTTTTTTAGACAGGGTTATGTAGTTCAGGCTGGCCTGGACTCATTGTGTAGTCCAGGATGGCTTTGAACTCATGGTGATTCTCCTCCCTCAGCCTCCTAAGTACTCAGACATGGGGGCCCCCAGCATACCTTGGGTGATATTTTTTCATAGATATATTATTGTAGACTTTGGATATAAGTAGAATCATATACTGTAGTATGAAGTCTTTTGTTTTTTGTATTTAGGACAGGGTTTACAGGGTCTCACTACATAGGTTGGACTCAGTGATCCTCTTGTTTTCAGCCTCTCAAGTGCTGGGATTACAGGTTTGTGCCACCACACCCAGTCTCAATCACTGTCATAGTGTGCCCCAGGGGTGGGGCCAGCACAGCACACCTAGAATGGAACCCAGCCGCTGTGCTCTGCCTAAGCAGACGCTTTAACCCGCTGAGCTACCTGGCTGGCCCTAGTATGAAGTCATTTGTGACTAACTTCTTTTAGTTAGCATGTTTTTAGGTTCGTCCATAGTTTAGCATGCATCAGTACTTCATTTGTTCAATGGCAAGTATTATTTTATTACATTGCTGTCCCATATTTGTTGTACATTTGTGTTTCTACTTTGTGGCTATTATGACTGATGTACAAATTATATAGTTTTTCATTTTTCTTGGATATATAATGAGATGTGAAATTAGTAGGTCATGTAATAATGCTGTAGGTAATCATTTGAAGAATTGCAGAACCATTTCTTCTACCCTTTTGAGGTACTGGGAATTGAACTCAGGGCCTCATGTACATGCTAGGAAAGCACACAGTACAGCTACACTACATCCCCATTACCAGAACATTTTATTTATTTATTTATTTATTTATTTATTTATTTATTTTTGCTCTTTTAAGACAGGGTTTCATGACGTAGTTCAAGTTGGCCTTGAATTCACTAGGTACTTCACACTGGTTTTGAACTCATGGTGATCCTCCTGCTTCAGCCTCCTAAGTGCTGGGATTTTAGATATGTGCCACAGCAGCTGGCTCCCATTTTTAAAACTGGATGTACCAGGGCTGGTGAGGTAGCTCAGTGGACTAAGTGCCTGCTTAAGCAAGCACGGGGGCCAGGCATGGATCCCTGGCACCACACAGTGTTGGCCCTGGGCCCAGGTTTGCTGAGTTGGTGATTGAGTCTGAGCGTGGTGGTGTGTGCTTGTGATCCTAGCACTGGGGAGGCTGAGAACAGGAGGGTTACTACAGGTTTGAGCTGCGTAGTGAAACCCTGCACAAACAACAACAACAAAAAAAAATGGATGCATCATTTTACATCCCCTGCCAATTTATTAATTTTTTGTACTGAGGATTGAAAAGTATCAAAGGTACAGGGTCTTTACACTGAGCTATTTCTCCAGATCTTCTTTCTTATTGAGACAAAATCTTGCTAACTTCCTAAGGCAGGGTCCTATTTATGCTCCTTTATTTTAGCTTCTAGAGCACTAGAATTACAGGCATGTACCACTGTTTTTCCACTAATGGCCAATTATGTTGAACATTATTTCATGTGCTTATTGACCAAGTTTTTAGTGTGCTGTGTTCTCTTAGGTTTTTTTTTTTTTTTTTTTTTTTTTTTTTTTTTTTTTTCTTTTTTCTTTTTTTTTTTTTTTTTTTTGGCAGAAAAATTACTTCCTTTGCTCATTAAAAGATTTTTAAAAATTATCATACATGTAATCTATAATATTTTTGCCATTTAAAAATATTTTTTCATGAAGTGTTGAATTTTGTCAAATAAATTTTCTGTTTTTGTTTTGTTTATTTTGTTTTTGTCTTTTTGAGACAAGATCTCACTATGCAGGTTAGGCTGGCCTTGAGCTTACTTGTAGCCCAGGCTGGTCTCGAACTCGCAATGAGCCTCCTGCCTCAGCCACCCTAGTGCTGGGATTACAGGCTTGCCATTTCTGGTTTTGTTTTTTTTTGGTGGGGGAGTGGTTTGAGATAGGGGTGCTCACTATGTAGTTCAGGTTGGCCTCAAACTCGTAGTGATCGTCTTGCCTTAACTTCCTAAGTACTAGGATCACAAGCATGCATCACCACACCTGGCTTCTGTATTCATTATAGTGTTTTTTTTTTTTTTGCGGAACCGGGGATTGAACTCAGGCCCTTGCGCTTGCCAGGGAAGCGCTTATTCCACTGAGCCATCTGCCCGGCCCTCTATTATAGTGGTTTTGATGATTGGTTTATTAGATGATTATCATATTATGCCAATCTACTGTTCATGGGGTAAATGCCACTTAGACATCCTGTATAATTTTAAAAATATTTTTATAGATTTGGTTTGCTAGTATTATGTTGCAGATTTTTCATCTACATTTGTAAGCAATTGCAGTAGTCTGAAATTTTCTTGTTATGTCTTTGGAATTGGTATCAGGTTTATATTGACCTTATCAAATGAATTTGGCAGTGTTTCCTCATTTTCTATTTTTTGGGAAGAATTATGAAGATTTGGTCTTAATTTTTCTTTAACCATTTGACAAAGTTCCCTTGTGACGGTATCTGGTTCTTGTCCTTTCTTGGTAGGTGATTTTTTAAATTACTAATTCATGTCTTGTGATAGCTCTATTGAGATTTGCTATTTCTTTTTTTTCTTTTTTCAAGTGATATGCATTTTATTTGCTTTCAACATTTGGATATCACAAATTGTGCTGATATGAACATAGGTGCACATATATCACTATGATATAATTTTTTCCTTTCTTTTGGGAAAATTACCAGTAAGGGGATAGCTCC
Organism: Octodon degus; assembly: GCF_000260255.1. Classification (NCBI taxonomy): domain Eukaryota; kingdom Metazoa; phylum Chordata; class Mammalia; order Rodentia; family Octodontidae; genus Octodon; species Octodon degus. The sequence goes on from NW_004524624.1 coordinate 5,557,894, forward strand.
TTTAAATGGGATTTTTGGCCTAGTTTTTTAAGGAGTCTCCACACTGATTTCCATAATGGTTGCACCAGTCTACATTTCCACCAGCAGTGGAAAGCGTTTTTTTTTTTTTTTTTTTTTCCATAATTTTATTGAAAAACAAATAGTAATGAGACAGTTTCAAACCAAATTGGTAGGACAGTTTCAATAATTAACACATTGCATACATTCTTCCTAGTGGTTAATTGCTGTACAAGATATGGACATGATATCCTATTTACAAACACTATTAGAACAAATCCCTCTATTCATTAAGAGAATGTAACTATATATCCTAACCATTTTGCCAGGCAAGGGCTTATTCTACTGCGCCATCTCCCCGGCCCCCATCCTAACCATTTTGAATACACAGATACAAAATGGACATTCATCTATATCTTCTTTTTTTTGTTAAGTTCTGTTACTTGAATATTATAGGTGTGTTAACTCAGCAAAATATTCTAAAAGAGTCCAGTAGTCCATAATAGTATTGGGTCTTCCGCTTCACTGGCAATGTCAGATGTTGACCTGAGTCCCCTACAGCTCAACATAACAGCATGGCTTTACTTCTTATACTTTGTTTTTATACTTTTCTGCTGGATGGTTAAGACCAAGGTAAAGCAGGACCTGTGCAACAAGAGTTGTACCTTTTGGGTCTGATAAGGTCAGTGAAATCTCCTCAGGATTTATCCTGAAATCCTGTACCTCAGATTGTAGAACCTTTGTCAGTGTCAGCCATGTGGATGAGTCATGACCATTGCTTGACCGAGATTTGCTATTTCTTAATCAGTTTTGATAGTTTGTGTCTTTCAAGGAATTTGTCCTTTTCAACTAAGTTATTGTCGTACAATTTTGCTAGTATTTCCAACCTGAAATACTAGGAAAACGTTATTTTTTAAGTTAGATAGTAGTAGCTGTACTTTGACTTCTGATTTTAATAATTTGAAAGATCACCTTTTTATTGAAATATTTTCTCATCTTTCTTTGCTAACTGGGCACTCCACAACATGGTTGTTGATGTCAAGAGAGTTCCTGCTGTTCACATTGAAGCCCACAGACTAGGCAGTCCCCAGGATCTCTTTAATGGTTCTGGAAAGTTCTCTGGCTAAAGACTGGTGCCACATCTGTCAGGCAATGTTGACAATCTCATCAAAAGTGGTATTTCCACCGAAATTAATATTTTTCTGTTGCTTTCTGTCTCTTGGCAGCTCCTTGAGGGCTTTGATGATCAGGGCAGAGGCAGAAGGCACCACCTCAGTCTGGGCCTATCTGTTCTGAAAGGTCAATTTCACCATAGTACTCAGACCCTTCTAGTCATCATTTGCCTTGTAGTGATCTTCCTGTTTTCAGACTCCCAAATGCTGGGATTACAGGCACATGCCACCATGCCCAGTTTAATATAGGCATCTTTGGAGGAAACCAAATCTCTTGAGCATCATTATTGTTCTAAAAATCTCAATGCCACATCTGCCACTTCTCCATAAATCCTTTACATTCAGACAATTAGAATGATAAAGCCCTGTTATGAAGATTTTTTTTTTGTTCAGACAGTGAGATGTAATGATAAATGTACTTTTGAGTGTTACTGCAGATGCATATAGTGTGTGTTGTGGTTTTTTTTCCCCCCCAAGGGGAACAATACAATACAGGACACATTTTATAGGATTATTTTATAATCACCCAAAGAATCATATACAAAGAGTGCAGGAAATCTGTCCATGTGCTAAAAACCGAAGAATCTGGCTGAGGGCCTGAGTCCCATAGCAATGTCCTACGTGAATCCAGCTGAAGACCTAGAGCTTATAACAGTGCCTCCCACAAGTTCAGTTGGAGGCTAGAGCCCTTGACAATGTTTCATGCAGTCCTGCTTCATGGATCTGCACTGGAAAGGCCCAAAGGTCAGTGGTGGAAGCTAGAAAGTCTATACCAGCAGGATGAAGGATCTGTGTTAGTAGGCTGAGTGATCTGAACTGGAGCTAGGAAACAGTGCTCAAGGTAAGAACCAGAGCTCCCCCGAGAAATGCCATACCCATCCTCAGCAACAGTGAGGTCCCAAGCTCCTGCAGTGATGAGGAAAGCTGAGTTCCCATCAGGAAAGCCAATATGACAAGATTCTGCATGAGGCTGAGCCATATATCATCTTCCCCTCTGGAGTCAAGATGAGGACCAGAACTTCCACAAAATGAACCATAGCCACTCTCAGCAATAACGAGGTCCTGAACTCCTCTGACAAGAACAGCCAAGTTTGTCAGGGAAGCCAGCAAGACAAGATCCTCCTGAAGGGGGATCAGTAGCTTCCAACAGCTTCTCTAAACAGCATTCCTAACAGCATCTCATCAGCTGCTCAGTTCTGCCTCTTATGCTGTTGGCAAAAGTCCTCAGGTGGGCCTTCCATGTGCGGTACCACGCTAATTCAGTTCAGCTGGGTGTAACAAGTTGCCCACCAGTTAGTAATCCATTACAGAGTATTTTACTTGTATCTCATTATTAATGTATTTCAAAACATCTTATAACCTGTCATCCATTATAATTTCCAACTTTGAATTTCAGTGTTGACATTCTGTCCAATAGGTTTCTGTCCAATGTTACTGGAAAGAACTCAGTAACATTCATTTTCTTTTTTTT
>NW_004524624.1:5560633-5562682 GCF_000260255.1 Octodon degus
TGAATGAGACAGTTTCACAGCTGATTAATAGGACAGTTTTGATAGTCAATACACTGTACATTGTTATCTTCCTAATGGTTATCCATAGTACAAGAAGCAGACAGGATATTCTGTCCAAACACTGTTAGTACACCTCTTTCTTCTCATTAACATTCATTTTCTGATCTAGTTCTAACATTGGATTGTTTAGGTACACATGAGCATTTTGTAGCATTTTGGCTAGTGAAATATTTATTTGCATTACTGTTTTCTTCCACATCTGAATCGTGGTTATTTTGTACTTCTCTGTCATATATTGATTGCTCTGTCTAGCTATCACTTACATGATCCAAGTCATCATCAGTAGCTGAATTACCTAATGGACTCACTTTCAGCCTCTTCCCAAAGTTGTAAAAGCAGATTTTTGTGTGACGTACTAAATTTGGCTCATTCTACAAGAAAAATAAAATGTTTAATAAAACATTTAGTAAAAAAAAATACACAAAACTGTTAACATAAGTAATGTGAGTAAATCTTACCTGTTGACACTTTGACACATGTAAATACTCCTTGCCTGTTTATCATACCACGTGATTGCTTCCTGTATTCCCCTAGTGCAGCTACTGAGATACACAGCTAGCTACCATTATGCTAAAGTCCATATTTTCATTAGAAAAATAATGGTAGGGGTGTCAGGGTGACTATTACTCACCCATAATGCCCTTTTTATTTTAGTTTGGGCCTGGATTGTTGTTTCTCAAGTATCTCAAGGTTCCTTATGAGATTATTTATTTGAGCTTGCTCTATTTTCCTGATATGAGCATTGATTGCAATGTACTTAGAACTGCTTTCGTTGTGTACCAAAGGTTCCCATTGTTTTGTACAGGCATTAACTTCTAGAAATTGCCTAATTTTTTCCTAGATTTTTTCTAGGAAATGGAATGACCCATTGAGTACTCAGTGTGCTATTTGTTTTCCAGGTGCCTTTAAATTTTCCATGGTTTATTGTAGGTTTCTGTGTTTGTCGCACAGTGGTCTGATAGTAAACATATAGTGATTTCAGTTGTTATATTTATTTAAGAAGGCCTTGTGGACTAAAGTGCCTGCTTAGGCAGGTGAAGAGACCAGAGTTAGATCCCCAGTGTGCCGTGCTGGTCCTGCCCCTGGTGTGTGCTGAGATGTTGGATGAGACTGGGTATAGTGGTGTGCACCTGTAATCCCAGTGCATGGGAGACTGAAAACAGGAGGATCACTACAGGTCTGATCTGTGTAGTGAAACCCTATAGATACTGTACTAAATGCATTTTAAAAAATAAATAAAATAAAAAGGCTTTGTGGACTAGTATGTTATCTGTTTTGGAGGATATGCTGTGTGCTGCAGCATAGTCTGTATATAGCACACTGTTAAGTCCATATGTTCAAGGTTGTGATTCTTCGTTGATTTTTTTAAAACTGATTCCTTTATTGATTTATTGATTTTTCTTTAGTTGATCTTTTGGTGAAAGTGGGGTGTTAAGATGCCCACTATATGTTGGTATTTATTTGATCTTCTATGTTCAGCAATATTTGTTTTATGAAGTTAGGTGCTCTAGTCAGTGCATGTTTATAAGCATTATCTCTTCTTGTTGGAGTGTTTCTTTAACTTCTGTTTAGGGACCTACCTGGTCTCTTCCAGTCAGTTTTAGCTTGAAATTTACATTGTGATTAACATTGCTTCCCCTGCATTTTTGGGGAGTCGTGGTACATGAAATAGTGTTTTTCATTCTTTTACAATGGACTGTTGGATTCTGTTTTAAATCTAGCCTGCCAGTCTGTGTCATTTAATTGGAGAATTCAGGCTATTAACATTGAGATATTACTGAGAGTGTTACTTAATTCCTATTATTGCATTCTTTCTTTTGGTGACTTTTTTTAAAAAATTTTATTTATTTATGTGTGTGGGGCCAGCTCAGCCCACCAGGGGGTGGGGCTGGCTGGCATGTGGTGCTGGGGGATTGAACTGCGATCCCTGTGCTTTGCTAAACTTGTTCTAAGTAGGTGCTTTAGACCTCTGAGCCATCTCACCACCCC
>NW_004524624.1:5562782-5569755 GCF_000260255.1 Octodon degus
TACATTTATTTATTGTGTGTGTGTGTGTGTGGCCAGCTCAGCCCACCAGGGGGCGGGGCTGGCTGGCATGTGGTGCTGGAGGATCGAACCGAGGTCCCTATGCTTTGCCAAGCTTGTTTCAAGTAGGTGCTTTAGACCACTGAGCCATCTCTCCAGCCCCTCTTGGTGACTTTTTTGAGGGGATTGTTTCTTGTTTTTCCCTGTCTTTCATTATTATTTATCTACTGACCTTTCATGGTACTTTCATTCTATTTGGTTTTGTTTTGTTTTGTTTTGTTTTTTTCCTTCCTCCATTGTATTTAGGACAGGATTTACAGGGTCTCACTATGGAGATCAGACTCATTGTGATTCTCCTGTTTTCAGCCTATCAAGTGCTGGGATTATAGATGCATATCACTACACCCAGTTTCAATCTCCATCTCAGTGTGCCCCATGGGCAGGTCCAGCATGGCATGCTGGGGATCAAACCCCATTCACTGCACTCTGCCTAAGCAGACACGTTAGTCCACTGAGCTATCAGGCCAGCCCTTCTATTTAGATTTTTAATTTAATTTTTTCTGTCCAGGATATTCTTGGATATTTCTGGAGTGCAGGCTTAGTAAACATAAATTGCTTCAACTGTTCTTTTTCACAAAATGCTCTTATTTTTCCATCTTTTTTTTTCTTTTTTCTTTTTCCATCTATTTTGAAGATTTTGCTTGGTATATTAATCTGGGTGAATGTTATTTGCTTTTAGGGCCTGAAATACTTTAGTCCAAGCTCTTTTGGCCTTATTTAGTTTGTGAGAAGTCTTCTATGAGTCTAATGGATTTACAATTTTAGATGACTTTTTATTTTCTTTAACAGCTTTTAAAATTCTGTTTTTGTTTTACATCTGGCAATGTAATAGTTATGTGTCCTGGCAAGCTTCTGTTTCTATTAGAGTAATCTGGTGTTTTGGAGGCCTCACCTGTATTTGAACTCTTTTCACATATTTGGGAAATTTTGTTATGATTTTTATAAATAAACTAATAATTCTGTCTGTTATCATCTAGCTTTTCAATTAGCCTAAGAGAGCTGGGGAGACAGCTCAGCAGCATAAGTACCTGCCTGGCAAGTACAAGGTCCTGAGTTCCTGAGTTCGATCCCTGGTACAGAAAAAAACAAAGCAAACAATCATTTAGCCTTAGGTTCTATTTAGTAGTATCTAGCAGGTGCTGGATTTTCTTTCTTTCTTTTTCTTTTTTTTTTTTTAGTGTAACTTCTATGAATACATCATAATTTACCATTTTGTCCTTCTCTTCAGACACTATCTTTATATTGACCATTTGTACAATTTATAAATATATAGGTTTTTGGGTTTTTTTATTTTTTGGTTTTTTTCCGTAGTTTTATTGAGAAATAACGAGACAGTTTCAAATCAAATTGGTAGGACAGTTTCAATAATTAACACATTGCATACATTCTTCCTAGTGGTTAATTGCTGTACAAGATATGGACATGATATCCCTATTTACAAACACCATTAGAACAAATCCCTCTACTCATTAAGAGAATGTAACTATATATCTATCCTAACCACTTTGAATACACAGATACAAAATGGACATTCATCTGTATCCTCTTTTTTTGTTAAGTTCTGTTCTTTGAATATTATAGGTGTGTAAACTCAGCAAAATATTCTAAAAGAGTTCAGTAGCCCATAATAGTATTGGGTCTTCCGCTTGATTGGCAATGTCAGAAATTGTTGACCTGAGTCCCCTATAGCTCAACATAACAGCATGGCTTTAGTTCTTATATTTCATTTTTATACTTTTCTGCTGGATGGTTAAGACCAAGGTAAAGCAGTAGGTTTTTGTTTTTAATTGTATAGCTTTTCATTTCATGTATTTCTGTCTGATCCCAAGACAGGAGATTATGGTGTGGCACAATTGGCTGTGCAAGTAGGTATGACCTGTTAATTATAAAATCCCAGAACACATGTGCAGAGAGGTTCTAAGGAGCCCTGCATGTGGACTTAGAAGAACTCGAGAAGGTTTTTAGTAGAGTGGTCTAGACCCTGAAGAATGGGCAATTCAGAAAGGACAGTCTACATTGAGTTTTTGCTACTGTATTTGTTCATTCTCACAAGGTGGATTTTCCTCACACTGTAGGATGTACTTTTTTCCTACTGTTAGTTGGCCCAAATATGCTCTACTGAGCTTGTTTTTCCCTGTCTTTAATAAAACTTTGCTCCCACTTGCTGAAAGAATTCTTTGCTCAGGACACAAAGAACCTAGAAACCATCTCTGGAAAGAGACTCCACTCCAAAACCTGGTAACATAATTTGGCTTAGTCAGCCAGGAGACCAGGCAAGGTCATTTAGGCACTTTTTTTCCCCTTTCATTGGCACTTTTTGTTGTTGTTCCTCTCTAAAATGTCGTGTAGGTTTTTGCTTTTATCCTTGTCTCTCTTCCTCAGGTCAGGAACTTTGGAAACTTTTTGCCAAGAACTATTTCCTACTTTTTCTACTCTGGGAAAGGTCCACAAGTACAACTTTAGCCAGAAAGACTGTTTTTAACCCAGTTCCAGAGCAGATTTTTTGGGTGCCAAGTGTGTGACACCTATTGTTTGGTATGCCCTGTTGTTTGTTTTCTGTGGTGTTTTGTTATTCCATGGTATTTTGCTATGCTTGGAAAATTAGCCTAATCTCTGCCTACTCCAGTTTGTTTGAGCTCAAGTTTCCATCTGTGCTTTTTCTCTGGATGGCTTTTTCTTTGGGGCTGTTATTTTAGTCTGGGATGATATCTTGTCTTGTCATATAGCTGGACACCATTTTAGGTCAGCCACCCAGGTTCCACCATATTTCTTTCCCTTCCTTGTTTCTTCTGACAGAATGCAGGTAATTTAGAAACGTATAGCCTAAGAAGAACAAAAGAACAGTCAATAAAACTTAATTCAAGTGACTGAGAGTCATTAGGAGTTTTAAAGGTGGAGTATCTTAAAAAAAAAAAAAAAAGTTTCCTTTTCTGCTGCCTTAAAATATCAAAGTTTTTACTATCAGGATAAATGCAAGAGATTCTGCTTCTCAAGTCACTCCACCCTGCTTGAGTAGAGCCAACTGGCTCAAAATATGTAAGGGAGTCCTGAGATGCTGTTTCTCAAGTAGCTCCACTTTGTTTAAATAGAGCCATTGAGTGACTCAACACTGCTCTAAGGAGTTAGTGGGTCCCACTATGAAGACCTAAATCCCTTAGTAGGGCTTTCTTTTATGCTTCTGTGAAAGATGCTAGTGCCATCCAAACTTTAGATAAGGATGTCTATGAGTATCAAAGAGAAGTTTTGTAGGCTCAAATCAGATTCTTTATTTAGCATGGGACTCCATCATAAAGATCTGAGACCTAGTAGAGCCAATGAAATGATTTGGCTGAAATGATATTTGGCTGAAATGATACTTCTGTGAAAGATGTTGCCGTCTTCCAAGCTTCAGACAGAAATGTCTGTCTAGTGAATACTTGAATCTTACCAGAGACTCTTTGTGAGATCATCAGGTCTCCTTTTGCATGGGACACCATCTTTTTTCTTTAGTTAATTAATTTATTATTATTTGTTAATGTATTTGATACAGGGTCTCACTATGCAGCTTGGACTCATAGTGATCTTCCTGTTTTCAGCCTCCCCAGCACTGGGATTACAGGTGTGCATCACCGGGCCTGGTCTCTGTGACTGACTTAGCATGCCCAGGGCAGGGCCAGCATGGAACACCAAGGTTTGTCTTTCTAGACCACAAGATGATGAACCATGCCCTGCAGATTCCACTGACTTGACTGCTGAGTCATATCCTTGATCATTGTGAAAAGTTTGACCCTGTCATTTCTAAGAAATCAAACAGCTTATCTACTGTTGCAACATAGTTTGGGTTCAACATGAAATAGGAAATGGTGAGAGTATTATGAGATGCTGTGAGATTATTTTTCAGTTAAACCATTTCTGCTTAAAACATAGAAGATGAAACCCCTTATATTCATGCTTTTGTGACCCTTATTTCAGGGATATAACTCAAAGGGCCATGGATGTAGCTCAGTGGCACAGTGCCTTCCTGGCCTAAGATCCTGAGTTCAATTCCAGGTACTGGAAAAACAAAAACAAACAAAAAAACTTCAGAAAAAGTATAGAAGATGTGGTTTGAGAGTGGCCTCCAAGGAAAGAGAGAGAGAGAGAGATCTTTGATGATCCTGTCCTTAGATCCCTACTTGTCTCTCAGGGGCATGTGGGTCTCTTCCATCTATTTAATTAAGAAACTTCAGACCCAGTTGTTGGACATGGTCTTTTCTGTGTGTAACAGTAGGGATCTGGAGGAGTGTCAAGAAAAAAAAAAAAACCCTAAAATTACAGTGGTACTTTCCATTCACAAACTTAATTTATTCCATGACTGTGTTCATGTTTGTGGGGGGAAAGATGGCTGCAGTCATGTTTATCACCTAATATGGAGCTTGAAAACAGAAGCAAAATTTTGCCAGATTCTGTTTGTGAATCAAATTGTTCACAAACAAAAGCATTCATGAACTAGGCTTTACTATATAACTGTCATGATTGACAGTACTTTAAACTCAGCCAGGTTGTCTTAAGGGGAAACTCAAGGACAACTGAGGTTCTGTTTCAAGTGTAAGAAATCTGGACACTGGGTCCATGACTATACCAAGCCATGCCCTCGTCCCTGCTGAATGTGAGGCAGCCAGTGTACCTGACTGGTGGCATGGGAGGATTGACTTATCTCTGCTTCCAGAGAGGAGCTAGGCCAGCCAAAATACTCATTTCAGGCTCTGAAAAGGCTCTAGGGAATGCCTCAGTCCATGGGTACTTCCATTTCCTATGAGGAACCCTGAGTAACACTGGAAGTCATGGATGAGCCAATTCAATTTCTTCATTCTATTTTGACTTCTTTTTCTGGAAAACTCTCTTATAGATTTTTTTTTTTTTTTTTTTTTTGAAGCAGACGGCATAATACAAGATGCGGCGGGGTGACAGTAGTTCAGACGTGTTTTTTGCGGAACCGGGGATTGAACTCAGATCTTTGCATTTGCCAGTCAAGTGCTTATCCTACTGAGCCATCTCCCCGGGCCCTCTCTTATAGATCTGTATAGCCATAGTTAGGGTTAAGGGGACCCCAGTTGGAGATTGTTTACTCCTCTTCTGGTATGTCACTTTGAAAGCCAAATGTTTAACCATGATTTTCTGATTGTCCCATAGTATCCTATTTCCTTGCTAGAAAGAGATTGACTAGCAAAATTGGGGGTCAGTTCTCATTCCAGCAAAGGCCAAAACATTTTACCTGTTGGGTGTACTGCAGGTCTCCATGACCTAGCAGGCAACAGGTGGAGCCTGTTGTTGCATGATGTAATGGAATATCTGAAATTAAGGAAACCTTTTTTCCTCTGCATATTGAAAAGAGAGGAATTGCTTTGGGTGTTTTAGATAGTGATACTGATAGGATGAAGAACTTTACCTAGTGGCATACTTTTCAAAAAGTTAGATGGAGTGGCTGCTGATGGCTACCTTGCTTGACAGCAGTAGCAGCAACAGCTGTTCTAACAGAGGAAGACTTTAGGGCAGAAAATAAAAGTTCTGACTCCCCATCAGGTTAGAGCAATTCATAGGACCAAGGGTTACTTGTGGTTAACATGGGAATGTCTTTCCAAGTATCAGGCCATGCTCTTAGACACTCCTGAGGTTATTATGAAAACTTCTACTACTCTTAATCCTTCCTCTCTGATGCCTACAGGCCCAGAAGTTACCACTCTTGTGAAAAAGTGATGGCCTAGACCTATGGAAGCAGGCAGTATGTCAGTGACCTGCTCCTCTAAGATTCTGAAGAGATACGATTCACTGATGGTAGTAGTTTTGTTCTGGAAGCACATCAGGAGGAAAGTTAACAGTTATCACTTCACAAAAGGTCACTGTGGCCAGATACCTCTGCTCAAAAGGCAGAGCTAATAGCTCTTACTCAGGCATTAATTTTTCTAGAAAGAGTCAAAAGGCAACAAATCTATATAGATTTGAAATATGCCTTTATTGTGCTATACTCACATGCTGCAATCTGGAAGGAGCTTGCTTATTCATAAGTAATTATATAAAAACACAAGTGGGAAATTCTACAACTCTTACAGTAGTCTTTTTCCCAAGCAGGTTGCTGTCATTCACTGGAATTCATTGGAAGGGATGCCAAAGAAACAAAGTTTTCTTTAGAAATCAAAAGGCTGAAAGGGAGGCAAGCAGGACAGCCCTACAGTAGCCCTTCAAGAATGGCCTTGTTCCCAATTCCTGAGGAATCATTTTGGTCTTTCCTGAAGGGATGCAGTGACAGGATATAAAAATCATACATGGGAAGTGGTCACCGGATTTTTCACAGGACTAAGAAGGAAGCTATTTCTGAGAACCTCTGGAAGACCTAAGGCTTCTTTTCAGAAAGGAAGACTCCAGTATTGATCTGGTGCATATAAAGAGTCACTAATGATCCTAATTTATCACAACTTAAATGGGCATCTATATTGAGGCTCCCATTTTTAATTAGGATCCATTATGTGAGTAATTAGCTAAGGCTGTGGCTCTTAGGTTCTTGATAACTTACCTAACTTCCTTCATTGCCGTAGAGTAGTTTGTCCTCCACAAAAAGTATGGAGAGCTGACCTTCTCATATGCATATTTGGTGTCTACATCCGTAATATAATAGTAAAGTTATTTTCTTTCTCCCATTGAACAGACAACTTAATAGCCACTGATTCTATTTTTTTTTTTGGAACCGGGGATTGAACTCAGGACCTTGTGCTTGCCAGGGAAGCACATATTCCACTGAACCATCTTCCTGGCCGATTCTTACTATTTTATTTTTATTTTTTTGTCTTTTTATTTATTTATTGATTTATTTTTCAAAATTTTATTGATAAACAGCAATGAGACAGTTTCAAATCAAATCGGTAGTACAGTTTCAATAACTAACACACTGCATATATTCTTC
>NW_004524624.1:5569855-5574955 GCF_000260255.1 Octodon degus
CAACATAACAGCATGGCTTTACATTTTTTTTCACAATTTTATTGATAAACAAATATCAATGAGAGTTTCAAATCAAATCGCTAGGACAGTTTCAATAATAAAACACTGCATACATTCTTAGTGGTTAATTGCTGTACAAGATGCGGACTTGAGATCCTATTTACAAACACCATTAGAACAAATCATTCTATTCATTAAGAGGATGTAACTATATATCCTAACCACTTTGAATACAGATACAAAATGGACATTCATCTGTAAACCACTTTACTATTTTAAAGAGAAGAAAAAGATACAGAATTTCAAAATGAGATGATAGGAAAGAGAAGGGTTGTTGTACTGCATATTATCTTTAAAGTAGTTGCTCAGATTAATAGATGTAGGCATGCAAAATTGGTCAAACAATTAAGCATTAATTGTTCATTTCAATAAAACAATAGAAATTAGTACAATTATCTTAACTTTTCTCCTTTCCCCAATCCCAGTTGCTCTTTCCTTTTGAGCAGTTCCTTTCCTTTTCACAATTTATATTGTACTGTTTGGATTTTATTTGCTCTTTTAATTTCTTATACTGGGGAGAAAATATGATTGTTATTTATCTTTATCTTTAAAAATTATTTTTAGGGCCGGGGAGATGGCTCAGTGGAATAAGTGCTTCCCTGGCAAGCGCAAGGGCCTGAGTTCAATCCCTAGTTCCACCAAAAAGAAAAAAAATAAATAAATAAAATAAAAATAAAAATAAAAATTATTTTTAAAAAGAAAGTATAGAGTGGTGCTAATAAAGAAACAATACAAAATTTCACTAAACAAAGTAATATGAATTTGAAAGTATTTGTTGTATTGCATATTATTTCTTTTAACTTAGTTGCATAGATTACCAGATATATGCATTAACTGCTCCTTTCCATAGATCAGTAAAAATCTATAGTACATTTATCTAAGCCAGCTTGCATACATACATAGATATATTTCTCCTCTCTCCCCTTTTCTGTCCTCATCTCAGTAATTCCTTCTTTTTGAACAGATTCATTCCCTTTTACAGTATCCTTTTTACCTTTGAGATTTTATTTACTCTTTCAGATTCTTATACTAGCAAGACAATACAAGGTTTGCACATGCAGGTCTGATTTATTTCACTTATGAATGTGGTCTCTAGTTGTATCCATTTAGCCATAAAAGCCTCAAGGTTATCTTTTGTTTTTTTTTTTTGTAGCCGAGTAATACTCCATTGTATAAAAATACATCTTTTTTATCCATTCCTCAGTTGATGGGCTTTTGTAATCTTAGCATTATGGTTGGCTGAAGCTGGAGAATCACAAGTTTGAGACAAGCCTGGACCGTTTAGTGATTTAATGAGACTATGTGTCAAAAAGGAGAATCGGGGAGGAGATACAGGTTTGTATGAAGGCCTTGGGTTCAATCTCCACCAACCTACTTCCCAAAAATCCAGTAAAAATTGGGTTAATAAGGTATCAAATGAAGATGAAGATTCTATTGGGAATTGAACTAAAGGGCTATCCTTGTTACATAGTAGCATTGTAGTAGCTAAGAAGTTGAATACAAGACCATTGAATACAAGGTCTCCCCTGAGGCCTTGGGAGGCTGCTGAGCTTAAGGGTGGTAGACTGGTTTATCTGGTAGTGGAAATTTCAATGCAGCATGGAACTCAGAACAGTACTGTAACATTGCTATCCACTTTTAGCCTAATTTATAGTAAAAATTAAAAAGAAAAATGCAATGGGAAGATTTTCAGTTTGCCAGAAAAAAGTATATGTAAATTTTTAGCCAGTGAAGGTGTGGTTAAGTACCAAAGGAAAAGTGTCACATTTCAAGAATTGACGAGAACCCACTCCTTACAAACTTAGGGTTATAGTAATGTGAATTTGTTTCGAAGACTTTCCAGGGTAGATACTTTTGAGAAGATTGCTGTGGGGGTGCTCTGCTACCTCAGGAGTGCCTAAGGAATTGTTTCTCTGTGTTAAGCTAGTGTTAAGCTAGCAGAGCACTTAGGCTGCTTATGCTTTGTTCTAAAATCCTCATTTTTAACATTATTTGGCTTATGTAGTACATAAGGATATGTATGTTTATGTTTATTTCATTGTTGTGTAACTAATTTTTCCATTGGTTAGATGTTAGTTGTTAGCTTTCATACTGATCTACAGCCCCAGCCCTTTAAAAAGTTTCTATTTTGAGACTAGATGTTAGGGAAGTACTAAATTACCTCATTTGGGCTGGAACTTGTAATACTTTTGCCTCAGCCTCCCAGAATGCTAAGAAGAGAGGTAGGTATTTCCACACCCTGCTTTTTCTTTTTTTAAAATGACATTGCCAAGTGTTTTTATTTTGATAAAACACAAGAACATTACCATTTTAACCATTTAAAGCATACCATCCAGTGTTCTTTGATATATTCACATTGTTGTACAACTTCACCACAATTTAAAAAATATTTTCCTTACTTTAAGAGACCTGTTGACTAATTCCCCCATTTCTCCTTCTTCCAATATGATAGCCCCTGATCTAGATTTGCCTGTTTGAAATATTTAATACACATATAATCATATAATACAGTATGACATCTTTTTTATTCATTTAGCATAGTTTTATAGTTCATACATATTGTGGCATGAATCAGTGCTGTTTTTTTTTTTCTTTCTTTTTTTTTTTTTTTTACAGAACCAGAGATTGAACTCAGGGCCTTGTGCTTGCCAGGCAGGCGTTTATTCTACTGAGCTATTTCCCCGGCTCCAATGAATCAGTACTTCTCACGGTGATATAATCCCTTGTATGGTTGTACATTATTTTATCAATTGATGAACTTTTTTCTTTGCCTTTTGGTAATTATGAATAGTGCTGCTATGGACATTTGTGTACAAATTTTTGTTTGAACATAAGTTTTCAATTCTTCTGGGTGTATGCTGAGTTATAGTGCTTAAATTCACTGTTCAATTCTATACCACATTTTGTATGTCTGGTAAAAATTCAATCTCATTTCATTCCTAAAGTGTTATCCCTTTTCTTCCATCTCAGCTTGATTCACAGTTATAGTCTTACGTTGTACTGTATCAGTGAGGTACCTTGGATCATTGGTCAAACTGCATACTGGCCACCTCAGACTTCCTGAGAGCTAGATATTGTTCCCTACTGAACTGAAAGCTTCCATTCGTTACTGCCATAGAGAAATGGCTTATGAGGCTTTGCTTTTTTTGGGGGGCCCAGATGCATCACATAGCCATTCTTGTCCAGGGTCTTTACTGAAGAGTAAAAACTTGGATCCATCTGTTTTGGAATGTATAAATTTTTTTGCTTTGGCCCTGGTCCAGGGAAATCTTTCTGGTCTGCTTGAAGCTCCTAGTATCATGCTGATACTAGGCTGCTTTTCTCATGTCCTTTTAGCTTTGTTTATTTGTTTGAACTATCTTATTTCCAACTCATTTTAGGTGAAGATTTGGAAATATATATATATATATATATATATATATATATATATAGAGAGAGAGAGAGAGAGAGAGAGAGAAAGAGAGACTCTCACTACACAGCTGGGACTTGTAGTGATCCTCCTAATTTCTGCCTCCCTAGTGCTAGGATTACAGGCATGCGCCACCATGTCTGGACTCCATTTCCAGCTCAGCATGCCCAGGGATGGGACTGGAAATATTTTTAAAATGCCATACATCTTCATATCAGAAACCTACATCAGTTTTCATCTCATTGTTTTATTAGAAACCATTTAATAGGACTAAGCTTTATTTTCAGTTACATAATTGAGTTTGTGGGTTCTTTCAATTTGTTATGCCTCAGCTGGAGGATACCAGGGATATTCGGCTTTAAACTCTTCATGTCTTTTTTTTTTTTTTTTTTTTTTTGTGTGTGTGTGTGTACCAAGAATCTAACTCAGGACCTGTGCTTGCCAGGCAGGCACTTAATACTGCTGAGCTATATCCCTGGCCCCTCTTCATGTCTATATAGTAGTCTAAAATGACTTTTTTAAAAGGTCATTTTAAAATCAGTTTTTTTGTTTTGTTTTTTCTTAGAGATCCTTTTCTTTCTTTTGGAAATTAGGTCTTACTATGTAGTTCAGGCTGGCCTTTGGATTATGTATATATAACTCAAATTCAAGGTGATCCTCCAGTTGGGGCCAGCGAGATAGCTCCGTGGACTAAAGTGCCTGCATAGGTAAGCTTAGACAAGTTCAGGGACCACAGTTTGACCTCTGGCACCACATGCCACACCAGTCTAGCCCCCAGGGCTAGCTGAGCTGGCCACGAAAAAAAGGTGATCCTCTTGCCTCAGCTTCCAAAGTGCTGGGAATACAACATATATCTCCATGCCCAGCTGAAATGGTATAGTTTTAAAGAATTGTTTTCTTGATTAATCATGAAATCTAAAAAGAAGATCCATCCAGATGGATCTAAGTGAAAATTGAATAAGAAAAGGAAAAAAATAGAAATAGAAATATAATTCTTTCCTTTTCTTATAGTGATGTAATTTTAGTATATGTGCTTATAATAAAGTAAGAAAATAAAATATTCCTTGACATAAGAGTATAATTTTGGGCCAGGGAGATAGATCAGTGGCAAGGTCCTGAGTTTGATTCCTGGTACCACCAGAAAAAAGTATAATTTTATGTATTTCTTATACTAGTTTTTGATGGCTTAAAAATTGAAATATAATTTATATATATAAACAGATATGAAAGGTATTATTTAGTGAATTTTGATAATCATGTATACACTATTACGAAGTATCATTCAAATCAAGAATACAAATATTTTCTATCAGTTTAAAACTCATGTCACCCTTATAATCATTTCCTGACCCCTTTCCTTATATAACTAGCAATAATCATTTCTGATTTCTGTCACTGATTTGTCTGTTATTGATAGATTTCATGTAAATGAAATATACTTTTGCATTTGACTTTTTTAGGCAAATGATCTATTTTTCTCTGCCTATATTTAAGTGGTCATTTATGTAAACAAGAATTTTTCCTTCAAAAAGTAAAGCAAATCTGTACAGCAATTTTGGGAGTATGGCCATCTTCACAGTGTTCTTCCTATCCAGGAGCATGGAAAATCTTTCCATTTTCTGAAATCCTCT
>NW_004524624.1:5576195-5583020 GCF_000260255.1 Octodon degus
AGAATGTATGCAGTGTGTTAATTATTGAAACTGTCCTACCAATTTGATTTGAAACTGTCTCATTGCTATTTGTTTATCAATAAAATTATGGAAAAATATTTTTAAAAAAGCAAAAAGAAAAAAATACGTATATATAAAAGATAGTTAAGATAGTTATATTACTAATTTCTTTTCATTGAAAAGAAAGATTTGTGATAATATTTGGGCAATTGATGATATCTTGTACTTTGAATAGCTAATTGAAAGATAGCATGGGCCAGCCGGATAGCTCAGTGGACTAAAGTGCCTGCTTAGGCAGAGTGCAATGGTGGGGGTTCCATCCCCTGCGTGCTGTGCTGACCCTGGTCCCAGGGTGCACTGAGACTGTGATTGAGACTGGGCATGGTGGCGCACGCCTGTAATCCCAGCACTTGGGAGGCTGAAAACAGGAGAATCACTAGTAGTCTGATCTATGTAGTGAGACCCTGTAGACCCTGTACTAAATACATTTAAAAGAAAAAAAAAAGATAACAGGATTGAGGAAGTAGCTTGGCCATCCAAGTGACTGCCTGGCGAATGCAAGGACTCAGGTTTGATCCCCAGTACAGTACCATGTGCCATGCCAGCCCCAGGGGCTCTGGGCATGCCAGGCTGACCACTGAAACTGGGTGTGATGTCACATGCCTGTAATATCAGCACTGGGGAGGTGGAGACAAGAGGACCATCATGAGTCTGAGCTGTATAGTGAGACTCTGTATCAAATAAATAAATAAAAGATTTAAAAAGAGAAAGGTTACAACATGCGGTATATTAATCATTGTTACCTTTCTGTTATCTTGTTTTGAAATTTGTATTATTATTATTATTATTATTATTATTATTATTTTTTTTTTTTTTGTGGCCTTCTCAGCCTGCTCTAGGGGCAGGGCTGGCTTGGCTTATGGTGCCGGGGATCGAACCCAGGCCGCAGCGCTTGCCTAAGCTTGCCTAAGTAGGTGCTTTAGACTGCTGAGTTATCTCACAAGTCCTATTATTTTTTTCTAAAAAAGAAAAAAATTCTCCTTCAAAACATAATATTTCAGAAGCTGTTGATTCATTGCTTTCAGCTGTGTGATTCCCAATTTGTTCTGTGTTAGTGTCTTCTGCACTTATTACGGGTGGGGTTGGGTTCTGAGGTTGCATTTTGTTCCTTCTCGTCATGCATAGCACTGTCTTCTGACCTTTGTTGTAGATCTTTGTTGTAGGTATAACCTTAGCACGTACTGAAGTTCAGGTGCAGATCTACAAAGTTTGGATTTATCCAGCTGTGCCTGGCTTGGATCTGGCTGCTGTGCTCAGCTCCTTCCTGCTGCTGCCCTTGGGGGTGAACTTGTTGTACCCTTCTGGCAAGATTTTCTGCTCCTGGACTAGCTGGGTGGTTCTATCCTCTACACTCTCTGCAGGGATTGCAGCTGCAGGGTTACACCCCAGCCCTGTATACCAGGCCTGAGTTGAGCCTGGAGGGGACAAGGTGAAGTAGAGGGGAGAGGCAGCTCTCCCACACACTCACTGGGCCTAGGCTAGGACTGGGACTGGGGATTCCCGGACCGTGGCAGAAATTCCTACTCGGTGGGGCGGGGTGGGAGAGGTGCTGCAGTGTGGTGGGAGGCGTCCCAAGGGGTGAAAGAGGGTCTCACCGAAGCTGCGCCTGGGCTGGGACCAGTAATAGGTCCCGCCAGTGCAGGGTAGCTGGAAGCTCTCCCACACACAGGGCCTAGGCTAGGACTGGGTCTGGGGGTTCCCAGAACGAGGTAGAAATTCCTACTGGGGGGCGTCTGGTGAGATGGCTCAGTGGTCTAAAGCACCTACTTAGAACAAGCTTAGCAAAGCACAGGGATCGCGGTTCAATCCTCCAGCACCACATGCCAGCCAGCCTTGCCCCCTGTTGGGCTGAGCTGGCCACACACACATACACACACAAATAAATAAAATTAAAAAAAAAAAATGCCTACTCGGTGGGCAGGGTGGAGGAGGTGCTGCGGAGTCGTGGGGGGCGTCCCCAGGGGGTGGAAAAGGGTCTCACCCATGCTACGCCTGGGCTGGGACCAGTAGCAGGTCCCGCTGGTGCAGGGTAGTAGGAAGCTCTCCCACACACTCACCGGACCTGGGCTAGGACTGGGCTCAAAACATAATAAAAACATTAAAATCAGGAAATGAATATTGGTATATTACTACCATATAATCCTTGGGCCAGTTTATAGCAGTTTTCATTTAGCAATTACATGTTTAAAATTTTTTAAAAAGAATACAAAATAGCAATAAACATTAGAAATAACACAGAATTTCACTAAGCAAACTGATTTTTTTTTTTTGGTAGTACCAGGGATCGAATTCAGGACTTTGTGCTTGTGAGGCAAAGTTGGAGAAAGAGAAATAAGAAATAAAGAAGAGGGAAAGAAAAATAATTAAGCATTAACTGTTCCTTTCCATAGACCAGCAGAAATCCACAGTACACTTATCCAAGCCATCCTGCATACATATGTAGATACATCCCCTCCACCTCCTGCCCTTATCGTCTCAGTAATTCCTTCCTTTTGAACAGATTCATTCCCTTTTCACAATATCTATTGTACCTTGGAGATTTTATTTACTCTTTCGGGTTCTTACAGTAGTGAGACAATTCAGTGTTTGCATACGTAGGTCTAATTTATTTCATTTAAGAGTATGGTCTGTAGTTGTATCCATTTACCAATAAAAGGCTCAAATTTATCCTTTTCATAGCTAATACTCCATTGTGTAAAATACCACATATTTTTTATCCATTCCTCAGTTGATGAGCCTTTGGGTTGTTTCCAAGATTTAGCTATGATAAATTGACAAATTGCGCTGGGTGCACATATATTGCTGTTGTCTGATATTCTGAGTTCATCTGGAAAAACACCCAGGAGGAGAATAGATGGGTTGAGTGGAATCTGCATAGTTTTTTTTAGAAATCACACTGATTCTCACAGTGATTGTACTAGTCTACACTCCCACCAACAGTGGAGAAATGTAGATTTTTCCCCACAGACCCTCCAGCATTTATTAGTTGTTGACTTCTTGATGACAACCATTCTTTCTAGGGTAGGAGGGAATCTCAGTGTTTATTTATTTGGCAGAACTGGGGATTGAGTTCAGGCCTTTACGCTTGCCAGGCAGGCGCTTACATTGCTGAGCTACCTCCCCAGAATCTCAGTGTTGTTTTAATTTGTATTTCTTGAATAACCAATGATATTGAACATTTTTTCATAATTATTTGCTATTTGTATTTCTTCATCTCAGAAGTGTATATTGATCTCAGATGCCCATTTTGGATTGGGTCTTTGAATTTTAGTGGCCTGATTTTTTGTAATTCTTTATATGCTCTAGATAGATGGCTTTTATCAGAGGGGCAGTGGCTATAATTTTTTCCCAGTTTGTGGGTTTTCTTTTCACTCTGCTGGTGATTTCTTTTAATGTGCAGAAACTCTTCAAAAAGATGAGATCCCAGTTATTGGTTCTTTGTAATATTTCCTGTGCAGTTTGGTTTTTGTTTTGAATTCTCTACCTACCCCTATGTCTTTAAGCTTGCTTGCTTTCCTTCTTTCTTTCTTTCTTTCTTTTTTTTTTGTCTTTAAGATTTCTACTTACTTTTTTCTTCCAGAATATTTATTGTTTCTGTTTTAATATTTAAGTTGTTGATCCATTTTGACTGTAGTTAGTGCATGGTGATGAACATGGGTCTAATTTAACCCTTCGGCATGTAGAAAGCCAGTTTTTCCAGCACATTTATTAAAGAGGCTATCTTTCTTCCAGTGAACGTGTTTGGCTCCTTTGTCAAAGATAAGGTGGCTGAGTGTGTTTGTAGTTCATTGTGTTTGCATGTTCTAATCTGTTTCAGTACTTTGGGGTTTTGTTTCTTTGCCAGTACTGTGCTCACAGTAGCTCTGTAGTATAATTTTAAGTCAGAAATTGTAATGCCTCTTGCCTTTCCTTTGTTACCCAGGACTGCTTTTGCTATTCTGGGTCTCTTCTGGTTCCAGATAAATATTAGGAATGTTTTCTGTAGCTCTTAGAGGTATGCTAGTGGTATTTTAATTGGGTTCGCATTTAATCTGTATAACAATTTTGGGAGTATGGCCATTTTCACAATGTTGGTTGTTCTTATCCATGAGCAAGTAATATCTCTGTTTTCTGAAATCCTCTTAAATCTCTTTTCTCAGAGTAGTGTAATTTTCACTGTATAAATCTTATACTTACTTTGTGAGATAGAGTCTTAACTTTTTTTTTTTTTTGGATGTTTCTGAGAAAAGTGTGGCGTCCCTAATTTCTCTCTCAGTGTTTTCATTGTGTTTTGGTTTTTGAGTTAATTTGTATTCTGCTATGCTACTGAATTTGGTTATTAAATCTACAAGTGTCTTGGTGGGATTTTTGAGGTCTTCTATGTAGAGTATCATATCATCTGCAGATAATAATGATAATTTTACTTTTCCTTCCCAGTCATTTTTCCTTTTATTTCTCTTTCTTGTCTAATTGCTCTAGCTAATAATTCCAGAACTATAGTGAATATGAGTGGTGATAGTGGACATCCTTGTTCTTGATTTTAAAGTGAAGGTTTTCAGTGTTTGTCCATTTAGTATAATGTTGACCATTTGTTTGTCATAGATTGGTTATATCACATTGAGATATAAGACCATCTTTTCTAATTTTTTGCAGGGTGTTTATCATGAATGAGTGTTGGTCTTTGTCAAAAGCTTTTTCTGTATCTATTGAGATGATCATATGGTTTTTGTCTTTGGCTCTATTGATGTGGTGCATTACATTTATGTTGAATCATCCCTGCATTCCTTGGATGAATTCCCACTTTGTCTTGATGTATAATCTTTTTGATGATTTGCTTCATTCTGTTTTGTTGAAGATTTTTGCTTTTATGTTAACTAGAGAGATTGGCCTGTAGTTCTTTTTTTTTTTTTTTTTTTTTTTTTTTTTTTTTTTTTTTTTTTTTTTTTTTTTTTTTGGTTGAGTCTTTCTCTGATTTTGGTATCAAAATAATGCTTGGCTCCAGGAATGAGTTTGGAAGCATTGCTTCCTTTTCAGTTTCATGAAAGAGCTTGAGAAGAGTTTCATAAAAATCTCTAAATTTCTTGTAGAATTCTGGTGTGAATCCATCGGGACCTGGGCTTTTCTTTGTTATTAGTTTTATTATTACATTTTCAATTTCATTTCTTGTTATTGGATTATTGAGAGTTTTTATATCTTCTTAACTCAGTTTTGGCAAGTCATGTGTATAGGAATCTGTCCATTTCTTCTGTATTTTTCATCTTGTGAGAGTAGAGATTTTGGAAGTATAGGTATTGATAATCTTTTGAATTTCTATAGGGTCTGTGTACTGATTTTGTCCTTTTTCATTCCTTATTGCTTGAATTCGAATTTTTTCTTTTGTCAGTAATTTCTAGTTTCTATGCACTATGGTCCAATAGTATACATGGGATAATTTCAGTTTCTTTGCATTTAGTTAAGCTTGTTCTATGTGCTAGTATATAGTATATTTTGGAGAATGTCTCATATGCAGCTGAGAAGAATGTATATTCTGATGTTGCAGGATGGCACACTCTGTGTAAAGGGCTACTAAGTCCATTTCTTCACAAGTTTGATTTAGTTCTATTTTTTCTTTGCTGATTTTTTTGCCTCATTGATCTATTTCTTTGTGACAGTGGTATATTGAAGTCCTCCATTACAATTGTATTTTTGCTCATTTAGTTTTTCATGTTTGTTACAATTTGCCTAATACAGTTGGGTGCTCCTACATTGGATGCATATAGTTTATAATTGTTACCTCTTCCTCTTGCAATTTTCTTCTGACAAATAGGTAGTGGCCGTCTTTGTCTCTTTTAGTCGTTCTTGGTTTAAGTTGATATTGTCAGTAACCAGAATAGCTATCCCTGCTTTTTACTGGGTTCCTGTCACAAGGAGTATTGTTTCCCATCCTTCAATTTTCATTTTGTGAATTTCCTTATAAATGTGTTATTTACATACAGCATATTGTTTGATTTTGTTTTTTGATTCACTGTGCTAGTCTGTTTCTTTTGATTGTTGAATTGAGGCCATTTACATCAATGATTGTAACTGATATGTATCGCCTTATCTTTGTAATGTTATTTTCCTGCTATAGGTTGTGTATTTTCCCCTCCTTTTAATTGCTTGCGCTGTTTGGTGGTTCCTTTCTGTTGTTTTTGAAGTTATTACTATTGCTTTCCCATTATATACAAGGCATTGAGTGACTAGGGGTATATTTGATGTGTACTCTTCTCCCACACATACACTTTGGAAATTGAATCTAGGGCCTTTGCCTTGAGCTCCTCAATAGCTGTTTTTAATTTCGATACAAGATCTTGGTAAGTTGCTCAGCTTGGTCTTAAAGTTGTAATTCTTCTGCTTGAACTTCCCAAGTGTTGGGATTATAGGCGTGTGTTACCACATCTGGGTGTTCATTTTCTTTTGATCCATTTTATCCGTTGTCCTTACTGAAGCTCCAGTTCCCTTTTTTGGCCAAGGAGAGTTTGGTTTTTTCTTTTAACTTTTTTTTTTTTTGACATCAGTTATTTTTATTTTAAAGAAAAAAAATAAAAACAATGGCACAAAATCTCAAAACAAGATCTTAGGAGAGTAACAATGGTTAGTACATTGTGTATTGTTACTGCCAAAGTAGTTTCTCATATTACAAGATATAGGCAAGAAATAATAAGCAAATAACATAGGTACAAACCTCTTTTTTTTTAAAGTCAACAGAAAATGGAAATATACTTTTTAAAGTTTCTAATACTAGAAGATATCATACAATGTCTTTTA
>NW_004524624.1:5584515-5596597 GCF_000260255.1 Octodon degus
TCCTTCTCTTTGTCATTTTGTACACCACTGTCTTCTGACCTTTGGTATAGAGCTTAGATAGTTTTTACCTTAGCATCAGGTCCGGATCTATGAAGTTCAGATTCCTCCAGGTGGGTGTTGTTTGGATCTGGCTGCTGTGCTCCACTTCTTTCCGCTGCAGGCCTTAGAGTTGAACCCTTTGTGTCTCTCTGGCAAGATGTTCTCTCCTGAATCATCTGGGTGGGTCTTGCCTCTAGCCTCTTTGCAGGGAGTTCTGCTGAAGGGTTCCCTGCTGGGCCTGCAGCCTGGGTCGAATAAGGATCCCCAGGCCGGGTCGTCTCACTCACTCACAGGGTCTGCTCTCTGGGTCTATTCAGGATCCAGAGGGCCCCAGGTCGTCTCACTCACTCGCCCGGCCTGTGTGCTGGGTCTGTTCAGGATCCGGAGGGCCCCGATCATCTCACTCACTGGCCCGGCTTGTGCTCTGGGTCTGTTCAGGATCGGGAGGGCCCCGGTCCTCTCACTCACTCTCCGGGCCTGCACTCTGGGTCTGTTCAGGATCCGGAGGGCCCCGGTCGTCTCACTCACTGGCTGGGCCTGCGCTCTCGGTTTTTTCTGTTTTGTTTTGCATTTTTAGTTGACTCCTGAGTTCTTTTGGTATGACCCAAGTAGTGTTTGACAGATTCCTTATTTACAGCTCTGATAGATATTTGAGCTCATCTTGTACGTTTCATGCTCTAGACTTGGAATTATCCATTTCTCCAATATTTGCATTAGCTTTCAATGGCAGATGGTATTTGCAAATCGCATGGTTGTTACTAGGAATGTTCTCTTTTGTATAAACCTGAGCATTCTGAAGAATAAAATTTTAACATGGTTAAAATTTGAGCATGTTGCAATGTGCTGTTTAGCAAAAACTTCTGGAGTGGTTTCTGTTTATTTTATTTTATTTTATTTATTTTTTTATGGAGAAATATGTTTTATTTTTAGATCATTTACAACAGTGGTTTCTGTTTATTATTCACAAAGTATTTTCTACCATTTGCCACATACTTTTTTGTACTGAAATACAACATTGAA
Source organism: Octodon degus (assembly GCF_000260255.1). Lineage (NCBI taxonomy): Eukaryota > Metazoa > Chordata > Mammalia > Rodentia > Octodontidae > Octodon > Octodon degus. Next base: position 5,585,575 of record NW_004524624.1, read on the forward strand.
AGGTATATATAAGAGGGGCCTGAGAAATAGCTCAGTAGAATAAATGCTTGCCTGGCACACAAGGGCCTGGGTTCAATCCCTGGTTCTGAAAAAAAAAAAAAAAAAAAAAAAAAAAAAAAAAAAAAAAAAAAAAAAAAAAAAAAAAAAAAAAAAAAAAAAAAAAAAAAGATATATAAGCACTATGTCATCATAGGAGCTAATAGTTTAGTTAACCCAGACTTCTTATAACTGCTGTTGATGACCTTGAGCAATAACTTACATTTTGAGGTTTTCCTCATTTATTGGTTTACAAAATTCTGCTAAGTGGTCTATAGTATCTTCATTTGAAAAGCTTAATAATTTTGTTTTCTGCTTATTACTTACTAGCTGTTTGTGGTATCCTTCACTCTGTTTTTCCTTATCCTTTTATAGAAATGACAGAAGAAGAACAGTTTGCCTTGGCTCTCGAAATGAGTGAGCAAGAAGCTAGGGAGTTGAACAGCCAAGAAGAGAAAGAAGAGGAGCTCTTGAGGAAAGCCATCGCTGAAAGCCTGAATGTAAATATATTATGTTGAAACAAATTGTGAGTTTTATTAGCAGTGATCTTTGGTTTCTACAGTGTTATAGTTGCATTAGGAACTAGTCACAGTAGTTTATAGTTTCAGTTAACAAATATTTACGATGATAATTTCTAAAGTCTGTGTTGAATTATTGGCAAACCTAGTTTGAAGTTTAATATGAGTTTTCTTCTACCCCACTGATATTTTCAGTACATAAATTAAAAGAACCATAGTAAGTTGACTGCTTGTGAAAAGAGTTACAGAGTACCAAGCATCCTAAAGGAAGCAAGAATGCTTGCTTACCTCCTTTTTTATGGAGGAGAGCAAAGGGAATGAGAACAACAATGGGCAGCTTTAAAAATAATCAAATAGTGTTCAATTGTGATTTGAATATGTAGAATTGAAATTATTTTAAATGTTAAGGATACTAATAAATGCAGGTTCTGAGCCATTTTGATTCTTTTTTTATTTTTGATATGCTCAGGCTGGGGTTGATCTTGTGGGTTTAAACAGTGCAGTCTGAGCCATCCTTTATGCTATTCGTCTCTTTACCAAAAAAGGGTGTAGTATACTGATCTAGTACAGCATTCTGCACATAAATATTCAGTACATGTTGTGGAATTTACTTGAATTGCATGTCTTCATTTTCAAGAGGAAAAGCTCCTAGGGACAGTGGCCTCCCATTTTTGTTCTTCCTGTAACTTCATATGTAGCTATTTTAACAATAAACCTGGTCTGGTGTGGGATCACTTGTTTCAGAGTTGCCGGCCTTCTGATGCTTCTGCTACCAGAACTCGACCTCTGGCCATTGGACCATCATCACAGTCCCACCAAGGGAAAACCACAGACTCTGAGACCACTGAAGGCATGTCTCCCTGTTGTGACTTCTTCCATTCATCAAGTATAACCGTATCATAGCAATCTCATGCTGAGAGTAGATATACAGAAATACCCCAGATCCCTTCAGTGATATTAAAGAAGTTAAAACAGAAAATAGTTGAAATCTCATAATATCCAACATACTTTTATCTCCAAGGAAAAACCAACCTTAGGGTAGACCCAAAGAACAGCCTGTCTTAGGCACGTTTTATAATTCTTGGTAAATGATAGCTTACCAAACCCTCTTAATAAAAAAGTTTGTCCTTAGCCCTACTTTTTCTCAAATATCTACAGGCATATGGCAGCTGGTACCTCCATCACTGTTTAAAGGCTCACATGTCAGTCAGGGAAACGAGGCTGAGGAAAGAGAGGATCCTTGTGACCACACTGAAAACACTGAAGAGGAGCCGGTCTCTGGCAGCTCAGGAAGCTGGGACCAGTCAAACCAGCCAGTGTCTGAGAATGAGAACGTTAAATGTTTTGACAGATATACTGACCACTTGGCTGAGCACACACAGTGTGAGAAGCCACAGGAAAGTACTGGGAGGGGTTACGCTATTCTCCAGGCTGCCCAGGGTAGGGGGGACACATCTAGGCACCGTCTGCCTATCCCAACAGAAGTGAAAGGTCTCCAGGACATTGGAGACACTGTGCATTACTTCTGGGGTATTCCATTCTGCCCTATTGGAGTAGACCCTAACCAGTATACCAAGGTCATTCTCTGTCAGCTGGAGGTTTATCAAAAGAGCCTAAAAATGGCTCAGAGGCAGCTCTTTAAAAAAAGGGGGTTTGGGGAACCAGTGTTACCTGGCCCCCCTTCTCTGATCCAGAATGAATGTGCCCAAGGAGATCAGGCTAGTGAAAAAAATGAAGGCATCTCAGAAGATATGGGAGATGAAGACAAAGAGGAGAGGCAGGAATCTAGGGCATCTGTCTGGCACTCAAAAACCAAGGATATCCAAGAAAACAAAATTAAAAGCTTGAAACAGAACATTTTGTTGGAGGAAGAACCAACAACCAGTCATGGTCAGGTAAGGGTCAGTGATGTTATAATTAAGGATGGTTTATTCACAGATTAAACAAGGATTATTTTAGCAGTTTGTTCTTTTTGTGGAAATGAGGGAAGTACAGATTATAAAAATACCTATAAAACCAACATCTAGTGGCAGAAAGTATTATTTCTATGCATATATAAGTACTTTTAAAAATATACTTTCTAAAAATTTTTCAACGAAACAAAGACTCTGGTACAAACTGTTTCTTTCTCCCTTTCAACTTTATCCTAGGACTTTTGCTGTTTATAAGTGTGCTTGCAAATATTCTATCACATGCATATATCATAATTATTTTTTTGGTCTTTATAATTTTTACTTCTAAAAAGTTTAAGTTGTTGAATACTAATGTTTGTGTGATTCAGAATTTAACAAAATGTAAATTTTAAAAATCTGTCCCCTATCTATACCCTCCAGCCAAGTGTATCCTTTGTACTCAAACTGTGTTACTAGTTTCCAGGGTATTCTTAGATATTTTATACAGTGCAAGCAATATTGTAGTTACTCAGATGATAGCATATTATGCCCATTATTTTGCCCTTTTCTTTTTCTATAAGATCATTCCACAATAGAACATAGTTTCTTAAACTTTTTGATGTGGAATGTAGAATATATGGATGAATCATAATTTATCAAGTGGCCAGTTGGTGAAGGTGTAGGTTATTTCTAATAGTTTTCTGTTATAAACAGTACTGCAATTATTGCTCTTGAATAGAGGACATTTCATTCATATTGGAGATCTTTGTAGGGTAATTTCATATAAAAAGTTATTTCCTTTTCTGTTTAGATATTGTGATCCTCCCTCCTCCTCTTCCACTTCTTTTCCTCATAAACATCCTTTATATATTTAAGGGGAAGTAGTCCTTTTTTTTTTTTTTGGTGGATCTGGGGATTGAACTCAGGCCCTTGCACTTGCCAGGCAAGCACTTATTCTACTGAGTCATTTCCCCAGCCCCATTTCTTTGTGATAAGAAGTACAGGTAGTTTTCCACTTTAACTGCCCCCTCATATCCATTGATGGTATATTTCTGTTTTGCTTACTGTAGTTTTCTCTAGTTTACTGACTAGTCTCCATTTGGGGATTTTTAGGTTGCTTTTCAGTCTCTTTTCTGACATAGTGAGATTCTATTGTATATGAAAACTTGTATTTTTTAACTCTTTCAGTATTATGAAAGCAATCATATAATCACAAACTCATTATAATTTTGGCAGTTTTGTATTCTGTGGTTAATTTTTTATTGCTGTTTCTCTGTTAGACTTTTTAATTTCACTGTTATTTGTTCATTTTCTTGTATTACGATGAACAGTTAAGAAATGGTAGCATTTGAGTTCAAGGCCAGCCTGCAGTACAAAGTGAGATCTTAAAAAAAAGGGAGACTTTTTATACTAAAGAAACCAGTATCTCATGTATTCTAAAACAGGATAGGAAGGACACATCTAGGCACTGTCTGCCTATCCCAACAGAAGCAGAAGGTCTCCAGGACTTTGGAGACACTGTGCATTACTTCTGGGGTATTCCATTCTGTCTTGCTGGAGTAGACTCTAACCAGCATACCAAGGTCATTCTCTTGTCAGTTGGAGGTTTATCCACAGTCTGAACATCCCAGTGATGTCAGTGTTATATTCTTCATCTTTTATTCATTTATTTTTGGTATGGCTTAGATCATGTCAGTGTGTTGCTAGGGTATTTTCTTATTTTTTTCTCTTGTGCTGGGTGTGCTCTTATGTATGTTGGACAAGTGGTTTGCCACTGAACTATGTCCCCAGCCTTCATATTGGTATATTACTATAGTTTCAACTTAACATTATGTAATCATTTTATTATGTTAAAATTATCTATAGATCTCACTTCTAATAACTTTCTGGTTTATGATTTATAAGATTAATGCACATAAGATATATATATATAATTTATGTGTAATTTTTCTGGTACTGGGGATTGAACCCAGAGCTTTCATATTGAACTATTATTACTTTTTATCTTGAAACAGGGTCTTGCTGAGTTGCCCCATCTGGGTTCAAACTTGCAGGTTTTTTTGCCTCAGCTATAGCATTGAATAAATATTTTCCATTGCTGTTTTTTTTTTGTTGTTGTGATAAACATCTCTATACCTGAAATTTCTTTATTCAAAATCAGTGTCCTTATGAAAAGTAAATGGTTAGAGTTATAAACATATAGACATATTATCTATTGTTAAGTTGCTTTTCACGAAGATTTTACAGTGTATGAGAATGCGTGTTTCATCACAGCCTTGCCAACACAGTAGTGCCTTTCAAAAACAAGAGAAGCTTACCTATGTTATAGGCAAATGATGAAGATCTTATGGTTGTGATGTTGCCTCTCATATTGATTTTTTGCTTTCAGGAACTGTGAGTAGGAGAATTTATGTGTTTGTTAAACATTTTCTGTTTTATTAAAAAAACAAACAAACCCAGACATTTTCATGGCTTTTCTGGAACTGCCCACATTTGAGACTCCTTCACTGACACAGATAGCAAGAAAGTTACGGAAATTAGAATTCAGAAAAACAGGCTGGGGAGATGGTTCAGTGGAATAAGCACTTCCCTGGCAAGTGCAAGGGCCTGAGTTCAATCCCCGGTTCCACCAAAAAAAAAGTACACTGAGTATCAGCTGGTGGGGCTGATGAGATGGCTCAGTGGTCTAAAGCACCTACTTAGAACAAGCTTGGCAAAGCACAGGGACCGCGGTTCAATCCCCCAGCACCACATGCCAGACAGCCCCGCCCCTTGGTGGGCTGAGCTGGACACACACACACACAAATAAAAATAAAATTAAATTAAATTAAAAAAAAAGAATTCAGAAAAACATTCACCTTGGATCAGATTAATGTGTACTAGGTTATTAAAACTTGAGGATCAGATGGTATCTGTTTTCTGGCATCTCTGAGACAAGGAAAGTTGTTAATAAAGGCCAAGAGATCATTTTGATGGCGTTATGGTCAGGAGGTGTTGATGTGCTCATTTACTTTTCAGTCTGGTCATTAATTTTTCAGTGAAGAAACTGAAACTTGTTTGTGAGAAGTGACAGACTCTGGAAATTTGGAATTTATTTTTTATTACCCAAATATCAAGCTGAATATAAATATATATATTTATATTCACTGAGAAATTTCAGTGACCAGAATACACAAATCCACTGAAGAGTATTTCTTACTCTAGGAGGAATATAGCTGGAAAGCTGAAATAGTAATCAGAAAGTGGAAACTTTTAGTGGAGTTTGACTAGTCTGTAAAAAGCCCTGATAAGCTACCACTGCCCCGCAATGGAGGCCATTTTGTAATGACCAATGATGGTTTATTCACTTTCTAGGCAACTGTGCTGAAGACACTACTTGAACCTGGAGCTTTAGAGTTTTCCTTTTTAGATTCAGTGCAAACCATCCCTTTTCCATGAACATACTTCTTCAGGCAGAATGCAGTGTCTTGATTAGGCTACCACTTCCTTAAAAGTTTTCCTTTTTTTTTTTTTTTTTTTTTTTTTTTTTTTTTTTTTTTAGGGGTTTTTTTTTTTTTTTTTTTTTTAATGTATTTTGTACAGGGTCTTACTATGCAGCTCAGGCTCATAGTGATCCTCCTGTTTTCAGCCTCCCCAGCACTGGGATTTCAGGTGTGCGTGCCATCATGCCTGGGTTTGGTGGCCAGCTCAGCATGGCAAGCTCAGCGCACCCGGGGGAGGGGCTGGCATGGTGTGTGGTACCAGGGATCAAACGCCGGACCCTATGCCTGCCTAAGTAGGTACTTAGTCTGCTGAGCTACCTTGCCAGCCCCTTTCCTGTTTATTTTATTTAGGTAGTCTAGTCAAATTTTGTTTGCATGTTTTGCCATCTTGTTTTTGTATTATTGAAGATCCTTTACTCCTAAAAATAAAATTATCATTGAGGCATGAATTTAGAAAATTAAATAGTTTAATGAAATGAAGACATTCTTGGGATTCCTTATTGAAATGGTTGGTAAAAGGATCATTTATGAAAACAACAGTAGTGGTTGGAGGATGGATTTGGGAATCAGATAGTTTCCAGTTTCACTTTTGATCACTTAGGTGATTTTGTTTTCTCTTTCTTTCTTTTTTTTTTTTTTTTTTTGGTACCGGGGATCGAACTAAGGACCTTGCACTTGCAAGGCAGGCACTTATGACTTAGGTGATTTTGGTAAAATTATTTAACCTCTTAAAGTTGCATTTTGTTATTTCTAAAGGAATATGGTGGGGGGCCGGGGAGATGGCTCAGTGGAGTAAGCCCTTCCCTGGCAGGTGCAAGGACCTGAGTTCAATCCCCGGTTCCACAAAAAAAAAAAAAAAAAAAAAAGAAGAAGAAGAAGAAGAATATGGTGGAATATGGTGGGTTTTTTGGTTTTTTGGTTTTTTGTTTTTTTTTTTTTTGCCTCTTAAGGTTCTTATGAAGCTAAAGGAGATAATGTATGTAAAATGATTTGCATAGGCCTAGCACTTAATAGGTACACAATAATTATTGAACAACTATCCTGGGAAAGTTTGAGATATACTTTAATTAACCTAAGGTACAAATGGAGATGTCCTTATGCTATTAATGCTTTAATTACTTTTGAAGTCTGTCAACAAAATTCTGTTAAATGAACACTAGGTGTCAGTGTTTACGTCTTCTGAGATTTTAAAAATTCACTGCAGAGTTCAGAGTACTGTGAAGTATTTATTTGCGATTGTATTTTAGTCCTGACAGTTTTGCTTATTTTTCCTGATGACCACATTCCTGCTCATTGCACTTTACCTACCTTTCAGTAGAAGACTCAGTTCACTCCCCCCCCCTTTAAATATCTCTCATCATTTATCTGAGTGTTAGAAAAATGATTGCTTGTTTAGAGTTTTTAATACCTTATTGAGAAATCCCAAAAACTTTGACTGGTAGCTTTAAATTTATTGGAAGAAGGTTCACAGCCAAGGCACTTTCTCAGAACTCAACTTTTAAGGTAACTAGCTGCTTTTACATGCATGCTTTTCTCTGCATCTATATTTAATGAGTTGACATTTGTACTAACTCTACCGTGAATCAATGGGAATGATCCTTATTGTTGCATTTCTCTTTTCTTTTTTTTTTATGTCCCTCCTTTTTTGGCCTCTCTCCCTCCTTTACTTCCTTCTTACCTTCCTTTCTTTTTTTGAGACAGAGTTTCAATATGAAGTTAAGGCTGGCCTTGAACTTACTAAGTAGCACAGGCTAGCCTAGAAATTATGATCCTCTTGCCTTAGCCTTCTGAATGCTAGGATTATAGACATGTACCCAGATATCTGCATTTCTTAAAAGGTATTGTTGTGGCCAGGTTGAAGAACTACAGTGGAAGATTTGTAGCAAAAAGAATCTTTATAACTTTCCTTTTGGGATGTCCTGTGTTGTATCTTGCATATCCTCAGAAAGATTTCTTTCATGGACAGAAATGTTTTTCCCAGCCCTGTATTTCTATTGAAAACTGGGAGGCCGACCTGATAGCTCAGTGGACTAAAGCGCCTGTTTAGGTAGAGTGCAGTGGCTGGGGTTTGATTCCTGACAACACTGTACCAGCCCTGCCACTGGTGATTGAGACTGGGCGTGGTGGTGCACGCCTGTAATTCCAGAACTTGGGGAGGCTGAAAACAGGAGAATCACTACAAGTCTGATCTGCGTAGTGAGACCCTGTAGACCCTGTTCTAAATACAGAGAAAAAAAAAAAGAAAAAGAAAACTGGCCTCTACATTTTCTCCTTCTACAAAGAAGCTTTAGAATTGCTTTTCTGAAATGATACTTCATTTGACCAATTAATACTGATACAGTTCTTGCAAAGTGCATTGCATATATTATCTTGTTTAATTCTCACAGTAATATTCTGTGAGGCACTTCAATACTTACGTTAAGAAGAGATTCAAGTCTGACTTTACACAAAATTACAAAGTTAGTAGATGATTTAGATCTTTTTAGGGCTAGGGAGATAGCACAGTGGTTTAAGTGCTTGCCTGGCAAGCCTACGGACCTGTGTTTGATCCTTGGTACTACATGTTCGTGCCATTCTGGCCCCTAAACCTGGGGTGGTGGCACACGCCTATAATACCAGTGCTCGTAGAGGCTTGAGACTCTATAAGTCCAAGCTGCATGGCAAGACCCTCTATCAAATATTAAAGGGAAAAAAATAGATCTGTTTAAACCAGTTTCTCTGACTCCGCAGGACATATTTTTACTGAAACCTAAAGGCTCATGGAAAATATATATTCATATAATTGCTAAGCAATGACACTGAACAACTAATATTCTTTTCAAGGAAGAGAAGCTAATTCATTTGTGCCTGCATGTTTAAGATGTTACATATTTCTTTACAGTCTTCCCAAGGTGTGTTTGTTGAAGAAACTTCTGAAGAAGGCAACTCTATGCCTGGTTCACAAAGGTGAGATTATATGTTGCTGTGGGTCTTAATTCTCCTCTAATGGTACCAACATAAAGAGGAAGAAACTACATGGGTGAAACTTTGCCCAGACATCTTTCCAAAGAACTGGTGCCCAGTTCTTACCAAAGAACTTTTAGGTCTTTTATAAGCACAGACTGGGAGAAATCATTATTATCTCAAGTTCTTAAATATGCATATTATAGAAACCTACAATATGAGGCCTGAAGAGATCGTAGGGGTTCTCTTGTCTTTCTTGTCACCTTGGTGTCTGATACACTTTATTCCTGCGACGTGATCATTTCTGGCTATTCTTTTAGTTACACTAACTTCCTATGCCAATATGCTATTTCTTTTATTGTCCTTTTCTTCCTTTACATTTTCTCTCTTTATGGTCTCTCTCTTTTTTTTTTTTTTTTTTTTTTTTCAGCTCATTTTGGGATGTAATTACTGCTGCATGATTGGTGTTGTTGTTTTTTTTTTTTTTTTTTTTTTGAGATACTGGGGATTGAACTCTGGAGCTTGTGCTTGTCAGGCAGGCGCTTATGCCGCTGAGCTCTATCCCCAGCCCCTATGCTTTCTGCTTATGCTTGTTTCATATGTGTTTCCAAGCCTTATAAACCTTTTAGTCTACTTTCAAGACCTACATTTTATTATTTTTTTTTATTTTTTATTTTTTATTTATTTGAGAGAGAGAGAGAGAGAGTGTGGTGTGTGTGTGTGGCCAGCTCAGCCCACCAGGGGGCGGGGCTGGCTGGCATGTGGTGCTGGGGGATTGAACCGCGGTCCCTGATGCTTTGCCAAGCTAGTTCCAAGTAGGTACTTTAGACCACTGAGCCATCTCTCCAGCCCCAAGACCTACATTTTCTTTGAAGCCTTGATATTATTCAGGCCACACAGATCTCTGTGATTCTCACTCCTTGTCTCTTGCCATTTTTAATCTATTGGTACCTCATCTTTTCTATAAGTGGTTATACTTGCATTACTTCCTATATTATTCTTGCTGATTTGTTTATGAGGTTATCTTCTCAGTCTTCGTCTGTGATAATAGATGGTGGTTGATTTTCAACTGCACAAAGGTTTCCAGTTACTTTATTTAATAGTTTTGAGAGTTTCACAAGAGCTTAATTTTGCTTTGGGTGACTGTCATCTCCCACATGGAAGCTGAGGCCCAGTTGCCATTTGCTATAATTTAAACGATGTTCTTTCTTAGGCTTTTGGTAAATACTACTAGGTATTTCTTCGTGGGCTGAAGAATATGGCTTTGATTCTCTTGCTGTTAACAACAGCTTGAAAAAGTTTCTGGAGTGGACTTTCTCCTTCCAGAAAGTCTACAGACGTCTGTAGACTTTCTATTATGGTGAGTCTGTGCAGAGCAAGCAGCTGTAGGTTTCAATAGATGATTATATGCTTTGTCACCAGGAGAAAGCTGAATTTGCAGGCAATGTGGTTTGACTTCAGATTGATTAGCTCATTTTATAAATGTCAGGAAATTGTTTTTTGATGGGCACTTTGAATAGAGTCCTAATGTTACATGTAGAATAAACTATGTTTGGCTTGGGTTTATAACAAATGCTATGAGATATTTATATAGAAAGAGAAATCACTTGTGGCTTTCTGTCAAGATTTAGTTATTTATGAGTCAGTAATGGTTATTCTCTCTCCTCTAGTTCTTCGTTAATATGAGGATTTGTATTTTTTAAGTGTCTTCTTGCATACTTGATCAAAGTTGTGAAGCATGAGAGGGCTAGTTTACATGCTCAGATCTCTTAGCCATGTATTCCTGTGTCAGGAATAATATACCGTCATCTGTGAATAGGAATGTATAATTGAAAAATGGGTGAGGGTAGCCATTCATAATGAAGCTTTCCTCAGAAGAGGAAAGCATCTGGCAGCATTTGATCCCGGCCTGCTGTGCTGACCCCGCCCCCGCCCTGGGGCATGCTGAGACAGCCATTGAGAGACTGGGTGTGGTGGCAAGTGCACCTGTAATCCCCGCTCTTGGGAGGCTTAACATAGGTGGATCACTAAGAGTGCTGGGACATAGCTCAGTAGAATAAGTGCTAGGGCCTGAGTTCAATCACCGGTTCCATCAAAAGAAAAAAAAAGGAGATCAGGAACCAGCTATCTTGTGGCCGGGAGATGGCTCAGT
>NW_004524624.1:5597382-5598705 GCF_000260255.1 Octodon degus
ATGCAGTGTATTATCTCTTGAAACTGTACTTTTGATTTGATTTGAAACTGTCTCATTGCTATATGTTTATCAATAAAACTTTGAAAAGAAAAAAAAAAAGTTAGTGTCCTGTTGTCAGGAGTATTTCCATGTCTTCTGAGTTGTTACATCTCTAGGCTTCAGAAGGCTGAGATAGAGGAGATAAAACACCTTTGACATTTTTATATTGGAATGGAGTTTTTCATTTCTTGTCTTCTGTTATATTCACAGATAGTTCTTAACCTTCATCAATATTCTTATATGAATATTCTAGAAGGGGGCTTTATTTCATTCAGTGATTACACTGGAAATGAAGTTGTAAGCATATTTATTTGCCCTATTTCTGACCTGGTGTTTTAACTAGTGCTTCCTTGCTTCCCTGTTGTGCTTTTGTGGAAGTAGAAGAGAGCTATCATAATACCTGTGGGTTTGTAAATGACTTACCATTGTTTTTGGCACTGTATTTTGATTTATTGTGACTTCACTTGGGGTTTGGTTCTTTTTCAGCATTGCTACTTTGACTAGTAAGAGACACTTATTCTGTATGCCAGAGAGTTCTGCAGAAGAAATCACTGTTTGTCCTGGTAAGTCCCCTCTATAATTTTACTGAAGTTTTGAAACTTGGCTACTTACCTTTTCATTTTTTAAATTTTTCTCTATTAAAACTTTTTAGAAGGTTTACATGTGATTGATGTAAATTGGCTCTGATGCTCAGCCTATTTTTTTAGGGATAATTAATTTTGAAATTTGCATGGCTATTTTTTCCTCTATCATCCTCATATAATGGCAACAAAACATCAGTAATAACTTTAATTTTTTATACATTTGGAGCCAGAATATTTCTGTGTCTTGGCTTATGTGTTGTCAAAGTTGGTCCATCCTCAAGTCTGTGTTGTTAAGTAAATTTTCTCTGAGTCTTACAATTTTGGGGCAATTTTTGATTGTCTCATTATGTAGTCCAGGCTGGCCTTGAACTCGCTATGTTTCCCTAGGCTGGCCTCAAGCTAAATGACATTTCTTCTGCATTAGCATCCCGAGTGCTGGGATTACAGGCATGAGCCACCATGCCTGGCTCCTACTTAGTTTTGACACTGCCATTGATTGCGTTTTTGTGTGAAGACATTCCAGAAATTGAATCTTGTGCACAGTTCTGTGATTTATTTTTAATCTTAGACATGATACTTAACCTAGTTAATTTAATTTTATTTTTCATTAATTATAGAGATTAAAAGATGTGTACCTTGCTTTAGGTATAAGAGGTGCTGCATCAAAATTGTGTATGGGTCGATTTAGATACACAAAATA
>NW_004524624.1:5598805-5632492 GCF_000260255.1 Octodon degus
AATTATTTTATTTTTTTTCCATAATTTTATTGATAAACAAATAGCAATAAGATAGTTTCAAATCAAATTGGTAGGGCAGTTTCAATAATTAACACATTCCATTAATATGAATTATTTTGTGTTATAAACCACTACTGTTAAGGAATTTGTTTTAGTTTATGTACATTTTTATATTTTAAAAGCTCTTGCTGATTATGTTCGTCTATAACTTCATGTGGAGTTAAAGAATTTCCCAATAGTGTTTAAACAACAAGTGTATATAAATGTTACTGTAAGTCATTCCTGGATTGCCTTTGCTTTTGCTCCTTCTCTTTGTCATTTTGTATAGCACTGTCCTCTGACCTTTGGTGTAGAGCTTTGGTGCAGTTATAATCTTAGCACCTACTGAAATTCTTACCCAAGAGAGATTATATGGTTAAGTCAGTTATAGTTTTGTATTTACAGAACTACAATTAGGAACACTAATAATGGGTAGTGATATTTAGCAGTCGACAAACTTTTGTAACTAATGGGTTTGTATTTCAGACAGTAAGAGCATACATTATCTCTGTATAGCTAAGCAGATATTAAATTGGGAATTTGTATTTAAGTTAGCTCCCCTAAGTTCTATCTGATCACCTCCCCTTGTTATACCTGGAGTCTTCTAGGCAGACTAGTTCATCCCGGTTACCTTTTGCCCCTTCTCTCGGTCAAGAGAAAAAGAGGGAGGATGCTTTCACAGATCTGGATCTAGCAAAGTGTCTCAGCTTACTGGGTCCGGATCTACGAAGTTTGAACTTGTCTCGATGTGCCTGGGTTGGGTCTGGCTGCTGTGCTCAGCTTCTTCTTGCTATAGCCCATGGAAGTGAACCTGCTGTGCCTCTCTGGCAAAATGTTCTGCTCCTGGATTAGCTGGGTGGTTCTGCAGGGACTTCAGCTGGAGAGTTTCACACCAGGATTGTATGCTGGGACTGGGCTGGGTCTGGAGGGGTCCCGAGAACACGGCCGAAAGTCTTAGTCACATGCTGGGCCTGGACTGGATCCAGAGGGTTCCAGTGGGCACAGCGGAGTGGAAGCTCTTTCACACACACACTGGGCCTGTCTCATTGTTATTTCTTTATCAATAAAATTAATTAAGGGGGCCTGCCCATTAGCTCAGTTGTTTAAGTGCCTGCTTAAACAAAGCAGTCAGCCTCAGGGTGCTGTGGTTTGATACCCAGATACTAAAGCCAAACCAGACCTGCTCTGAGGGAACCTGAGGCCACCAAAAAAAATAAATAAATAAAAAAAATAAATAAATAAAATTAACTTTTAAAAAGTCATGTCTGGGTTTTCTTTTAGATCTCATATAGTCTTTCAGGGTTTGAGATGCTTAGAGTTTATTTTGATTTCAGTTTCAGTTTTTTTTTTTTCTCACAGAAACTCAGATTTAGTTAATATGCATTCTAAGAAAGTCCTGTAAATATTTTAAAATATTTGGCAACCTATCATAAAAGTCATTATTTTAAAATTTAATTATGTTGGTTTTTATTGATATGGTTTCTTAATTCATTTGAAATGTTTTTGGATTATTGCCTAATGATATTCACCAAGAGACCTCACTTCCAAGTGCTCTGGTTTTTGGCAGGCACACTCAAGAATGCTTTGCTGTCTTGTGGAAAGAAAGCTTTACCCTCTCTCTGTTTGGGTAGTATTCTATGTTTCCTTTTGCTTCATTTCAAAAAAATTGTTCTAAATGGTTGAAGCACAAATTGAATGTAGTAGTCTGTTTCCTTTTGTCTCATATTTCAAAGATCTGAAATTCACAGTTATAGTATTTTATATTGTTATTCACTTTGTTGAAGAAGTAGGATTATAGACATAGTTACCCATATTGTACATGCTCCCAGAGTTACTTCTCAGGAGCTAATGCCCTGTTAGTTTTATCTGTAATTGGATATTTCAGCCATTCTCAGAAAACTTAACTACCTGTGTTTTATTAGTTCAGTAGTTCAAGTAGGGAACAACTCTTATTTTGAACAGATTAAATGTCTTTTGTTGATAATCCTAGGAAAACTAAAAATGAAAGATTATGTACTCTGAACCTTTTTTTCCATGCAGGAAATGAAATTGAAATCAATCTTTCTCATTTTCTAAGAAATTGTGATATATTAAAATACAGTTAATAATAGAAGGATTGTATTGAATTCTTTAATGATTCAGAAGATACTTTAGAAACTTCTGATAGTTTATTTGCCAGACATTGGCCATTCATTGTATTTATGAAGCACAAAAGTACCAATTAAAGATGTATAGTGTCAAGGTATAGTGTCAAGCAACAGAACTTACAGGATTTGCCTTCTGAGATAAATTTCCTGTGTTACTTCAACTGCAATAATAACATACCATACACTGTGGCTTATAAACAACAGAAATTTATTTCTCACAGTTTTGAAGGCTGGGGAATCCAAGATCAAGGCGTCAGCAGATTGTTTGTCTGGTGAGAGCTCACTTCCTTGTTCATAAGTGGCACCTTTTCTCTGATCCTCACATGGCAGAAAGATGGCAAGAGAATTTTGTTGTTCCCTTTTATAAAAGCACTGAGGTGTCTATCCTTATGACCAAATTTTTCCTAGAGACCCCACTTCATAATACTATCACATAATTTCAACATATGAAGTTTGGGGGAGGGACGCAAACATTTATTAGTTTTATAACATTTCTAGCTTTGTTGTTAATTGAAATATAACTGCTATTTCTTTATTCTGTTAAGGAATGGATCCTCAGAACAGAGGCTAGCAAACTTAAAATATTTTTTCATTTATTTCTCCTCACCTTGTACCCATTCATCCTCGTACCCACTCATCCTCATTCTTTTAAATAAAAGACAAATATTTTAGGCTTTGGGGGCCTGAAACTGCTCATCTTTGCCATTTCAGTGCAAAAGCAGCCACACACGATGAATGTAGCTGTGTTACAGTAGAACTTTATTTACAAAACAGCTGGCTGGATTTAGCTGGATTTGACTCATGACCTATATATAATTTGCTGGCCCCTAAACTAGACACAGGATATCCATTTGTATCTCTATATAGCCAATACAATGCTTGGTCCTTGTTTAATTAATACCATATTTGTTGAATTAATTTGGAATTAATAGATGCTACTTAATATATTGAAGAAGCTGGGCGTGGTGGAACACACCTGCAATCTCAGCACTTGGGAGGCTGAGGCAGGAGAATCACCACAAGTTTGAGGCTGGCCTGGGCTACATAGAGAGTCCAGGCCAGCGTGAATTACATAAGAGAGACCCTGTTCCTATTTTCTGTTTTCTCTATAAACATCACTTTAACCTTAGCATTAACATTGGCAGGTTTTTATTTTCTGTCAAAATCAATGTATTTTGAAAGTAGAAGTACAGTGAAAATAAGCCAACTAGATAAGCTTGTGACCAGATAAACAAAATCATGATATATCCATATAATGGAGTACTACTTACCAGTAAAAAGAAATGAACTACTGATACATGTGGTAATATGGATGCCTTTGACATCCATAAAGCGAAAGAATCTTGGCACAAAGGACTATATAGGGCTGGAGAGATGGCTCAGTGGTCTAAAGCACCTACTTGGA
Source organism: Octodon degus (assembly GCF_000260255.1). Taxonomy (NCBI): domain Eukaryota; kingdom Metazoa; phylum Chordata; class Mammalia; order Rodentia; family Octodontidae; genus Octodon; species Octodon degus. The sequence continues at coordinate 5,602,397 of NW_004524624.1, forward strand.
ACAAGCTTGGCAAAGCACAGGGACCGCGGTTCGATCCCCCAGCACCACATGCCAGCCAGCCCCGCTCCCTGGTGGGCTGAGCTGGCCACACACACACACAGACACAATAAATAAATGTTAAATAAATAAATAAATTTAAAAATTAAAAAAAAGAAAATTTAAAAAAAAGGGACTATATACTATGTGATTACATTGCGATGATATTATAGAAAAGACAAAACTGGCCAGATAATGATGGTGCATGCCTTTAACTGAGCATTGGGGAGGCTGAGGCAAAAGGATTGCTGTGAGTTGGAAGCCAGCATGGACTACATAGTGCGTTTGAAGCTAGCCTGGGCTATAAAGTGAGCTACTGTCTCCAAAGAAAAGGTAAAACTTAAAAGAACGTAGATTCATATGATTGACTACAAACCATTCTTCTTCTATGAAGAACCTTCTGGTTTGCTGGAAATTGTTTCTTCTTTATTGTTGTTGTGGTGGTATTGACATGGTATAAATGGTATCATGTAAAAATGATATATATTCGTCAAAACTAAAAAAATTATATACTAAAATTATATGGTGAACTCTGTAGAGCTTTAAGAAGAAACAGTGCCGGGGATATAGCTCAGTGGCACAATGCCTCCCTGGCAAGCATGAAGCCCTAAGTTTGATTCCCAATAAAATAAAACAAAAGAAGAAACAGTAGATCTGTATTGTCATTGCAGCATTATCAGACTCTCAACTTTAGAGGAAAGTAAATGTTTAATTTTTCATTATGGAAGCCCAAAACAAAAATTATATTTTAATTTTCTTAAATTACAGAGACACAGCTAAGTTCCACTGAAACTTTTGACCTTGAAAGAGAAGACTCTTCAGGTGGCCAGGAAACTGTGGATGAAGTAAAAACAATGGGAGATACGGAGGTGAATATTTTCCATTATAATTTTTCTTGGTCATTTCTTTCGGGTGGTATCTTCTTACTGATACAATGATGACCTTGGCTGAAAAGGTTTACATGACCTAAGGTTTTGGTTTTGGGGACTCTTATCTCAGGGAGAAATTTTTATAGTTAGGGTACAAATAGAGTTGATACTGGGTGTGGTGGCATATGCCTGTAATCTCAGCACTTGGGAGGCTGAAAACAGGAGGATCACTGTGAGTGCAATCTGTGTAGTGAGACCCTAAATACCCTGTACTAAATACATAAAAAAGAAAAAAAAGAATTTAAACTGTTTATGATCTATTGTGAAAAGCAGCTTGAGAATTAAACAGACTCTTCTACTGAAATAAGATTTTTGTGTGTTTGTGTTTACTATCTTATTCTGAGCACCTTAAACCTAATCCTATTACTCCTTTTTATACTTCAGGCTTTCTGGGGGCCTGCTGGTTAGCTCAGTTGTTTAAGTGCCTTGCTTATGCAAACGCAGTCAGGCTACTGTGGTTCCATCCCCAGATCCTCATGCCTTACCAGACCTGTCCTTAAGGCATCCTGAGCCGGTTCCCTCACCAAAAAAAAAAAAAAAAAAAAAAAAAAAAAAAAAATCCTTGTATGCTTTAGGCTTTCTGAAAACAATTTTTTGCAGTACATGTTATGTCCCCTCCCCAGTCTCTGCACTGCAGGTAACTGGGTTGAATTTCTGCTTTGATCAGTCATGCACACTATCTGATTGCCTGGAACCTGATCTGTCACAATGACCAACCAGGATTCCCTGGTGCTGGTGGTGGTAGAAAGGTGATGACATTTCCTGCAATAAAACCACTGAGCTCTCTGAATTTTATTTTTTATTTACTTATTTAGGCGGAACCGGGGATTGAATTTAGGGCCTTGTGCTTGCCAGGCAAGCACTTATTCTACTGAGCTATCTCCCCGGCCCCAATAAAACCACTGAGGATGGATCCTGCTAGATAATGTTAAAATGGCCTTTGAGTTCTTTTCCTAGGGAATAAACAGAGCCTTCTAATTATGGAGACAGAGTATTGTTGGGAACAGAGTATTATTATTTTTTTATTGATTTATTGATTTTTGTATTTAGTACAGGGTCTACAGAATCTCACTACACAGATCAGACTTGTAGTGATCTGCCTGTGTTCAGCCTCCCAAGTGCTGGGATTACAGGCGTGTGCCACCGTGCCCAGTCTCAATCACCATCTCAGTGTGCTCCCCCCTCTGGGAGGTTGGGGAGACAGGGCTGGCACAGCAGTCTGTGGAATCAAACCCCCAGCCCCTGCCTGCCTAAGCAGGCACATTAATCCACTGAGCTTTTTGGCCAGCCCTGGGGACAGAGTATTATTAACATAACGATTCTAACATATGAAGAAGTCATACAAGCCTTTGTAGTTAATCAGGTTGATCATACCATCCATGATTGCAAAGGATATTGTTCTTTATTGCATGAAAGAACATGAACCCTATTTAGAATTTATAGTGCACGTCTGTACTACTACACATCAAACAGGTGGAATTGTATATATCCTTTTTCACATATAGAATATTCTCTTTTTACCATTGTTCACTATAAGTTAGAAATATTATATATTTAAGTTCTGGAGTAATAATCACTATTTATAAGCCATTACATATAAGTGAGTATTTCATGTGTATGAAAATAATATCATGAATGATGTGTACCCTTATCTTTGGAGTCTAAAGAGGATCACTTGTCTTAGAATACTTTGTTTCTTGAAAGGTAGCATGGCATAGTGCAGTGTACTTGCTCATTGGAATGAAAAGACATGGCTATGAATCCAGTCCCCTACTTTGGCTGTCTACTTTTTTTTTTTTTTTTTTTTAATTTTAGGGAAGGGTTTACAGGATGTTCAGGGTCTCACTACTAGATTGGACTCTAATGATCCACCTGTTTACAGCCTTCCAAGAACTGGGATTACAGGCGCGTACCACCATGCCCAGTCTCAATTGCCATTGCAGTGCAACCCGGGGGTGGGGCAGGCACGGCAGACCTGGGGATTGAACCCCTGGCTCCTGCACCTGCTTGCAGGTGCTTTAATCTGCTGAGCTATTTGGCCAGCCCTCCAGTCCCCTACTTTGTAATATTGGACAAATTACTTGTTTATCCATTTATTAGGCAGATGTTTATAATTTGTATGCTTCATGCTAGCCATTGTTTTAGGATGCCAAGATAGCACATTCCCTGCCCTGATGAGGTTCTATAAAGGGAAGAGAGAGACACATAAATAAGATAATTATGCAGTCTGATAAATGTCATGGTAGATTCCTTGCTTATTTGAGCATCACAGAGTGAAGACTCTTCTGAATTTTAGCCCTTCATATGTAAAATGGAGGCATAATTATTTATTTTACTGGGTATGCATGTGGGAACAGTTATTTTACTGTTTATACATATCATGGCTAGTTTTAATAATCATGAGTAATCATGAAGATATGGGGAATACTTATGACAGAACTGTGGTCCCTCTTAGTTTGATTTCCTACCGTAGTGAATTTGTTTTTTTCTTTGAAATAATGATTTTTTTATTTTTTAAAAAATGTATTTAGTACAGGGTCTACAGGGGTTCACTACACAAATCAGACTCATAGTGCTCCTCCTGTTTTCAGCCTACCAAGCACTGGGACTATGGGTGTGTGCCACCATGCCCAGTCTCAATCGCCCTCTCAGCACTCCCCAGGGGTTGGGCTATCACAGCATTCAGGGATCGGAACCCTGGCTGCTGCTCTCTGCCTAAGTAGGTACTTTAGTCTGCTGAGCTATCTGGCCAGCCCTAATGATGATTTTTATTTATTTATTTTTTTGTGGTACTGGGGATTGAACTCAGGACCCTGTGCTTGTTTCAGTACCATACCAGAAAGTTTGCCTTAGATTTTCAGATTGTTAGATTTTCAGATTGAATTTGCAGATTCATAAAAGTTACTCAGAGTCAAGCAATGAGCTTAATCAGTAAGTTTTTAAGTTAATTGTCTGAGTCCTATGGTAAGGAGAAGATTCTAAACAAATGTTTAAGCTACATTTAAACTGGGTGGAGGCAGGTTAGAGAATTTGACAATTTTTAAGACATGGTATTATTTTCACTGTGTTTGTTTCTGAAGGTGAGGTTTTGAGTCCAAAAGGTAAAGACCAATCTTGTAGCCATTTACCAGTCCAATTACTAAATACAAAGTAACCAAAAATTGCATATTTTTCATTAATTTCTGTAACAGGGAATATAAAAATGAGAATTACCAAATTTATTCAATAGTTTTTGTGTATGGTATATTTTAAACATTCAGTATATAACATAGCATTACAGTGTGGGCAGTAGTATGCAGTGTCTTTCTGAATTTTTTTTGTGTCATCTTCCTTTGAACAACACACTTTACACTGTTGTGTTGGCCTTTTCTTTTCTTCTGTGGATGGTATAATTTCAAACAAATGTCTCCCCACTAGACCTAATGGTGACAATGTCAATGATGGATATCTTGGTTGGCATTTTGGTATCCCACATTTTTCAGTTATTTGGTCTGTTAGGCCAAATGTAAATTATAAGTGATTTTTTGAACCCCCTTATTTGAATAAATAACAGGTGAGCTTTGTATTGTTTGGTCCAGACAGAAGTAAATAATTTTTTTTTAAATAAACCTTTTTTTTAATTTTATTATTTATGTGTGTGTGTGTGTGTGTGTGTGTGGCCAGCTCAGCCCACCAGGGGGCGGGGCTGGCTGGCATATGGTGTTGGGGGATTGAACCGCGGTCCCTGTGCTTTGCTAAGCTTGTTCTAAGTAGGTGCTTTAGACCACTGAGCCATCTCACCAGCCCGAAGTAAATAATTTGTTATGTTTTTCCTCACTGTTTGATAGTTTATTAGGTGTCAACACCACCCATAGAATTACTATAATCATTGATTGCTATTGAAATTCTTCATTTCGTTTTTTTCTTTCAAGTTCTATCATTTGTTTTATGCATAGTTGATAATAAGGAAGATATCTTTTTTGTCATTCCATTTCATAACAGAGTTTTCCTCTCTGGTATGTTAACATTTCTCCCTTTGCCAGTTTTTCTCTCGCAGATCTTTTGGTACTTCCTTCCTACTCAGTCTCCATATCCCAAATGTGTCCAATTTTGTATTTTAAAAGAATATCACTGAGTTTTAGAGAAGTATAAAAACTATAATGAGGGCCAGTAAGATAGCTCAGTGGACTAAGCACCTGCTTAGACAAGTGCAGGGACCGGGTCTTGATCCCTGGCACCATATGCCATGCTGGTCTTGCCCCTGGGCATGCTGAGCTGGCCAGAGACTGGGCCTGGTGGTGCATGCCTGTAATCTCAGTGCTGTGAAGGCTGAAAACAGGAGGATCACTGAGCTGCATAGGGAGACCCTGTACCAAATACATTTTAAAAATTATGTATAATGTACTTACTGTAAGTTTTTATAGATTATAGCATAAAATTATAGGTTATTTTCACAAATAAGCATAAATTAGCAAAATAACCAAAACTTATTATTAGATTTCATTAAAAACAAACATCAAAGGCAAATACAACATTCCAAATGAAAAAGTATACACAAAATAGTTGATATAAAACAGACAGATATACAAGTTTATCTGTTACCCACAAACAAGAATCAAATGGTTGAAATGACACCTGCCTGAGTGGTGCTTTGGATAGTCAGCATATAAACAAATTTGCTTCCCAAGTGATGCTTGGGTTAAACTTTTTTTTTTTTGGCGGAACCAGGGTTTGAACTCTGGCCCTTGCACTTGTCAGGGAAGCGCTTATTCCACTGAGTCATCTTCCCAGACCCAGGTTAAACTGTTAAGTGGTTAAGTAATTTGAGATTCAGTGTTCAAGTATCACTTCTGAGGAATCACTCTATAGTATTTTAAAACAAAAAGTGACTCTGCACAGACCAAATTTCTGACTATGTAGTCCTAATAAAAGATGTTTTGTTTGTATTTACCCCCTTGAGATTCTTCTGCAGAAGTTAATGTTTAAACAGACTTTTTTTTTTTTTTTTTTTTTTAACCAGGGATTGAACTCAGCCCCTTGAGCTTGCCAGGCAAGCACTTATTCTACTGAGCTATCTCCCCAACCCCCTGACCTTTTTAATTGTGTTGGGGAATTTTTTTTTTTTTTTTTTCTGGCTCAGGCTGCCTTAAGGGCAGGTCTTATAAGGCATGGGGAGCTGGGAATTGAACCATGGTCCCCTGCGTCTGACTGGGTTTGCCCTAGCAGGCACTTAAACAACTGAGCTAACCCACAAGCCCCCCAGGGAAAATATTTTTAATATAATTCTGAAACTTTCTGGCTTGCCTTAGAATATGGTTGGTGGTAGTCTCATATTCACAATTAGACAGTCACAGAAAGACTACTTAAATATGTTAACAGTTACAGATACACTCTATATTTTATAGAACTGGTAATGAATACAGAGGAGTATACTGATGTTGTGAACACCAGTGGCATTTTTGTTGTATAATATCTCAGTTGCTTAACAAACTTTAGAATGCCAAGTGTTATGACTTATATTTGGATGTCTTCCCAAATCCTCAAGCAGTCAGAGGTGGGGCTTTTCATAGGTGGCTGGATCTACAGTGTGTGATGCTAGAATTAATTCATGGCATAATGCTAGGACTAAAGGTGCTAGGATTGAGGGTATGAGTGCTACCTGCCCTTATAAGATATAAGGGACAGAAAGAAGCTTGTTGCTTATCTCTTGCTTGCTTTTGCTGTCTTCTCCCTCTCATGAACTGTTTTCTGCAATGCCCCTCTGCCACCCATCGTGGTTTGGAGTCAGCTGATTGTGAACTGAAATCTCTACAAACTCTGGGCTGAAGTAAACCTTTCCTCTGACTTTGGGTGTCAGATATTTTGTCCTAGCAATGAGAAAAGTAACAAAGATACCAAGTAATTAATGAATCACCAATAACTTTCAGTAGCTCAAGACTGCTTGCTATTTGGGGGTATAATATATTGATTTTCTCTGCTCTGCTCAAACAGCTTTGCATATATAACTGTTTCATTTTTGATTTTTTAAGATTTATGCACAAGAAGAACCTAGATTTGGGAGAAACTAAGCTTGGGGTAATGTCACTTAGAACTTCCAGATCTCTTAACTCTTCACCTGTTGGAGAAGAGTAGTCAGGTAGTCTCCCAATACCTGCAAGGTCAGCTTTTACAAACAAGTAGAAGGGAGGATTCTTCTTGTTCTTCTTGTTCTTCTCCTTTTCCTTCTGCAATACTGGGGGTTGAACTTGGGACCTTGTGCTTGCCAGGCAGGCACTTATGCCATTGAGCTTTATCCCCAGCCTATGGATTTTCTTTTCTTTTCTTTTTTTTTTTTAAGGGAAGGATCTACAGGGTGGTCTCACTACTAGATCGGCTCTTAGTGATCCACCTGTTTACAGCCTGCCAAGAGCTGGGATTACAGGCGTGTGCTACCATACCCAGTCTCAGTGTGCCCCAGGGGTGGGGCTGGCATGGCAGGCCCAGGGATCAAACCCCTGGCCCCTATGGCTATTTGCAGGTACTTTAATCTGCTGAGCTATTTGGCCAACCTAGATTTTCCTTCTTGGTAGAATGAAAATACTGAAAACTTTGATGTGAAAGAAGCTCAGGTTTAAGTCTAGATTGTTTACTTTTTACTTTGTCATAAGCAGGTTACTTTGCCTTTCCCAAGCCTATTTCTTCTTCTCTAACACCAAAGCTAGTGATACTTTTGTCTAGTTATCATAAAGGATGGATATGAAAAGTGCTTGGCAGAGCCTGTTCTAAAACCAGTCTTACTTTTCACCTTTTAAGAGTATGTGGTTTTTTTTTTTTTTTTTTTTTTTTTTAAGGGCTGGCCAAATAGTGTAAAAGGATTAAAGCAATGGATTAAAGTGCCTGCAAGCAGGCCCCTGGGGCATGTTGAGACAGTGATTGAGACTGGATGTGGTGGTGCATGCCTGTAATACCAGCTCTTGGGAGGCTATAAACGGGGATCACTACAAGTCCAATCTAGCAGTGACACCCTGAACACCATGTAGACCCTCCCATAAAATACAAAAAAAAAAGAAAAAAGAAAAAGAAAGAAAGAAAAGTATGTGTTTTTAGAAGAAAGCAAATGAGTTGAAAATAGGTTATATTCTGGCAGTTTTAGAAACTGTTTGACTTGTTATTTGTGTGGCCAGTTTACCTCTGCTGCATCAGATTTACAAGTGGTAGGTAGATTTTAGGGATGGCCTATACTTAGGGACCAAAACAAACAAAAACCTAATTGACCTGAAAATTATCTACCCATTGCAGGAGTTTGTTTTTTTTTTTTTTTTTATGTGTTTGGTACAGGGTCTCACAATGCAGCTGGGACTCGTAGTGATCCTCTTGCTTTCAGCCTCCCCAGTGCTGGGATTATAGGCATGCAACACCAGGCCCCGACTCCATGTGTGGCTGGCAGGGCCAGCACAGCATGTGGTGCTGGGATCCAGCCCAAGTCCTTGAGCTTGCCTAAGCAAGCACTTCATCTGCTGAGCAATCTCGCCAGTCCCCCATTGCAGTTGTAGTCCTGTTTTATTCTCATAACAGGAGAGAGTCTTTTCTTCCACCGTAGAAAGATGTGATGACAATCTAGGTTCTCTTTGTTCTTAAATGAAGCAATATCTGCAGAGCAGTTTCACATTGATTCAATAGGACTTGCTGTCTTTTGGAGCAAGTGTAAGGCAGTAGTGCTGCAGTGTTCATGCATACTGTTGAATTAATCACTGCAGAGTTGTTGGCTTTAACTGACCCGTACAGGTAAAATACAACTGCCTCTGAGAGACACTAGCAGTTTAGAGCAAATAATGAGTTGAAAATAGGTTATATTCTGGCAGTTATAAAACACTGAGTTTAAGAGTGACTTCAGTAGAATTATTGTCTTGACTAATGACATTTCTTTGTGTTTTTAAGTATTTGGGCCTTAGTTTTTGCTTTTACTTTAAAAAAAATACAAAACACAAGAGGTGTTTTGTCTTTCTTGGTCTAAGGACAGACCAAAACTTTAAGTTAAATCCTATTTATGGGGCTGGTGAGATGGCTCAGTGGTCTACAGCACCTACTTGGAACAAGCTCAGCAAAGCACAGGGACCGCGGTTCAATCCCCCAGCACCACATGCCAGCCAGCCCCGCCCCCTGGTGGGCTGAGCTGGCCACACACACACACACACACACACACACACACACACACACAAATAAATAAAAATTAAAAAAATTTAAAAAAAATCCTATTTATGTTCCTTTTGACTTAGATCTCTTTTGTTTTTAAACTCAATATCTTAGTTACAGTGATCTCTGTGTATGTGTGCACGCATGCATGTGCATGTGATTGAGAAAGTATTTTAAGATGCTGCTGAGAACAAAAGTGTGAAGTACAGCAGACACAGGACACTTTTTGTAATGAGGACTATGCCTTGCAATGTAGTAGAAATCAGTATCCCCATGTTTTGGATCCAGATAGTCCTTGATTTGAATTTCAATTTTGCCACTTATTTGTTTGTGACTTTATGTAAGTTACTTGATCATTTTTGATAATACTCTTTGTATCTATAAAAAGACTGTGTCAATACCTTTGAAAGATTGTGAAGTTTGAATGTGTAATATGTACATAGAGCTTAATATATATTGTTGGCAGGCATTGAATCTGTAAATATTATCTTTATTAATAGTGTCCTGATTTGGTAATCTGATTGGTAATGTCTCTTTGAAAGTAAATGAAATAGGCTGGAGAGATGGCTCAGTAGAATAAGCACTTGCCTAGCAAGCTCAAGAACCTGAGTTCAATCCCTGGTTCCGGAAAAAAAAAAAAAAAAACAACCTTAGAAAGTAAATGAAATAGGGGATGCAATCTCATGCAGGTTTCTGGAGAAGAACATACTTTATAAACTAAGCTTTTTTATTTGCCATTTGATGTATTTCTTCAGGTTGGTAACAGGGAAGATGTTGAGAAGGAAACACCTACTTCTACCTTTTCATCCAGTAACCAGGTGTCATGCCCATTATGTGACCAAGGCTTCCCACCCACAAAGATTGAGCAACATGCCATGTACTGCAATGGTCCAATGGAGCGAGATACAGGTAAAAAACTCATCATAACAGATGAATTCTTACTTTTTTTGTGTGTGTGTGTTAGTGGTTTTGTAAACCTGTACAGTACAATACAGAGAGACAGACAACTCTTCAAAGGTAAAGTTGTCTTCTGTTTTTCTAGCACTTTCATGTCCTACATTACTTTTAGTAGATATATTACCTGGTTACATGTACCACAAGAGAAGGGGAAAAGGAAAGTCTCTTCTCTCTTTTAATCTTTGAACTTATGTTTTGCTATATGTAGGCTGAAAACTGGTACAAAGCAGTAGATTTTGCCTTTCAATTTATATGTTTGAAATACTGAGACTTATAGAACTTCAGGAATTAAGATCTAGAGTTGCATTATTTTTTTACTTGTGTTTTTTTTTAATAGAAATTCTGGGGCCAGGGAGATAGCTCAGTAGAATAAGCACTTGCCTGGCACGTACAAGGGCCTGAATCTGATCCCTGGTTCCTCCAAAATAAATAGAAATTCTACCTAGAGACAGTGTACATCTGTATAATCTCCTGAATTTACGTTCTTGTCCTACATGACTACTGAATTTCACTGGAGCATTGGTTTGTCCCTCTAAGAGTATATAGCAAAGGAGAGTTCTGATATATTGTGAGATATTGACTAAGAAAATTTTTTAATCCAACCCATTGAAATACCTTGATCTTGCCTTTCTGCTTATGAATTTAATTTCTAAATATAATAATGTCAACATAGCTAGCTATCTTTGTGTGTGTGTGTGTGTAGGGTCTCATTGTGCAGCTTGGACTCATAGTGATCCTCCTGTTTTCAGCCTACCCAGTGCTGGGATCACAGGTGTGTGCCACCACACCCAGATTTGATCACTGGCTCAGTGCGCCTGGGGCAGGGCCTGTGTGGTGTGCAGTGCCCGGGATCAAACCCCAGTCCTTATGCTTGCCTAAGCAGGTGCTTAGTCCACTGAGCAATCTCACTGGCCCTTAACTATCTATCTTGATCCAACACACTGAATATAACCCTAAGATAATTAGAAGTGTTGCAACATTCTCGGTGCTACTTTCCCATAACTTAAATGTATTTAAAATTGTTAAGTTATTTTGTTGGTTCGGTTTTGTTGTTTTGAGTATAGGACCTCACTCTGTAGTTTAGACAGACCTCAGACTCTCAGTAATCCTCTTGCCTCAGCCCCCCAAATGCTGAGACAGGCATACATCACATCTGGCAATTGTGAACTATTGTATTCATTTAATAACTAACACACATGTTATTAAATGAATACCTGAACTTGTAATTTAATAGTTTGATTTTTCTGGTTATAAATAGTATATGTTAAGGGCTGGCCAGATAGCTTAGCAGATTAAAGCACCTGCTTAGGCAGATGTAGGGTCTGGGGTTCAATCCCTTGTGTTCTGTGCTGGCTCTGCCCTGGGAATTGAGAGTAGGTGTGGTGACGTGTGCCTGTAATCCCAGTACTTGGGAGGCTGAAAACAGGAGGATTGTTAGGAGTCTGATCTGTGTAGTGAGACCCTGTAGACCCTGTACTAAATACATAAAACAATAAATAAAATAATAAAGTAGTACATGTTAATTGTAATAATAGTGGCTTACATTTATTAAATTCTTAGAATTAGGTACTATTAGCTACCATTTACATAAATGGTGTATTCAGTTACTTTTCTCTCATTGCTGGGACAAAATACCCAAAATCCAAAATTAAAGAAGGAAAGGTTTATTTAGCTCCCAGTTTGTGGAGGTTTCAGTCCATACTTGGCTGGCTTCGTGGCAGAGGGCAGAAGTTCATGGCAGTGCAAAACAGGAAGAGCCAAAAGGGAGGAGCAGTAGCAGAGGAGCAGAGACAGAGAGCAAGCCTCTCTCCCTTACTTAAATTGCATCCAGTCTATCTGCTCCAGGCTGAGTGTAGCACTCATACCTGTAATTCCAGCATTGGATCATAAATTAATCACAAAGTTTAGAAGCCTGCCCCATGACTGTGCGAGGCTTTGGAGGGACAAATAGACACAAACCATACATTCTGCCCATGACCCCTCAAAGACTCATGCACATTCCTTTATGCAAAAGGCATTGAGTCCATCTCTAAGAATTGCCAAAGTCCTAACAGTTTCAGCATTGTTGAAAAGTCCAACTCCCAAGTGTCCTCCAAGATCTAAGGCAAACTCTTAACTGTGAACCCTGTACAAATGAAAAGTTAAATACTTCCAACATTCAATGGCACAAGAGAAACAGTACCATTCCAAAAGATAAAAACAAGGAGATACAAAGCATCGGGACAAAAGCAAGTCTAAAATCCAGCAGGGAAAGCATTATGTTCTATAATTCTTTGTTTAACATCTGAGGCAATTTGTAGTGAATTGTGAGCTCTGTGTGGCTCCACCTCTATCACACTTTTGGTGTTAGCGCCCATGACTTCTCTCTTAGGTCAGTTTTATGCCTTCTTGCAGCTTTGCTTAGATGATCCATGCTCCAAACTCCTGGGGCTTTTCACTTTCTGCTTTATACACTGCCCTCCCAGGGACACACTGCCTGGCCTCTCAGGCCTTCTTCTGAAATCTAGGTGGAAGCCTTTTTAACCTCAGAATTCCTGCATTCGGCCTGCACATAAAACCCCATGTCGATGATGCCAAGGTCTGCTGCTAGCTGGAGCAGTAGCCCGGCTTTCTTCTCTGTTGGCTGTGGGGGTGGAGTGCCTGGATTACTGAGTACCCTGAACCTAATTCTGAAGAACATATTCTCTGTGGCATCATCACGCTGGGACTTGGTGTGGTTGTCGCCGCCATTCTGGAACGTGGCACTCTGAGGCTTTCTCCTCAAATCCAAGTATCTCACCCTTGTAGTTTTGAGGCTGCAAAGGGTGGAGATCTGCTGCCTCCTGTGATACCCTCAGGCTATCCTTTTTTTTTTTTTTTTTTTTTTTTTTTAGGCTATCCTTTCTATTTCTTGTTCCTTCTTGGTAGTGGAGATCCTCTCAGTACTATCTTTGTAGTCCATAGATTTATTGGTGCTTCCTTTTTGGCCAAAGAGCCCAAAGTCCTAACAGTTTCAGCATTGTTGAAAAGTCCAACTCCCAAGTGTCCTCCAAGATCTAAGGCAAACTCTTAACTGTGAACCCCTGTACAAATGAAAAGTTAAATACTTCCAACATTCAGTGGCACAAGAGAAACAGTACCATTCCAAAAGATAAAAACTGCTGGGCTGTTTTCTTGATTCTCCTTATAAAACTGACAAAGTCCCCAACAATAGTCATGCTACTGCCTCAACATTCAGTTCAACTGCCTTAAAATTTCTTTTGCCAGATTAATCAGTCCTTCATGCTTAATCTCAGTCTCAGGTATTCTCTGGACATGAGCAAAATGTAGACAAATTTTCTGCCAAGCCATACCGCACAATGTCTGGAGTCCAACAACCAATGCAGTCCTTCTTCTCAGCAGAAACTTCCCCAACCTGATCTTTACAGGCAAGATTTCTCTCAGCATTGTGGTCTTCTTAGCTCTGACCAGAATCTCCCATACAGAACAGCCAAAGACATTCCAGCTCTTCTCTTGTAGGTAACATCTCTGAGACCTTCTTATCTCTTCCCATAAGCCATTCCCAAAAGCTTGTATTCCACATGGTCAGGTTTAGTCACAGCCATGACTCCATTTCTCAGTACTAAGTTCTTTCTCAGTCAGGGTTTTATTAGAGGAATGGATATAAAACAAGACATAAAAATGTATAAGAAATGACAAGATTGGCATACAAATGGTCAGCCAGAGTCAGATAAGGAAGCGTGCAGAAGGGCATCTACACACTGGAGAATGAAGGATTCATTCCAACGTCTGGAGCTCACTGCAGTGTTCTATGCAAGTCCATATCAGGGGCTGATGGGTCTGCGATGGAAGGCTGATGAGTCTTCACTGGAAGGCTGAAGGATCCAAGGTGCAAGCTGAAGTTTCTGTGCTAGAAGCCTGGAAATGAAGTCGGATCTGCGAAGACCAGAGCTCCTCCCAGAAAATGGAACCCTTCATCCTTCCTCATTTCCCTTTTATATCCTTTAAGTAATGAGTCACTCTAGGGTGGGCCCTCCACACCCTAGCATGTGGATTTGCTGAACCAATTTAAATAAACTTTTAACTTTTGAAGTTGAAAAAACTAATTCTGGAAACTACTTTTTTGTTCAATTTAGATCTCTGTATTACAGTAGATATATTTTCATATAATTGAGATACGATTGTATGCCATATTTTGTATTTTGCTTTTTGAACTTTTAGCATAAAATTTCCTCATCTTACTAGTTATTTGTAAAAACATCTTTAATATCCACTTAATAATCTATAATATGAATTGCCTCCATTTACTTAACTGTTGTGTATTTAGAATACTTTCATGTTGCCTATGTAATTAGATAGCATTGAGCCTATTACATCTAAAATTGTTATTGTATTTTGGGATTATTTATCAAGAATATAGTGTATTCTGGGGCCATGGATATAACTCAGTGGCACAAGTGCCTGCGTGGCAAGTGCAAGGTCCTGAGTTATTTCTGGTTACCCCCCCCCCCAAAAAAAAAAAGAATAGTATATTCTAGGGTTATTTCCCACAGGTAATGGTGGTACCTTGGTTCACAAACTTAATTTGTTTTATGATTTTTTTTTTTTAAAGATGGCTATGTTCTATTGAAAGGAACAGTTAATGCTTAGGGGTTTTTTTGACCACTTTTGCATGCTTATATCTGATAATCTAAACAGCTAATTTGAAGACAATATAGCAATTATTGTTGAATTCTTATCTTGTTTAGTGAAATTCTGTATCATTTCTAATATTATTTTTATTACTTTTACTCTCTTTAAAAATAATATAAGTAAAACATGGCTATGTTTGTGTAGGAAAGCTGGCTGTGTTTGTCATGCTTGTCACCCATTGTAGAGTTTGCAAACAAAAACAAAATTTTGTCAAACATTTCTGTTTGCAAATCGTATTGTAAACAGAAGCATTTGTGAACCAGTGTACCACTGTAGTTCCATTTGCTTTAAGCTGTCTAGAATCTTTCTAGTGCTAGTTTGTCTATTTAGAACTAGAAATGTTATTCTTTTCTACTACTTGTTCCTCTACCTTGAATTTATCCAAATACTTTTGTATTATCTTTGTTTTTAATGGTAGTAGACATTTTTTTTAAAGAGAGTTTTGTCTTACTAAAGTTTAAGATAAGATTTCTGTCCTTAAGGGGCTTGTGATCTCATTAGGGAAATAAACTTTTTTTTTTCAAAACTGGGGATTGAACTCAGACCCTTGCACTTGCCAGGGAAGTGCTTATTCTACTGAGCTGTCTTCCCGGCCCCATGAAAATAAACATTTATCTAAGAAGTTAATTACAAGATGATACACAGTAAATGGTTTATACCCAAGTTCATGTCCAAAAAGTAAATGTAGTGGGAGAGAGAGAAGTGCAGTGAACTGGGATGATGTCCCAGAGACAAAGTAAGTGTAGCCCAGACTAAAAACTTGGTAGGTAATGTATCAAATGTTGTAACTCTCCTACCAAAAAAATAAAAAATTAAAAAAAAAAAATAAAAGCTTGGTAGAATTAGATAAACCCATAGGAAGGCAAGGGGATCCTTTATCCACCTGTGCGTTTGAGTAAGATAGGAAACAAGGGATTTGACCCAGGCCTGGAATGTGAATGGGACCACTTGGGTCCCACCAGATCCTCATTTGAGCCAGTGCCAGGCCTGGCGTGTGAGTGGAACTTCTTCCATCAGACAGGCCTAGTGTGGAACCCTGTGACAGAACTCCCTGCAGATAGGCTAGAGGCAAGACCCATCCAGTTGATCCATGAGCAGAACATCTTGGGAGAGTAGCACAGCAGGTTTGCTATCATGGGCTGCAGCAGGAAGAAGTGGAGCACAGCAGCCAGACCCAAGCCACACCCACCTGGACAAGTTTGAACTTGGTAGATCTGAACCAGAGCTAAGGTAATAACTGTACCAAAGCTCTACACCGAAGATCAGAAGACAGTGCTATACAAAATGACAAAGAGGAGGAGCAAAATGCATTCTCAGGCCCCAAACCCACCCAGAATAAATGCAGGAGACACTATCATAGCAGAAATTGGAAATCACACACCTGAAATCTCTGAAATGATAGCGTCTGAAGTAAAGAAACAGCTGCAGAAAGGTATAGAGGAAATCAGATCAGAAATAATTTCTGAAGTAAAAAAAAAGAAATAACTGCAATGAAAGAAGTACTAAGTGCTTCTAAAAAGACACTGATAAAAAAGTAGAGGAGAATAGAAAAATGATAGAATCCTTGAATGAGCAATATAGGAGAGAAATAGAATGCATGAAACAGATTCAAAGTGCTATACAGGGGCTGGGGAGATGGCTCAGTTGAATAAGTGCTTCCCTGGCAAGCACAAGGGCCTGAGTTCAATCCCTGGTTCCGCAAAAAAAAAAAAAAAAAAAAAGTACTATACAGGGAATTAAACACTCAATCATAAGCTCGCAAAACCGTTTTGAAAGTGAAAATAGACTTTCAGACCTTGAAGACACTGTTGCAACTAGTGAAAAGGTAAGAAAAGATCTCCTGGGCAGGTACTTAGACCACAGAGCTGTCTCCCCAGCCTAAGAAAAGATCTCCTAAAAACAACTAGGATGCAGGAAAAAAAAATTCAACATCTACAAGACCACGGAAAGAAGAACAATGTAAGACTAATAGGCATCCATGAGAAAGAAGGAGTCAATACAAATGATATAAAAAGAATATGGACAGAAGTAATAGCAGAAAACTTCCTAAATATGGAGAAACAATCTGACATTTAGGTCACCAAAGCATATAGAACTCCAAATAACATCAACCCAATTAAAACCACACCCAGACAGATAATTAAAATCCCAGATGTTCAGCACAGGAACAGTATAATAAAAGCTGCTAGAGAAAAGAAACAGATCACATTAAAGGAACACCCATCAGAATAATGGCAGATTTCTCTTCACAAACAATCAAGTCAAGAAGAGCATGGAGCAGAATACTTCAAGTCCTCTATGAAAACAAATTCCAGCCCAGACTACTATACCCTGCAAAACTCTCAAGTTTGATGGAGAAGTGAAATACTTCCATGACAGAGAGCAACTAAAGAATTTCGTGATAACAAAGCCAACCCTACACAGAATAAAAGATATTCTAGAGAGGGATCAAAATGACTACAATTCTGTGAATGAGAACAGAAAGAATCCACCAAGTAGAGCAAACAAACACAGGAGAAAAAGAGGTATACAACAACAGTCTTTCAATTAATTTTTTTTGTATACAGCAGCAAAATATTTCCATCAGCATACTGTACAAATGGTGGTCTTCTGCATCCTATGGGTCATGATTCTGTCCGGGTCAACAGGGTGGATATCAAGGAAATAGCAATAGCTCAGTCCCACAGGTGACACCTGGCCACCAATAGGTGTCATGGACACTGTGCACATCCATGACATACTAGAATTTTGTGTGATATCCTATCCCCAAACTGTTAGAAATGCTGGTCATATATTTGCCTTTGCAGTATTTATGTAATATTTTTTTCTTAGTAATTTACTGTCTTGAAAACTTTTTCTTAGTTGATATTTTTGTATACATTAATCCATTCAAATACTATGTGAGGGCTGGTGAGATGGCTCAGTGGTCTAAAGCACCTACTTAGAACAAGCTTAGCAGAGCACAGGGACCACGGTTCAACCCCCCAGCACCCCATGCCAGCCAGCCCTGCCCCCTGGTGGGCTGAGCTGGGGACACACACACACACACACACACACACACACACAAATAAATAAATTAAAAAAAAAAACAAAAAAAACCCAAAACAAATACTATGTGAACTTTTTTTTTTTGATGAGTGATGGCAAGTGAGAAGGGAGCGCCATAAAGGCCTCAAGCACTCTTTGGGAATACAAGGTGTTGGGGCACTACCTACCCACTCCAAAGTGCCACACACTGCCTCTCTACCACATGCGAGTTTTCGCACCCAACTATGTCGTTGACAAGTCCCATTTCTGGTACTTCATGTCCCAGCTGAAGAAGATAAAGAAATGTTCAGGGGAAATCATCTACTGTGGACAGATGTTTGAGAAGTCTCCACTGCAGGTGAAGAACTTTGGCATCTGGCTGTGCTGTGACTCCCACAGTGGCACCTACAATATGTACTGGGAGTACTGGGACCTGACCACAGCAGGCGCCATCACCCAATGCTACTGGGACATGGGCGCCCAGCACCAAGCCTGCGCCCACTCCATCCAGATCATGAAGGTGGAGGAGATCACAGCCAGCAAGTGCTGCTGGTCTGCTGTCAAGCAGTTTCAGGACTCCAAGATCAAGTTTCCGCTGCCCTACTGGGTCCTGCATCGCCAGCACAAGCCCCACTTCACCACCAAGAGGCCTAACACCTTCTCCTAGAGGCAGTGCCAATAAACCTGGCACCCCTCTACAAAAACAAACAAACAAAAAGCAAATACTGTGTGAATATTCTGAATTGATCACAGATTCATACTTATGATACACAACATTCTGGCCTCTTGGACTCACAATTTAATTTTAATTTTGGAATATTGTTTTAAAATATTTAATTTTGAATTAATTTTCTGAATATTTAATTTTTGTTTCATGATTTATACTGTATTTTTGACTTAAAATCTACTTATAAGACATGGTATGATATTTTCTCCTAGTATTAGAAACTTTAAAAAGTATATTTCCATTTTCCATTGACTTTATATTACTTCTTGTCTTTTACACACACACACACTCTTTCACGCATACACATATGTATATGAAAAAATATGTATATAACCTGACATAAGAATACTGTTTCGTGGAAATCTTCAATGACCTTTTAAATGGGTTTATCTAATATAGTTAAATTTTGCATAGTCCTGCATAACTACCATTTTGAGAGCTCTTTATTCTTTATCCAGGACCATATAGCAACTTCTCTTGTCTTCTGGATTATGATCTTTGTTATTTTCTCTATGCTACATCTGGAGGTATTAGACTATTTCAAGTTTATATAACTGGAAAATATTTTACTTTTAGGGGCCAGGGAGATGGCTCAGTAGAATAAGTGCTTCCCTGGCAAGCACAAGGGCCTAAGTTCAATCCCCGGTTCTGCAAAAAAAAATTTTTTTAAATTTACTTTTAGTTTTCAAAGGTATATTTGCTAAGTATAAAATTCAATGAGGAGGGGACCAGGGAATGGCTCAGTGGAATAAGTGCTTGCCTGGCAAGTACAAGGGCCTGAGTTCAATCCCCGGTTCTGCAAAAAAAAAAAAGAAGAAAAAAATCAATGAGGACAAATCTTTTTTTTTCCCCCAGTCCTTTGAGTTAATTAGTCTAGTTTCTTACCCACTTGCTCTTTTTTTTTTTTTTCCCCTAAAGTGGAATAAGATGCTATTTCATTTTGTTCTTCCACAGCAAATTTTTTTTTTTTTTTTTTTTTTTCTGTATTTTAGGGAAAGGTCTACAGGGAATTCAGGGTCTCACTACTAGATTGAACTCGTAGTGATTCTCTTGTCTATAGTCTCCCAAGTGCTGGGATAACAGGGGTGCACTACCACACCCAGTCTCAGTCCCTGTCTCAGCGTGCCCCAGGGGCGGGTCTGGCACAGCAGACCCAGGGATCAAACTCCTCACCCCTGTGCCTGCTTGCAGGCACTTTAATTTGCTGAGCTATTTGGCTGGTTCTTAATTTTTTTTTTTTTTATGTATATGCTTTAATGATTTTTTTCTTTACAATTAGTTTTGGACAATTTCATTTTTGTGTATCTTGCTATGATTTTATTCATATTTCTTGTGCAAAAGGTTAATTTTTCTTGGAAATGTGCTACAATTTCAACTAAATTCAGAAATTTTAAAGCTTATTGCCTATCCCTTTCTATTTTGAGAATTCTAATTATATGAATATAAGTTTCTTGATTTTGGCTCAGAGTGAACTAATATATGACTGATCTGTAAATTCTTCATTTTTATTTTAGACAATTTTTATTGTCATTCATTTAAGTTTGTAAATAATTTATTTACAATGTACAATCTATTATTAATCTCATATTCATCTCAGAAATGTTTCTTTAAAATTCATTGTATCTTATATTTTTCACATTTCAATATTTGTCTACAATTTTTAATATGCTATGTAATTATTGATTTTCAATAAAGTTAATGAGAAAAAAAGATAGGAAGCAAGGGAAACAACCATTGATCAGTAGCTTTCTCCTACTGTTAATAACCCTATCTGGTAACATTTTGGGCCCTCTGAGTTTGAAACAAGGAATCCCCAGTTCTGTAGTCTCAGTCTTTATTTTTTGTCTCAAAATATTTTTAGTTTAGTTTATTAGTACATGTATAGCACATGTTTACATTTCTTGTGGGAAGTTGGTACAGGTAAATAACACATCTTAATTCCTTTTCTCATCCCCTTTCCCTTTCCTCCCTTTTCTAGTCTGCTTAGTCTTTTATTTTGTTGGGAACAGAGTTTGGTTGAGGGGCATGTATTAGTATGTGAGGCATCTATTAGCGTGTGTGGCGTATAGTATGTCCTTAGTAAATTTAATCTTTGTCTTACTCACTTTCCTCATCATTGAAGCACAGTACCCAACACAGCTTAAAAGAGGAGAGATTTATTTGAGCTCATGTTTCAGATGTTTCAGTCCTTGAAAGGTCAGTGGGATGGTGAAAAAGCCTGGGCTGCTTAAATCATCACAGCTAGGAATCAGAGAGCAGAGGAATTGGGAGGGAAAAATACCCTTCTAGGTCATGACCCCAATCAGCCAGCTCTTCTTAAGATAACATTTAATTCTAGTGCCCTTGTGATTCAGTCACCTTTCTAAAGCTCCACCTATGTGTTCATGAGGCTTTTGGGGAGACCTGTCATAAAACATAGCCATCTTTTTTCCTTTGATTCCCCATCAGCTTATCTGTCCTCATCCTCCTTGCCAGAGACAAGAGATTGTTTCTTGTTCCTCTCTCCTTTCACTGGAAACAGAAGCCAGGCCCCCACCCTCATTTGTAAATCTTTGGTTAAAGGAAGTCTTCTTTTGCAGAAGGGAAGTTACTCTTCTTGAAGACATAACCTAGACTGGGAGATCATTAGCTCAATTATTAAAAGGTAGAATGAAGAGGACTTAACTATTAGTGAGGTCTCCTCCTTCCTGTTTTCCCACTGAAGCTGATTATAGACATGCTTGGTTGGTTGTATAAAAGAAATGGTAATTAGAGTCATTTACATGAAGTATCTACCATTTATGCCTAGTTACCATGCAGCACAATAACAATTATGCATATCATTAATTATGTGTCTGATTGATTTTGCTGTAAGCTTTATTTGATTATAATACTATAGTATGGTTAAGTTGGTGTCTGCTCAGTTTGCTTAGTGACATGGGTATCCAGAACTATGAAAAATATTGTTTAAAGTAGTGTTTGAGGGGATAAGATTTACTGAGTTGTTTTAAACTGGAACAAAGGAAAATTGCCTTAGCACTTCTGGAAAGTATATCTGAGATTATTTTTACTTAAACACCTATAAAGTAAATTTCCTCATTCATTCAATAAATATTTATTAATACTGTATACAAGATACAATGAACAGAATATACAGAGTCCTTGTTTTCATGGAGTTTAAGTTCCAGTGGGAATCAAACAGTGAAAAAAATAAACACAGTGTACAAGTGGTGATAATTTGGAAGAAAAAATAAAGTAGCAGAAGAGGAGTATATGAGTACTGAGTTTAGGAGATAGATGTTTAAAATAGATTTTCAGGAAGGTTCCATTTAGGAAGTAGTATTTGAGCAAGGACCTAGAGGAAGTGAGAGAATTTCACTGTGAAAAGGAGAGAGTACCATAGGTAGAGAGTAATGTAGTAAAATCGAAGACCCCAGGCATGAACAGACTTGAGTATGGTTGAAAGAAATGTATGGAACATTAACAGTGATACCAGACATAATTGGGGAAGGGATAAGCGGTGGACAAAGCACTGGTCTGTTAGGGAAGAGTGACCATTGGAGAGATTAGAGCAAATAAAGAATATTTAAGCAAAGGATCATTTTGGCTGCTTATATTGAAAATAGAATACTGGGATAGAGGATAAGGATGGAAGCTGGGAGAACAGGCAACACTTAATTTTTTGGTAACATGATAGAGTAGAAAAATGTGAGCTTTGAACGTAGGCAGATCTGGACTTAAATTTCATTTACAATATTTACTAATTGAGTAATATTCAACAAATTATCTTACCTCTTTCAGAATTAGTTTCTTGATTTATAAAAATTTGCCTGACAGTATCAGGACTGCTGTAAGAATTCAAGATATTTATAAAATAGCTTTATACTGTGAATAGTCAATACATGGTAGCTGTTACTTTTTCCTGTCTATATAGTTTTTCTGAGGTTTGGTTTTTCTGTCTGCTAGTACATAAAAGGAAACCAACAAGTAGGTAGATCTTAAGAGGAAGACAAAATGCAATGCATAAGAGTCAAAGTGATAAGAAAAATTATTATAGTGAGAAGTAGATTATAGAAGAGTTAGGGAAGCTTAAGGCATTAATTGTATACACTTCAGGCCTAAATAGAGAGTTGTAGGTTAGAGACAGGTTATTGGTTATAGTGGTGTGGATTGTCTCTCTGGGGTTATCTCCAGAAAAATAATGATGAGTAGGTGGATAGGTTTGGGGAGGTAGAAGTCCTTATAGACATGCCTGGGAGGTAATAGAACTAAGGCCTAGAATAGGCTTGACTTGGGTGACTCAGCAAAAATCTGTAAAACCTGAATATCTGTAAGATTTACTTCTCAAAAAAAGTTAGACCTTTCCTGTTTTACATATATACAGTACTTGTATTTGCCTACCTGAATGTAATTTGTATACTGTTCAGTTTTTCACTTATATTAATATGACTTTTGTGGTATCCAGGATGATTGGAGTAAGTATATTGCTTTTGGTCCCTATTGAAAGGTTAACAGACATGAAGTGGAATAGATTTAATATAACATGGATTTTGCAGACAGGCCACCCTGTCAGAAGATATACAAATCAAACACAGGCTCTGATATCATTGATAGATAAGACATGCACATGTATACCTATAAAACAAAGTCAAAACTGTTAAAAGATATACAAATAAAATCTTTGCTAGTTCAGAGAAAATGTGCTTAAAGATTTGAGTTAGGACATCAGTATGAAAGATCAGTAGACCAAAAATCACATAAATAGAAAAATGTGAAGGGTACACAGGAAAGAGCAAGCAATTCAGTGTGATTGTAGAATGAGCATTATGAAAGGAAAGAGTAGGCAATTGGCAAATGACAAATATAACTTCAATTATATTTCTTAATGTGGGTCACATTTTTCCAACTCTCAAAAGAATTATCTGTATAACCTATTTTTCTTTACAGGACTTTTTGGATGTGTCATAATTTACTTTGCATAATTGGGAAACCTCATTCAAGTTTAGGCAATGCTAGATTTAGGTGTTGATCTCTCTCCATCTTTTGACTACTCTCGTCTTTATCAGGCTTTTTAAAAGCAATTTTAAAAAATTATTTATTTGGTACAGGTTCTCACTATGCAGACTAGACTCATAATGATCCTCCTCTGTCAGCCTTCCCAGTGCTGGGATTACAGGTGTGCCCCACCATACCCAGTTTTGGTGGCCAGCACAACCTGTGGTACCAGGGATCGAACCCAGATCCTCGCACTTGCCAGGCAGGTGCTTAGACCACTGAACTATCTCCCCAGCTATCTCATTATCCCCATGGGCTTTTTAAAATAGCAGGTAAAATGTATGCTAGCAACTGCAGACTTTCTGTTAATTGTGGAAAGTAGGAATTCTCTTTTTACCTGAAACCATATATAGGTGAGTCTAGGGCAGTGATGGCAAACCTTTTAGAGAAGAGTGCCCACATTACATCCCAAAAACCCACTTATTTATTACAAATTGTACCAATGCTGCAATTAAACCTGAATACTGAAGTTTTAGTTTAGAAAAAATAACTCATAATAAATTAATATCTTTTGTCTTAAAACAACATGCATCATAAAGTTCACTGCTACTGGTAGGAGGAAACTGTGATACACCTTACTTGATGTACTTAGCTATTCCTGGGGTAGGCAATATAATCAAGTTGATAAATAGGTATCATTTATGTTGTAACTCAAAAATCAGATGACAATGAGGCAAGTCCAAAAGTTAAAGAAGCGCTTTATTTTAGCTGGTACCCAGCGGCAGACACCCCGGCAAGATGCTGAGGTGCGCGCCCAGGAGGGGAGAGACAAGGGTTTTTAAGGCTGAAAACCGCAAAGGGGAGGTCTTATGATTTGAGTGCAAGGGAATGCAGCACAGGGGTCAGTGTCCACTTTCGGGAAAATAGATTACATACAATTTTTAGGAACAAATAATTACAATTTATGGTTCGGTGCTGATCACACACATATTGTGTGGAGTGCTCTGGGGTAAAAATAGTTCAGATCTCAACCTTTGACACACTGTGGTTTAGAACAAAGGAATGGTTTGAACATTAACAAACTGTGTTCAGGGGTCCGATGAATGGCTTGAGCCATCAAGATGGAGTTTAAGTTGTCAGCTTATACCAAACAATCCTCATTAATAAAGTTACAGTGGACATGTACAGAAATTATAATACAATGCCCATTCTGGTTACAAAATGGAGTGGGTATTTAAGCCAATAAACCATAAAAGCTGACCTCAAGGGTTTATCTTGGGGCTACAGTTGAAAAATTACCTGTTTCTAATGAACAATAACAAGTGCAGTGGTGGGTACAGTTTGTAGTTGGGAACGAGGGCGAGATCAGGGCATTGGGCCGAAAATAGATTCAGGTGCTCACAAAAGGGCAGCGTGAGAAAGGCCCAACTGCAGGTTCTCAAGTAGAGAAAAGGCACAGTAGAAAGTTACAGCATTTAGAATGGCGCATACAGAACAAGATGGCGGTGCATACATCAGGTTATAACAGTTAATAAAGTTACAGTGGGAGCATACAGAGTTACAAAATTGGAATCAATTGCACAGGCTATAACAATTTACAAGTCAAAACAAGTAAATGGGGGCTGGGGAGATGGCTCAGTGGAATAAGTGCTTCCCTGGCAAGCACAAGGGCCTGAGTTCAGTCCCCAGTTCCGCCAAAACAAACAAACAAAAAAAAACAAAAACAAAAAACAAAACAAAACCAAACAAGTAAATGAAAACTATTTAAAATTATTTTGGTATCTACAGTATTAGAAAATTCTGTCAGTAGTCAGTAACAACAACAGAACATGTTATTAACAAAGGATTTAACACATGATATTATGGTTTGTGTCTAGTTGTCCCCCCAAAGCCTCATGCAGTCGTGGGGCTGGGACTTCTAGAGTTTGAGATTAACTCATGATCCACTTGGATTATGGGTCTTAGTACTGCTGGGATTATGGGTGTGTGAGTACCTCCCCCAGCCTGGAGTCAATAGCCTGAGTATAACATGAGAGAGACAGAGAGACAGACTTCCTCTCCGACCATTGTTGCTGCTATTCCTCCCTTTGCTCTCTGCCCTTTACCATCACCATGAAAGGTTGCTCTCTGCCATGTGCTGCTCTGCCTTGGAGCCAGCTGAGTGTGAACCAAAACCTCCAGTGACTATGGGCTAAATAAACCTTTCCTTCCTTCATTTTGGGCATCAGGTTTTTGTCCCAGTAATGAGAGAAGAGTAACTGAGACACATGGTATTTCTTTTTCTTGCATTGGATGGTTGAAATGAGGTAGTTGCTCAATGATCTTGTTGTAGCTCAAAAATCAGATGACAATGAGGCAAGTCCAAAAGTTAAAAGAAGCGCTTTATTTTAGCTGGTACCAAGGCGACACCCAGCACAAAGTGCCTAAGTGTGCCCTGAGCATTGACAAGGATCAGTATTTAAGCTTGAAAACCGCAAAAACAAGGAAGGGGTGGAGAGGAATAGTTCATTGAGATAGGGTTTGGGGAACAGATATCATAAGACTTGAGTCACAGGAGTGAGGAATTGAGAGGGGTCGGCGCATACAGAACAGGAACTCGGCGAGGTTAGAAGGGCAACAAAATGGGGTCAATTTTGACAGGGTATAACAGATCTAATTGAGGATTTAAGCTTTGTCCTTTGGTTTCCCAATCCTAAACTTTAGGCTCTTTGGTTTCAAGATGACTGCCGGGATCTCTAGCCTTATAAATGTGTTCCAGGCAGGAAGGAGAAAGCATGTAGGATATGACTGCTGATTCTTACTACTTTGAACTCTTTTTTGGTCCTTGTACTCTCATGGAATTTGGCTTATTCTAAAATATGGTTGCATTGAATCAGTTCTAAATTTAGTGTTTGTTCATTTAACATGTATTTATGTCTTTATCTGTGAAACTATACTGTCTCTGAAGTCACTTTACAAGTGATTTAACTTAAATTTTTTTTCATGTATTTCTTTTAGTGAAATACTGTTGACTGATTTTGGGGTACCTCAGTTTCTTTTGGAGGTCTTTTTTAGGTTCTTTCTGTACTGGATAAAGAATTGCATGAAACAAACCTAAATAGTGACACACTTTCAAATTTATTAAAGATAGGAAAAAAACAAGACGGTAGGGATAAACTGACTCTGCAGAGTGACTTTGATCCAAGGAAAAGGAAAAGGAAAAAAAACACCCCAAAAACCAGCCTACAGCGCAGGATGGGCTGCCATGAAGAAGCATGAAAGTGGTGCTTAATGGCCACTGTCCCTTTTGTGTATTTTCTATACTGGCATAACATCCAGGTCATCCTATCAAAAACAGGCTTGAGTTGTTATGTGAAGTCCACATGCAGGATTCTGAGCATTGCTCTGTGCTTGTGTCCCAGGATCTTGTCACACCTCCTTTCACAGTTAGTTTTAGCATTACCCTGCGTTTCTTCCTCAGTCTTCTGCTAGATGCTGCGAGTGTAAGGTGGGGGCGTCTCTTGACACAGGTAAGACTGTGCTTCAGAACAAAATGGGATCTTAAGTTTATACTCAGGGAATGTACAATCCAGTGAGGAAACAGACTCACTGGGCATGACTCAGTATAATACAGTTTGGTTAAAGTGTTACGATAATGACTACCTAGAGAAAAAGGGTTTAATTCTAATTACTATGATAAGTTTCTTTTTTTTTTTTAATGTGTTTAATACAGGGTCTACAGGGTCTCACTGTGCAGATTGGACTAGTAGTGCTCTTCCTGTTTTCAGCTTCCCAATCACTGGGATTATAGGCATGTTACCACGACCATCTAGATAAAGGTTTCTTAATTGCTCCCTAATAAGGGGCATGGGCTTTTTGCCTTTTTGTATTAAAATTAAACATGTAAGATAGCTATATTCTGTGAAGGTTACCCCAGCATCTTTTGGGATCTCAAAATTGTCCTTAGCAGTCAGTATATTAAATTCTTTATAAATTGCTCGCCTTTTTCCTCAAATATACTTTTCATGTTTTTTTTTTAGTCACTTAACAAGTTTCTAGATTTATATAGCATAGGACAGACAGCAATCATAATTATCTTATCTTCTTTTTTTTGGTTGGGGGAACAGTTCTGGAGATATGGCCTCATGCATGCTAGGCAAGCACTTTATCACTGAGCTACATTTCCAACCCTTTTTAAGACTGTGTCTCACTAAGTTGCTGAGACTGGCCTTGAATTTTCAGTCCTCCTGCCTCACCTTCCTGAAAAGCTGGGATTACAAACATGTGCCATTGTGCCTGCCTAATAGTCCCCCCTTTTGTGAGCACTGTTGAAGCTTTTATTCTTGGAGCAGAAACAATGCTGATCCTGAAAAAAATCTAAACAAAATGAACAGAACTGGTACTGATATGGGGAAAAGAGTACTGGAATCATGTAGAATTAAGGGGATGGTATGGGCAGCAAGTAAAAAGAATAAAGCCTTCATTGAAATGAGTAAGCTGGAGAGGTAAGAAAAAGAAGTGGCGTGGTCCAGAGGTCAGTGAGAGTTGGATGTCCACAGTCTTTAAGGGAATTGGGACACACTATCTCCAGAGCAACTGGGAATTTAAAAACATATATCTCTCCCCCCAAATATAAAAGTAAAAGAAATAAACTACTGATATCACCATATATGTTTTAATGTGTTTATTTATATTGGGGGCACTTGGTGGAACAAACATTCCAGCTGCACACAGTTGAGTATTCCTAATTCAAAACTCGAAAATCTGAAATGGCTCCAAAATTTGAAATGTTTTTGAATACCAGCATGATGCCACGGGTACAGGTAAGCGCTTATTCTACTGAGCCATCTCCCCAGCAATGCCACAGGTACAAAATTCCACACCTGACATCATTTGACAGATCATAGTCCAACCACAAGCACACTAAAAGTAGATAAAAATCACTTCAGTCTGTGTGTGCACATTTCTGGTGCAGAGCATTTTGGAAAAGGGATACTAATATGTGTGTGTATTCTAGTTTTACATTTGGTTCCTCCAAATATAAACATTTATCAAGTATCTCTGTTAAAAATTCTTTGTATTCATAAGCTTATTTATAGTTTTTAACTTCATGTTATATAAATAAATTTATTTGTTTTCATATTTTGGACAAAGGAAATCAAAATAATGAATGACACGTTATGTTACATTACGTTATGTTATATTATAGACAGGCTCTTGTTGGCTACTTCAGCTCACTTGTACCCAGGTGGTCTTCAACTTGTAGCAGTCCTCTTTTCTCAGTCTACTGAGTGCTGGAATTACAGGCATATGCTACCACACCTGGCCTTTTAGTACATATTTACAGTGCATAATGATTACATTCATTTTAGACAATTTGTACATGCTCATAACACATTTTTATTCTTTATTTCACCTCTGTCCTCACTTTCCGTCTCTTGGTATCCTTCCCAGCTGCAAAAGAACAAACTCCTTATTTCCTATTAGTTCCTTTTTTCCTATTTTATTTTTTAAATGTATTTAGTACAGAGTCTCATTACACAGATCTGACTCGTAATGATCCTCCTGTTTTCAGCCTCCCAAGTGCTGGGGTTATAGGCAGGTGCCACCAAACCTGGTCTCAATTGCAGGATCACTGGGGGCGAGGCTGGCACAGCACGTGGGCAATCGAATCCCTAGCCCCTGCTGCAGCTGCCTAAGCAGGCACTTTAATCCGCTGAGCTATATGGCCTGCCTACTATCTTTTATTTTGATCTTTAAATTATTTATACTTTGGGTTTCTCATATAAGAGAAACCTTTAGATATATAAGCTTGTGTGTCTGATTTATTTTGCTTAACATTATTGTCTGAAGCCAGGAGCAACATATAAAACAAAGTGTAAGGGCGTTTAAGAAAAGAATATTTGGAAGTAAGCCTGGGTTCTGAGTCCTATCAGCTATGGATTATTCTTTAATAGGTTTCACCTCAGAACTTTCGGTGTTTTCTAGAGAAACATTATATTTGAATGTCCATGCTATTGGACATAGAAATATATCTTAACTCATAGCTAAGCTACTGGATAAACTTTTAAGCCAGTAACTCTTCTGGATTAAAAATGTAGAATTGTGACACCCTTCTTAATATGGTCTCATTTTTCTTTTGATAACTTCCAGTCTTTTAGTGGAATATTTCCTCATGTTAGCTTCCCTGTGCTGTAAATAGTTGTTTGGTGTGGGCTAGGAAATGGTAGATTTGACTATTGCTGCCAATGCCTACTTGAGTTCTCAATGTCTTTGCTTTTCCCATCTTGTTCCTTTTAAGCCCTAATATTTGTGCCTTGATGTGAAAGACCCAGGCTTAAAGATTCATTTAGCAGTTTTCAGTGCCAGATGTTCTTAATGCTTCCTTGAAAAATAAAATGGTTCTTTTTTTTTGGTGGAACTGGGGATTGAACTAAAATCTTCCCAGCCCTAAAATGGTTCTTTTTAAACATCTCAGTTAGTACTAAAACATTATGTTAAAGGAATACTAACAGCTGAAAACCATTTTAGAAAAGTTCACTCACTTTAGGATGTAGTCACATTTTTAAATTCAGGCGTCTAGAGCATTTTAAAGGAGAGCCAAGTTCAAGGAATTAATATCAGATCAGGGCTGGAGAGATGGCT
>NW_004524624.1:5632592-5637152 GCF_000260255.1 Octodon degus
TAATAATAATATATATATCAGTGATCTGAATTGAAGTGTCTTAAGAGCCACAGGAAGGGCTATGATTACTTAGTAAAATACATATTATTTTGGTTTTAATAGTGATGAAACTACTACAGAGAGGTTTAATCCTTGCCTAGAATTTGGTACACTTTTAATAAGTGGTAGAGTTGGGGCCCAATGCTAGGCTGCCTGACTTCATAACTAGCATTCTTTTTCATAGTGGTTCATTGTTTTGCCTCCCTTGCAGTGGAGGTACCAAACCACATGGGAGAAGTTTGAGGAAACTATGGAAGCCTCCCTCAGTTTTGGGAAGGCAGAGTAATAGAATCTTTGCAAACATAAGATCTTATCTCTCAGAATTTGCCTTGTCAGCTTTTTAGTTATATGGAAGAAATGTTATATGGATTTAGTCTCCTTTCTACTAAACAGAATCCATGTGACATAAATCACCTCTGTAAAAACATGTGTGCAACTTTAAAAGATCAAATGAACAGTTACATTTGGTGGTAGCTATGGAGGCTGACCATGCCCAGGCTGATTTGTTCCTGAGTTTTCCAAAGGTCTGATAAAAAGGATATGCTTGATAACATGGTATGTTTTCCATCAAGTAAAAGAATTTAAATTTGACAGTTTTTCTAACCTATACCTACTATTAACCAATAGTAGCCACCACTTATGAGCACCAGGGAGTGTACTTTTTGTATATTGTTTTAATCTTTGAAGCAGATATTATTCAACCTTTACAGAAAAGGAAATTGAAACTTAAAAATTGAGATATATTGTACAATCAAATTTTACTGAATAGGTGATATTTTGTGCTCTAAAGAATCCTCCATTGAACATGTAGATTTGTAAAAATAGCAAGTTTTAGAATACTAAATCCAATACTATATTAAGAATTTCCAGTAAAACTGGATTTATTTGTATAAGGACAAAAGAAGGGAGTATAATTTTGAGAAGGCTACTTCTTAGGTAGAGTGGAGACAGAATGAGGAAGAAGCTTGCTGTTATCTAATCAATTTTTGGTAATATTCTAGTTCCTAAATCAGGTGAAAGGTTCACATATACAATCTTTTGTACATATTATATTATAGAATGTATAAAAGAATTTGCATGTTGCTGTTATGCATTACTGTCAATCGTATTTTGAGAGTAACTGATGCAGCATTTATTAGTAAAATTCAGAGTTCAGAGTTTTTTCCCTATATGGAACTCATTTATTATAATCTTAAGTACTGGTGTTGTAACATTCCACCATCATTATCTATAGCATCTACCACTCAGTTTTTACATATTTTATATATAGGGTATTGTCACTTATATGAGATTTTATTTAAAAACAGAATTTTTTTTAATTGAAATTTTATGTGTTTAGGACCTAGTCCTAGTCTTTATAATAGTGACTACTATTACTGTTGTTTTGTACCAAGCACTTGATACATATTCTTATCTCATGTGATCTGTTAGCAACCTTGTAAGTTACTTGCTTTGCTATCTTTAGAGAGAAATAAGTAACTTGCTCAAAATCACTAAGCTAATAATTGGTAGAGAAAGAATTAGAACTTTAAACTGTTTATTTGGGACCTGTACTTTCTCTGTTTTTGCCTTCCACAGCTCCTTTGCATTTCTGATTGAGCAAAAGTGGGGAGGCTATTGTTCTGCTACCTTAGCTACCTTTTTTCTGCTCAGGCCTTAAGTTTAAAATAGTATTACAAGCCAAATCCTCTGTGGTCATTTTAAGAGCATATGACCATGAAGACACTGCATAATCCAAGTTCTCTCTCTCTCTCTCTCTCTCTCTCTCTCTCTCTCTCTCTCTCTCTCTCTCACACACACACACACACACACACACACGAGTATAGGAATCCATAATAGAATCAAGATTTTGTGTATACATCTGTTGTGCTTGAGAACCAACTTGCCTCATATTTAACACCTGATAAAATGAATATACCTCTTTCCCTTTTATTTCTTGCAAGCCTGTTTTGATCTTTTGACTCTAGTGAACCCATTTTTCCTTTTAGCTCTAATGAGCCCATTTTTCTTTTCGGCCCTAGTAAGCCCAATTCTGTGGCTTCTCTGGAGCCTATTTTTCTCTTTGCATGCATAGCTAGATGTGGTTTCTTACCTGCTATCCAATGTGTTTCTTTCATTTCCCGTGTCCCTATTTGGCCACTAAATGTTGCTTTCTGCACAGCTCCCCAAGGTCCACGGGTGAGGATGGTGAGAGGATATAGAAAAAAGGATATGAATCAAAATAAAGGACACTGAGACCAGGTGGAGCCATCTCTTTTGATGGGAGAAGAAGGAAGAAGGATGAGGAAGAGAAAGAAGGAGCTATACTTTTTCTTTATTTTGAAATCTTTCAAATTTCAAAAGTACAAGGAGCAACAATGAAATACTTTATCCCTATTCTCTTTTTCATGTAGTTTTTCTACACATATTTTTTTCCCCTTTATGGTAGTTGTAGGCATCATGATATTTTACCTCTAAATAATTAGCATGTGTCAATAGCAAGATCATTTCCCCATAAAATCATAATATCATCATTACATTGAAAGATTTTTTTTTTCTTTTCACTTTTTAAAATTTGGTACTGGCAATCAAACTCAGGACCTTGAGCTTGCCAGGCAGTTTCTGTGTTGCTGAGCTATATCCCCAGCCTCACATTCAAGGAATTTAATGTTAATATACTATTATCTAAAGTACATCCTTTGTTCACATTTTATTGATTATCTCCAAAGTACTTTCCCCCCCCATAATACCCTTTATTGTTTTTCTTGGTCAGGTATTCATTTTGCCATCATTTCACTCAGTTCTCACATTGTTTGTCATCTTTAATTTAAAGTTTCTCCTGATACTTTTTCCCTATATTTTATTATGAAAAATTTTGAATATACATAAAGCTATAGGGGCCGGGGAAATGGCTCAGTGGAATAAGTGCTTCCCTGTCAAGCACAAGGGCCTGAGTTCAATCTCCGGTTCCGCAAAAAAAAAAAAAAAAAAAAAAAAAAAAAGTTGTGTAGTAAATGTTTTAGAACCTATCATTAATATTTTAGCACATCTGTGTCTTCCTAATCCTTTTTAATCCAGCTTTTTTGTGTGTGATTTTCAGTGTAAATTATAAATAACAGTTCATTTTCCCTGAAATACTTAAGCATGCAAATCATGAGAAATATTTGTGTGAAATGCATTAAATCCAAATCTGCCCAGTTATTTGCAAAACAATATTAGCATCACTCCTGAAGGTTCTTTCAGACCTATTCCTAGATATTCTCCACCTCTTCCTTTATCCAAAGGAAACCACTTTCTGTTTTCTTCCTTTTTTTTTTTTTTCAGAACCAGGGATTGAACTCAGGCCCTTGCGCTTGCCAGGGAAGTGCTTATTCCACTGAGCCATCTCCCCGGCCCCTCTGTTTTATTTCTATAAAAATTCTGATTTTATCTTTTCTAACGATTCCATCACTAAGATGGAATCATATGTATTCTTTTAAAATTAAATTTAACTGATATATGAAAACATATTAGTAAGATACCAGGTGTTTTTGTGGGTATTTTTTTCAGTGTTGGAATAGAACCCAGAGTCTTGCTCGTGTTGGGCAAGGATTCTATTACAGAAATATACTTCTGTCACCATCACCATTGTGTTTTGATACATGTATACACTATATAACATTTCTGTCAGATTTAACTTACCTATTTCCTCAAGTATTATTTCTTTATGGTGAAAACAAAATTCTGTCTTGTAGCTTTTAAAAATATACCTTACATTGTCTCTAGTCATTGTGCTATTACTGCAGTAGTACACAGAACTTATTACTCCCATCTTATAATTTGGTGCCCATTGACCAACCCCTCCCAACCCTTTCTCTCTACTCCTCTCTGCAGCCTCTGATAACCACTATTTAACCCTCAACTTGTGTGAGGTAAACTTTTGTATGTCAATTATGTATATTATGTACTTGTCTTTCTGATTTCACTTAACGTAATGATCTCCAGTTCCATTCCTGATGTCAGAAAGAACAGGATTTTTTTTTATGGTTGAGTAGTATTCTACCATGTATGTACCACATTTTTTTTATCCATTCATCCTTTGATGAATATTTAGGTTGTTGCCATTTCATATTTGTTAGGAACAATACTGCAGTGAACTTGAAGGAATGCAGAGGTCTCTGACATGTTGATTTTATAAGAGTGATTAAAAATTATGGTGAATGTTTAAGTTGAAAACTTTTTGCCATTAAAGACACCTTGTTACTAATCCTCTTTTCTTCACACACTTATCCCATCATTCTTGCCACTGTCTGAAGCAGTTCAGGAAGTCCTATTTTGTGTCTTTATGAGGTATGATAAAAAATACAATGAATACTACTGCTGAGTGTTAGTGCAACAGAAAGACAAGCTTATTAAAACATTGTGGTGTGGGGGCTGGAGAGATGGCTCAGTGGTCTAAAGCACCTACTTGGAACAAGCTTGGCAAAGCATAGGGACCGCGGTTCAATCCTCCAGCACCACATGCCAGCCAGACGCGCCCCCTGGTGGGCTGAGCTGGCCACA
>NW_004524624.1:5637252-5651241 GCF_000260255.1 Octodon degus
CGCCCCCTGGTGGGCTGAGCTGGCCACACACACACACACACACACACACACACACACACACTAAATGTTAAAATAAAAAATAAAATAAAAAATAAAATAAAATAAAAAATAAAGAGGCTATATTTAAAACATTGTGGTGTGTTCTCGTCCATCTTATTCACTAGATTTGGCACTGTGTGCCTTCTGGCTCTTCTCCAAAGTTAAAATGACCATGAAAGGTAAATGTTTTTTTGTTTTTGTTTTTGTTTTTTAAATGTATTTAGTCTATAGGGTCTACAGGGTCTCACAAGGTAAATAATCAGTACAGGACATCAGGGCAGCCAGGACAGTATGACTAAAGAAGTAAGTTCATTTGTAAGAACTTCCAGAATATCTTCAGGAAGTGGGCAGAATGATGAAATAAGTGGGATCTAAGTGAGGGCGAATATTTGAGGAGGATTCATAGCAACTGTCTTTCACAGTAATAATTTTATAAAAATTTAAACATAGACTGTATTTTTCAATCATGCTTCATATTTCCTTTGAATATACATCCAGGAATGGGATCCATGGTAGTTCTGTTTTTAATTTTCTTATTTACTTATTTATTTATTTAGGACAGGGTCTACAGGGTCTCACAATGTAGATCTGGCTCGTAGTGATTCTCCTGTTTTCAGCCTCCCAAATGCTGGGATTACAGGGAGGCACCACCACACCCAGTCTCCCGGTCTCAGTGTGCACCGGAGCCGGGGTCAGCACCGAACATGAGATAGAACCCTGGCTGTTGTGCTCTGCCTAAGCAGGTGCTTTAGTCTGCTGAGCTATCTGGCTGGCCCTATTTTTAATTTTTCTATTCCCATTTTTTTTTTTTTTTTGGTACCAGGGATCAAACTCAGGACCTTGCACTTGCCAGGCAGGCACTTATGCCACTGAACTATCTCCCCAGCTATTTTTAATTTTTGAGAAACCTTGATACTGTTTTTCATAATGGCTTTTCTAATTTACATCCCCACCAGCACAGAGCAAGTGTTCTTTCTTCTCCGAAACCTTGTCAACACTTGTTATTGTTTGTCTTTTTGGTTGTAGCCATTTTAACTGGAATGACATGATACCTCTTTTTAGTTTTAATTTGTGTTTCTCAGGTTATTACTGGCATTGAACATATGTTATGTGTTTATTGGTTATTTGTATGTCTTTTTTGAGAAACGTCTATTTAGATCTGTTGCCCAGTTTTTAATCAGATTACTATTAGTATTGTTGTTACTGCTACTGTTTTGAGTTCCTGTTTTGAGTTTTCATCAAGTATTGATATGTTGAACTTTAATTCCCTACAGAATATGATAAAAAATTTAAAAATTAGAATATATTTTTAAAATAGGAATAAAGAATTATATACTTCTTACGTTTACACATAAGTCAGAAGAACTAACGCTATGCAACCTTGAAGCAGGACAGTCCCACAATATTCCTTTTCCTGTCTCCTGCCTTCATTCACCACCTCCTTCTTTTTGAACAACCATCTACCCGAGAGACAGCATAGCAGCAACTGGCATGTCATGACAAGCAGCCTATATTCAGAAGACCAGAATGACAGGCACTCCAACCATGAAACTACTATTACAGATTACTATCTGCAGTGCAGTTGCTTAGTTCACATTTATCAGTATATATAGTTAGTCAGGGTGAGAATCTTTCCAATTAACTGCTAGATTCAACAATCTTCTGGAGATTCTCAGGATCATTGCCTTGCCCATCTTTTACATATAACTGTATGGCTTGACATTGTCATGTTTGTTTTATATATTTTAAATTGACTTTTATTATTGAGACACATATTCTTTATAGCCTGAATACCAATTATTTTTATTTTTTTTTATTTATTACATTTATTTATTGTGTGTGTGTGTGGCCAGCTCAGCCCACCAGGGGGCGCGTCTGGCTGGCATGTGGTGCTGGGGATCGAACCGCGGTCCCTGTGCTTTGCCAAGCTTGTTTCAAGTAGGTGCTTTAGACCACTGAGCCATCTCTCCAGCCCCAATACCAATTATTTTTCTTAAGTATATATTATACAAATAAATATGGTCTGTTACGTGCCTATTAATTTTCTTAATTATACCTTCGTGAGGAAAGTTGTAAGGTAGTCTGATTATCAGTTTTATTCTCTAATGGTTTAAGAAAATTTTTTTTTTTCTGTATTTAGGATAGGCTACTACAGGGTCTACAGGGTCTCTGCATGGAGATCGGACTCATAGTCATTCTCCTGTTTTCATCTTCCCAAGTGCTGGGATTACAGGTGTGTGCTACCACGCCCAGTTTCAACCTCAGTCTCAGCGTGCCCGGTGGGCGAGGCCAGCATGGCACACCAGGGATTAAACCCCAGCCACTGTGCTTTGACTAAGCAGACGCTTTAGTCCACTGAGCTATCAGGCTGGTCCTTCTAATGGTTTTGTTATTTAGGTTTATTTGATTGTAATTAAATTTAAATAGCCACATCTTGGGAGTTGGTAGATAATTGATTCCGGCAGAAGCAACAAGAGAAGGGGAGAAAAGACAAGCTTCTTTCTGTCCCAAATGTTGTACTCAGTCTACCAGGTTAGAGTCGTGCCAATCCAGTCAGTAGACTGATCCAGCAGTCACCCATCCTTAATTCCAGTACCCTTCATCTCGCCATTGCACTACAAATCAGTCACACACTCTAGATTCATCCACTTCCAAAAAATCCCTGTGACTGCATGTGGCTTTGGGGAACATCTAGACACAAACCATAACACAAGCCCATCTAAACTTGAAATTGCTACAATTTGTGGAGTGGTAGGGGGCCTAGATGGCTTTCTTGCAGCAAAGAATATAATTTGGCTTGCAGAATTTATATTTAGAAACTCAATATAGTCATATCAGATTTAAGTTAAAAACTAAGTCTAGTAGAATAAGATTATTGGTCCCCCATGCCACTCCAGCCCTGTCCCCACCCCCTTGGGGTGCACTGAGCCGGCAACTGAGTCCAGGCATGGTGGTGCATGCCTGTGATCCCCGTGCTGGGGAGGCTGAAAACAGGAGTATCACTGTAAGTCTGAGCTGTGTAATGAGACCCTGTACCAAATACATAAATTGGAAAAAAAAATTCATCTAGTGCCTGAAAGAACAGCAAAGTATTTTTTTTTTTTTAATTGATTGAGTCAAATAGGGCCTTTCTGTTTTGGATTGAGCTCTAGAGGCATTTTCATCTAATTTGTAAAAATATTCTGTTGCTCTTAAAACCAAGAACATACTCCACCAGGCTTGTAAATAAGAAACTATTTTGCCCAATTGATTAATTAAGTATATATTTACATTTATTGCCAGTTTAATGCCCAGAAATGTGGAATACTGAAAAGACAGTCTGCTAGTGGAGATAAATAAACAATATAGTAATTATTATATAATGAGATGTACACATATGGTCCTATCAAATACGGAGATTGAAGACTTCCTCAGTTAAAGAAGCCTTTCTGGTGCTATCTATGGTATGCTAGCCCCAAATTATTTATGGAGCCAGTATGAAAGGGTAGATCAGAGGGATTGAGAGTAAAAGCAAGGAAACTCAGATACGATTGTATAAGCTGAGGATTTCTTCAACAAAAGAAAAATCTGTTCTCTCATGAAGCTTATATTCTTGTGAGGAAAACAGGTAATAAAGTTAAGAAAAATGAAGCAAGCAGAGGATGGAGAATGGCTAGAGCAGGTGGGGGCACTGTTTTAAACAGAAGCTCAAGGATGAGAAGGTGACATTTGAATGAAGTCATTCTAGGTAAAGGAAATAAATATAAAAGTCCTAAAGCAAGAGTGTGTCTTGCATGTTTTTTAGAGCTATCGGGAAGCCAAAGTGACTGAATTAGAAAGACCAATGAATGGGTGAAAAAGAAGAGATAAGCAGTGGTCAGATCATGCGGCATTTTTGTCCTTTATTCTAAATATGATGAAAAGCCATAGAGAGGTTGGAAATAGAGTGATGTAATCCAACTCTGGCTAATGTATGGGAAATAGTCTAGAGAAACAGGAGCAGAAATAGAATTGGAGAGACTAAGCAGGGTATTATTCCTGGCAAGATCGGATGTTTGCTTGGTTCATGGTAATAACTGTGAGTTGAAGTCAGATTGGGAACTTTTTAAAGGCAGACATGTAATGTCAGTGGAATGTGAGAGAAAGGGATGACCTAGATGAAATCAAGATTTTGCCCTAAACAATTGGATTATTAATGCTTTTATTTTCTGAGACTGGGAATACTGGGGCAGTAGCAGGTTTGAAGAAAGAAATTAGAAGTTTGGTTTCATGCATCAGCTTCATTTGCTGTAGTAAATGACCAAGTAGAGGTGTTGAACAGTGTTGTAGAAATAACCAAGTGAGGATTTTGTGTGCTGATAGGAATCCCCCCCCCACAAAAAAGTAATTAATGTTTCAGGAAAGATGATGACGTTATAGTTTGTGTCTAGATGTCCTCCTAAAGCCTCATGCAGTCATAAGTGGGACATTTTCAGAGGTGGCTGGATCTAGAGTGTGAGATGCTAAGATTGATTCATGGTACAGTGCTAGGATCAAAAGCACTAGGATTAAGGTTGTGAGTGCTACCTGCTCTTAAGTAGCCTAGATAAGATCTAAGGGATGGGTTGGGAAATGTAGCTCAGTGGCACAGTGCCTGCCTGGCAAATATGAGGCTCTGAGTTCCATTCCCAGTGCAAAATAAAATAAGGGATGGAAAGAGCTGTGGTTATCTCTTGCTTTCTTTGCAACCTTCTGTCTGCTGTGAACTGTTTCTCCTCT
The DNA here is from genome assembly GCF_000260255.1 of Octodon degus. Classification (NCBI taxonomy): domain Eukaryota; kingdom Metazoa; phylum Chordata; class Mammalia; order Rodentia; family Octodontidae; genus Octodon; species Octodon degus. Next base: position 5,642,029 of record NW_004524624.1, read on the forward strand.
TCAACGCCTATCTGCCACGCCACTCCACCTGGAAACCAGCCATTTATGGACAGAAAACCTCTACAAACTGTGAGCCAAATAAAGCTTTCCTCCTTTAACTTTGGGTGTTGGGTATTTTGTTCTAGCAATTAGAAAAGTAACTAAGACAGATGGTAAGAAAGGAATCTTTGACTACACAAGAGTATTAGAATGCTTCTACTTGACCTGCAGGGTCAAATGGAAAAATTGGCCTTAGCCTTGTGGAGAGTTCATCTTATGCAATAGAGAAGATAGAGTATATGGGGAAATATACAGGAAAATTAATAGTTTCAGTAGTGGAAGCATATGAACAATTTCAATAGTACTTTTTGTCATCAAAAAGATGTCTGGCTTGGGAGATAGCTTGGTGGCATAAGCACCTGCCTGGCAAGCACAAGGGACCCAAGTTTGATCTCTGGTACTGCATGTTGTGCAGGCCCTGTCACCCCGGGTATACTGTGCTAACCCCAAAACCAGGCATGGTAGCACACACCTGTAATCCCAGTGCTGGGAAGGCTGAGACAGGAGGATCACTATGAGGTGGCAAGACCCTGTATCAGATAGATAGATAGATAGATAGATAGATAGATAGACAGACAGACAGACAGACCGAAAATGTCTGATTTTTTAAAGAGTGCAAATTAAAATTAAAAAGTTACAAGTGATACAGAATTTCACTTCACAAAGTAATTGAGTTTTATAGTATTCATTGTAATACATAATGTTGTCCTTCAACCAGTTACTCATATTACCAGTTATATGCATGTAAAATTGGAAGAAGAAGAAAAAGAAATGTGTAAAAATTAAGAGAAAAAGTACAAACAACTCAAAAAAGAAGAGGAAACAAATTAAGCATTAACTGCTCCTTTTCATACACTAGCAGAAATGTACAGTACAGGTGTCCAAACCATCCTGCCTACATACATAGATAAATCTCTTTACTCCCTCTCCTGTCCTTCTCCTCAACTCAGTTTTTTTTAATAAGTTCATTCCTTTTTCCTAATACCTATTGTACCCTTTTTCTCTTTCAGGAGATTCCATTTTTCTCTTTCAGGTTCTTACACTAAGGAGACAATATGATGTTTGCACATGCAGGTCTGATTTTTTTCACTTAAGAGTATGTTCTCTAGTTGCATCCATTTGCCAACAAAAGACTCAAATTTGTCCTGTTTTATAGCTGAATAGTACTCCATTGTATAAAAATAGCACATCTTCATTCTTCACTTTTTGGGGACCTGGGTTGTTTCCAGGATTTAGCTATGACAAATTGTGCTGCTTTAAACATGGGTGCATATATATTGCTGTGGTATGAGGTTTTCAGTTCTAGAAAAATATGTGGTAGGAGAAAAACTGGCTTGAATGGGATCTCCAATGCTAGCTTTTTAAGGAATCTCCACCCTGATTTCCATATTGGTTGTGCCAGTGTGCAAAAGGGTTTTTCTCCATAGCCTTCCGAGCATTTGTTATTGGCTGACTTGTTGACGTTAGGCATTCTTTCTAGGGTGAGATGGAGTCTCAGTGTTGTTTTAATTTGCATTTCTCAAATAACCAATGATGTGAAACATTTTTTATATATTTACTTCTCATTTGTATTTCTTCTTCTAAGAAGTGTATATTCATCTCAGACACCCAGTTTTGAATTGGGTCTTTGAATATGGGGGGCCCCTGACTTTTTGTAATTCTTTATGTGTTCTAGATAGAAGGCCTTTGTTAGAGGGACAGTCACCTATAATTTTTTTCCCAATTTGTGCGTTTTCTTCTTACTCTGTTTTTTGTTCATGAACTCTCTACCTACTCCTGTGTCTTTACAATTTCTACCTACATTTTCCTCACAAAGATTTAGTGTTTGTATTTCAATATTTAAATCTTTGATCCATTTTGACTGTAGCTTTGTGCATGGTGATAGATATGGGTCTAGTTTGAGCCTTTGGCATGTGGAAAGCCAGTTTTTCCAGCACCATTTATTAAAGAGGCTATCTTCCAGTGAGCATGTTTGGCCCCTTTATCAAAGATAAGATAGCTGAGTGTGTTTGCAGTTATGTCTGCATCTTCTAATCTGTTCTCAGACCATTGATTTTCAGGTCTGTCTCTATGCCAGTACTGTGCTGATTTTATCACAGCTTTATAGTATAATTTCAGGTCAGAGATTGTGGAACTTCTTTCCTTCGTTTCCCAGAATTGCTTTTGATATTCTGGATCTCTTCTGGTTCCAAGTGAATTTGAGGAAAGTTTTTTGTAGCTCTCTGAGGTATGCTAATGGTATTTTACTTGGGATTGTATTGAATCTGTATAACAGTATTAAATTCAAATTCTTTCATTGAAGGGAAGCAATTCTCCCAAACTCATTCCTGGAGGCAAGTATTACTCTGATCCCAAAACCAAGCTTTGTCTGCATCTACTGAGATGATCATTTGGTTTTTGTTCTTGGTTTTGTTGGCGTGGTATATTATACTTACAGATTTGCATATGTTGAACCATCCCTGCATTCCTGGAATGAATCCCACTTGGTCATAATATATAATCTTGATGATTTTCTGGATCCTGTTTGCTAGTATTTTACTGAGGATTTTTGTATTTATATTCATTAGAGAGATTGGCCTGTAGCTCTCTTTTTTTAGTTGGATCTTTCTTTGGTTTTGGGATCAGAGTAATACTTGCCTCCAGGAATGAGTTTGGGAGAATTGCTTCCCTTCAATGAAAGAATTTGAATTTAATTTCAAATTAAATTTCAGTTTAATTTGAGTTTCAGTTTCATTGAAGAATTTGAGAAAAGTTGACATTAAATCTTCTCTAAATTTCTTATAGAATTGAGCTATGAATCCATCAGAACTTGAGCTTTTCTTTGTTGGTAGGAGGTTTTTTTTTTTTTTATTACATTTTCAATTTTGTTTCTCGGTATTGGGTTATTCAGAGTTTGTATATCTTCTTGACTCAGGTTTGGCATTTCATATGTCTATTTCCTCTGTGTTTACCATCCTGTGAGAATAAAGATGTTGGAAGTAGATATTGATGATTTTTAAAATTTCTTTAGGGTCTATAGTAATTTCCTTTTCGTTCTTTATTGCATGAATTTGGCTTTTCTTTCCTTTTTCTTTTTTTGATTAGGTTGGCTAGGGATTTATCAATTTTATTTTTTTCTCTCAAAGAACCAACTCTTTGATTCATTTATTCTTTGTATTGTTTCTTCATGTCCAATGCATTGATTCTGTTCTAATTTCTGTCTTTGGGGTTTGGGCTTGACTTGCTACCCTTTTTCTAGTATCTTGTGGTGCAGCATAAGATCATTTATTTGGGCTTGTTCTATTTTCCTAATGTGTGAATTTACCGCTATAAATTTCCTCTTAAGACAGCTTTCATTGCATCCCACAGGTTTCTGTAAGTTGTATCTGCATTTTCGTTTGATTGTAAATATTTTGTAATTTCTTCTTTAATTTCATCTGTGACCCACTGGTTGTTTAAGAGGTTGTTATTTAATATCCATGTGTTTATGGTGTTTTTGTAGTTTCTTTTGTCAATAATTTCCAGTTTTATTGCACTGTGGTCAGATGGTATGCATGGGATAATTTCACTTCCTTTGCATTTACTTAAGAGTGTTCTGTGTGTTAGTATATGGTCTGTTTTGGAGAATGCCCCATGTGCAGCTGTGTATTCTGTTGTTGCTGGGTGAAACACTCTATAAAAGTCTATCAAGTCAATTTGTTTACAATTTTGGTTTAGTTCTATTATTTATTTGCTGATTTTTTTGCCTAGGTGATCTATCTCTTTGTGACAGTGGCATGTTGAAGTCCCCCATTACTATTGTATTATTGCTTATTTCATTTTTAAAAGAATGTATCAGTTGTTTAATTAGGTTTAGTAAGAAATTTAGAACACTATAAGGATAAATTCCATTTGTCAGAGCAAAAACAGATCACATGTAGCCCCAGAGCTGAGGAACGGCTTTGACTTTTGCTAAAATCTGTGAGTCCACCACTTTTTGATCCACCTTGCGCTGCTCTGAAATCCGGTATCTCTCCTTCTCAATGTTGAAGATCTCACTCCTCTGGTGTCTGGGTTTCCACAGTTGCTGCTTCTTGTAGTAAGCATCAGTGAGGTGTTTTGGGATTTTCACTTTGCTGATAACAATTTTTGCAGAGGTGGCAATGACAAATTTCTGGTGTGTTATTCATAGAGGACCATGGTTAAAGCTAAGAGGCCCAGGCACAAGTAGCAAGCCATTGGCCAACTGCTTCAGGAAGACCACTCTCTTGCCTCTGTGATGCCCGGTGAGGATGATCAAGATGGTGCCAGGAGTGATGCTAGGTCGAAGTTTCCTCACATGCTGACTGAAGGATTTTTTGCTGTGGCTCAAGAGCTTTGGGGGCACATCTTCAGTAGGGTAGTATCTAGGCATTTTTCAAAGCTTAACCACCCGGGTGCCACCATTCTTGTCCCCATCAACTGGTTTTGTGATTGTAGCAAGAACTTTCTCCTTCTTTTTCTTCTCAACCTTTGATTTAGCAGTTGTGTACTTTTTTTTTTTTTTGTACAAAGCCTTTCTGGAATACATAGCAGATGGGGAGTATCTGCCAATTCCTCTAACCAAGACAGGATTTGGACTGTAGTGGGGCTGGCCCTTCTTGAACTTTTTGCTTTCACCTTACCCTTTTTACCAGTACCACTGGCAGCAGCCTTCTTGGCTTCAGGTTTCTTCTCTTTAATGTCTGGCTTCTCAGTTTTTTTCACCTGCCATCTTACAAGATGGGAAAGAGTGCTCATTTCATTTTTCATGTCTGTTAAAATTTGTAGATGGATGCTCATACATTGGGTGCGTATATACTTAAAATTGTCATCTCTTCCTCTTGCAGTTTTCCCTTAATAAGTATTTAGTGACCTTTATCTCTTTGAGTGATTTTTGGTTTGAAGTTGATATTGTCTCCAACCAGGATGGCTACCCCTGCTTTTTTTCTGATTTCCTGTAGCATGGAGGATTGTTTTCCATCCTTAGACTTTAGTCTGTGAATTTCCTTTTGAGTGAAATGTGTTTCTTCTATGCAGTGGTTCTTTTTTTTATATTTACTTTTTTATTGAGAAATAAATATGAATGAGAGTTTCACAGCTGATTATGCAGTGTTTTGTTGTACTTTGTTTCTTAATCCACTCTGCTAGTCTTGTTTCTTTTGATTGATGAATTGAAGCCATTTACATTGATGGTTATAGAGCTGGCCAGATAGCTCGGCGGATTAAAGTGCCTGCTTAGGCAGACGCAGTGCTGTGCCAGCCCTGCCCCCAGGTTGTGCTGAGATGGTGATGAAGAGTGGGTGTGGTTGCACCCACCTGTAGTCCCAGTAGTTTGAAGGTTGAAAATAGGAGGATCACTATGAGTTCAAACTGTGTAGTGAGACCCTGTAGACCCTGTATTAAATACATTTTAAAAAAATTGATGGTTATAACTGATATGTATTGGCTTGTCTTTGTCATGTTATTTTCCTGCTATAGTTTCTGCACTTTTCCCCTCTTTTTAACTACTTGCTCTGTTTAGTGCTTCCTTTCTATTATTCTTGAAGCTATGTTCACTTCTGCCTCTTTCTAGAATATCTGTCAGTATTCTTTGTAGGGTTGGTTTGGCGGTCATGAATTTCTTCTATTGTTCTTTGTCATAAAAGAATTTTATTTCACCATTGCATTTGATAGATAGTTTTTGCATCAATCTGGGTTGGAAATTATTTTCTTTCAGGACCTAAAACACTTCACTCCAAGCTCTTCTTGATTTGATGGTTTGTGTTGAGAAATGTGCAGTGATTCTGATGGGTGTTCCATTGTAGGTGATCTGTTTCTTCTCTCTAGCAAATTTTATTCTGTTCTTTTGTTGAATTTACTAAATTTCTGAGCTCTTGATTATTATGTGTTTAAGTGCTGATTTATTGTGATTATGGCTGTGTGGAGTTCTTTATGCCTCACTTATCTATATTATGTCAGTTTCTTTTCTCATGTTTGGAAAATTTTCTTTTCTTTTGCAGTACTTCTGCAGATAGTCCTTTTATGTCATTTGTGCTGTCACCCTCTGCTTCATTGACATCTATTATTCTTTTTTTTTTGCGGGGGGGACCAGGGATTAAACTCAGACCCTTGCGCTTGCCAGGGAAGCACTCATTCCACTGCGCCATCTTCCCGGCACACCTATTATTCTTATATTATTTTTCTTTTCAACATCTTGTAGCCACTAAATATTATTTCCTGGTTCCTTGCTAGTTTTAAGAGATCTGTTAGCTGCAACACTGTCTTCAAGGTCTGAAAATCTATCTTCAGTTTCATTCAAGTGGTTTTGCCTGCTTTCAATGGAGTTTTTTAATTTCCTGGATATCTGAATCTGTTTCATGCATTCTAATTCTTTCTGTGGTGTTGATTCAGTGTTCTCATCATTTTTCTGTTTTCTCTATTTTTCTATCCATGTCTTCTTGAGCTGTGCTGAGCAATTCTTCCATAATTGTCCTTTCTTTTTTGAATCTGAGAGATTATTTCTGATCTTATTTCTTCTATAGCCTGATGGACTTGTTTGTTTATTTGTTTTGTAAATGCCAAGCTAAGGAACAATTTCTTATAGAGAGAAGAAAAATTTCTCATCTAAAATATAGAAATCTGCACAACTTTGCCAAAATCAATATATATGAACTGTACAAATTTACACCAGTTCATAATTTAACAAATAAAAGACAAAAGTTAACAAAATAGATGGTGGTTTGTGGAAAAGACTTTTACCCAATTAAGTACAAGAAAAGTTACAAACTAGACCTTCGTATTTCTTAAAAATAAGTTTACTCAGTTTTTAAAAACTACAAGCTACGAGCACAAGGCCCTGAGTTCAATCCCCAGTACCACCAAAAAAAAAAAAAAAAAAAAGAAAGAAAAAGAAAAAACTACAAGCTAGCAAATGTACAGAGCTCACTGGTGCTAAAACCACAGTTGAGACAGTGTCTTTTTTAAAGCCTGTTGTCATGGCAGATTCTGGTCACTTGCTACTTTCAAAGCCAAAAACACAATACAAGGTCTGACCGTTTCTGCAGGTCATGTTTACTAGTTTGTCTTTTTGTTCATTTACACATATTTAAGTGCTAGGTAAAAGTCTTGTCATAAATTTCCAGTTTAAAACAAACTTTCCTACTGAGCTGCCAAAAAAGGTTATTGGTGGGGCTGGGGAGATGGCTCAGTAGAATAAGAGCTTCCCTGGCAAGGGTCTGAGTTCAATCCCCGGTTCTGCCAAAGAAAAGAAAAAGAAAAAGAAAGACAAAAAAGGTTATTGGTAACAATCTTCAAGTGTAATAGTGCTAATTTCTCCGCAAGGTCTACTGCAGAGAAAGGTGTTCTGAAATAGGTATTCTCCTTAGAGGAACTGTTGTTTTTTTTAAAAAAAAAAAAAAAAAAATCAGGTGTGTGGGAGAAACTGAAACCAGCCTAAGACCTCGCTCCCTGGCAAATAGTGATCATATACTTGGACTTGCAGGCTATTAAATCATTGAAAGGTACTGTCCAAACTATGACACTATCAGTTTATTTTAAAGAGAAAGAAAAGCAAAACAACAAAAAGTAATAAGAACAATATAAAGTTTCAAAGCAAAATGATAGGAAATTAACAAGAGTTGCTAGATTACATGTTGTTATTTGCAGAGTGGTTGCTTAGATTACCAGATATAGGCACGGAAGATTGATCGAACAATGAAGCATCAACTGTTCCTTTCAATAAGCCAATGCCAATTATTATTATTTTTTTTGAAATTGTCCAAAACTTATTGTAAAGAAAAAAACCATTAAAGCACATACATTAAAAAATTAGCTGTGGGAGAACAAAATTAAATAGCATCTTATTCCACATTAGAAAGAAAAAAAAAAAAAAGACCAAGTGTGTAAAAAACTAGACTAATTAAAGAACTGAAAGAAAAAAACCAGATCTGTCCTCTTTAAATTTTATACTTAGCAAACATATCTTTGAAAACTGAAAGTAAAATATTTTTCAGTTACACAAACTCAAAATATTCTAATACATCCAGATGTAGCATATAGGAAATAACAAAGAGAAGTTGCTCTATGCTCCTGGATGAAGAATAAAGAGCTCTCAAAATGATAGTTATGCAGGATTATGTAAAATATATTAGATGAACCCATTTTAAGGTCATTACAAAAAAAGTCATTACAGATTTCTATGAAACAGTATCAATTTTACGTTGGGTTATACACATTTGTTTCATATGTGTGTGTGTATATAAAAGATAGGGAAGAAGTAATATAAAGTCAATGGAAAATGGAAATATACTTTTTAAAGTTTCTAATACTGGGAGAAAATATACCATGTCTTTTAAATAGACAGTCATATATGCAGTATAAATCTTAAAACAAAAATTAAGTTTAAGCAATATTCAGAAAATTAAATACTAATTAATTAAAAATTAAATGTTTCAAAACAATTGAACTAAGAAAAAGTTTACATGATAATAAAGAATTACTAAGAATAAAACATAAGATAAATACTGGAATGACAAATTAATGACCAGCACTTCTAGCAGTTTGGGGATAGGATATCACACAAAGTTCTAGTGTGTTGTGGACATGGATAATGTCCATAACACTTACTGGTGGCCAGGTATCACTTGTGGGACTGAGCTACTGCTATTTCCTTGATATTCACACTGTAGATCCAGACAGAATCATGACCCATAGGGTGCTGGAGAAGTCCATTTGTAGAGTACGCTGGTGGAAATATCTTGCTGCTGTATACAAAAGCATAACTGAAAGACTGCTTTTGTATACCTCTTATTCTCTTTTGTTTGCCCTATTTGGTGGGTTCTTTCCATTCTCATTCATGGAGTTGTGGTCATTTTTCTCCTTCTCTAGAACATCTATTAATAGTATGTGTAGGTTTGACTTTGTCATCATGAAATTCTTAAGTTGTTCTTTATCATGGAAGTATTTCATTTCTCCATTCTACTTGAAGGAGAGTTTTGCAGGGTATTCCAGTCTGGGTTGCAATTTGTTTTCTTGCAAGACTTGAAGTACCTTGCTCCATGCTCTTCTTACCTTGATGGTTTGTGAAGAGAAATCTGCCATTATTCTGATGGGTTTTCCTTTAAACATGATCTGTTTCTTTTCTTTAGTGGCTTTCAGTATAGTGTTTCTGTGCTGAATTTCTGGGATCTTGATTATTATATGTCTGGGTGTGTTTTT